>NW_026000057.1:24828919-24866187 GCF_001458135.2 Marmota marmota marmota | reverse complement strand
CCCGCCCCACGAAAAAAGGCGTCGGCTGATATGGTCTCGGATCTGGGGAAGGGCCCTCCTTAAGACTGAGCCATACTATGCAGCCACTTCTGCACAGTGGGATAGGACCTCTACTCTTGCCTGTATTGTTTTAAGAAAATAGAAAGGGGGAACTGTGGTGAGCCGCTTCTGCCGTTTATGCAAATTATGGTCGCCATTACAAGATGGCGCTGGCTCTGCTGTGGTCTGTGACAAACAACTCCTTATTTGGGAGAGTTGGCGCATGCCTTTTCATCACCCTATGAGAAAGCTCCACGTGGCTGCTTTGCATTGGGGCTTGAGATGCTTTATGAAGGCTGGGAGGGGCATCCGAGAGAGGAGAAGAAGAACTATCAAGGGCCTGAAATAAACTACTGAAAGAAGATTCCTGAGTGTTGCGTCTTCCTTGCGGGCAAGGGGGCGCAACAAAAGGTGTTTACCATTTTTTCATATGTTTATTGGCATTCATATTTCTTTTTTTTTAAAAGTGTTTGTTTAGATCATTTGCCCATCTTGATTGGATTACTTGTTTTCTTGTTTTTATGTTGTTAATTCATTTGAGTTACATATATTATGGATGTCAATCCTCAGGCAGATGTATAACTGGCAAAGATTTTCTTCCGTTAGGGTTTTCTCCTTACTTGTTGATTATTTCCTTTTCTCTGTAGAAGATTTTTAATTTGATGTACTCCCATTTATCAATTTTTGCTTTTGTATCTGAGATATAGGAGTCCTACTCAAGAAATCATTGCCTGTACCAATATTTTGCTTCCTCTATGTTTTCCTCTAGTAGTTCAAAGTTTCAGGTTTGTATTAAGGCCCTTGATTCATATTGAGTCGATTTTTGTACAAAGTGAGAGAGCCATATCAAATTTTAATCTGGATGTTTTCCTAGCACCATTTGTTAAAGAGGCTGTCTATTCTCTAGTATTATGTTTTTGGCACCTTCATTGTGAATCAGTTGCCTGGAG
This sequence comes from Marmota marmota marmota, assembly GCF_001458135.2. NCBI lineage: Eukaryota > Metazoa > Chordata > Mammalia > Rodentia > Sciuridae > Marmota > Marmota marmota. The sequence goes on along the minus strand of NW_026000057.1, from coordinate 24,865,198 downwards.
ATGCATAGATTAATATCTAGGTTCTCCATTGTGTTCCTCAGGTCTCTATGTCTGTTTCTATGCCAATACCATGTTATTTTGATTACTCTGGCGCTGACGAATGTTTTGAAATCAGTGAAATTGTGAAGCCTCTAGCACTGCTCTTTTTACTCAGGATTTCTTTGGCTATTCAGGGTTTTTGTGCTTCCAGAAGAATTTTAGGATTTTTTTTTTTTTTTTTTTTTTGTAGTTCGGTGAAGAATGTCTTTGGTATTTTGATGGAAATCACATTGAATCCATACATCACTTTGGTAGTGGTGCCATATTAACAATATTAATTCTCCCAGCCTATGAACGTAGGAAGTCTTTTTACCTTTTAGCATCTTCATCAGTTTTTTTCTTTAGCGTTTTGAAATTTTCATTGTAGAGGTCTTTCACCTCCCTAATTTGATTTATTCTAAGTTCTTTTTGTTGTCATCCATGTTTTATTTTGTTTTGTCTTCGGCTATTGTGAATGGAACTGCTTCCCTGATTTCTTTCTCAGCCAATTCTTTATTAGTGTATAGACAAGCTACTGGTTTTGTATATTGATTTTTTATCCTAATACTTTAATAAATTTGTTTGAGTTCTAAGAGTCTTTTGCTTAAGTCTTTAGCATTTTCTTTGAATTTTGTCATCAGCAAATAGGGATAATTTGATCTTCTCCTTTACTATTTGTACCTCCTCCTTACCCTGCTTTACCTGCAGCTCTTGCCTAGTTGCTCTGGCTAGAATTTCTATACTATACTGATTAAGAGTGGTAAGAATGGGTACCCTTGCCTGGTTCCTGATCTTAGAGAACATGTTTTCAGTTTTTCCTTATTGAGCATGATTTTGACTATGGGTTTATAATATATAGCCTTTCTTATATAGAAGAATGAATCTTGTGTACCTATTTCATTCATAACTTTTATCATGAAAGGGTGTTGAGTTTTATCAAAGAATTTTCCTGCAACTATTAAGATAATCGAGTGATTTTTATTGATTTTATTTATGTGCTGTCTTACATTTTTTTTTGTTGTGCATATCTTAAAATATCATTGCATTCCTGGAATGAAACCAACTTGATCATAGTGTATGATCATTTGATGCCCTATTGAATTTGACTTGCAAGTATTTTATTGAGGATTTTTGCATCTATGTTCATTATGGATATTGGTCTATAATTTTGTTTATTTGTTGTATCACTATCAAATTTGGTAACAGGGTAATACTGGCTTCATGAATAAGTGTAGAAGGGTTCTTCCCTTTCTATTTTATAGAATAGCTTTAGGAACATTGATATTAGTTCTTTAAAAATCTGGGAAAATTTATCAGTGAACTCATCTGGTCCTTGGTTTCTCTTTCTTGGAAATCTTATTACCACTTCAATCTCATTTCTTGTTATTCTTCTATTTAGGTTTTTTGAAATCATCTTGGTTCAGTTTGAGTAGGTCACAGATGTTCGTAAATTTGTTCATATCTTCTAGATTTTCCAACTTATTGGCATGCAGTTTTTCAGAATATTTGCTAATGATCTTTCGAATTTCAATAGTATTCATTGAAATGACTTATTTTTTATCTCTAATTTGTTTTTATTTTTTTATCTCTTGTTAGGTTAGCTGAGGGTGAGTTTTGTTTATCTTAAAAAAAAACAACTCTGTTTCTTTGATCCTTTGTATTGTTCTTTTAGTCTCTATTTTTCCTGGGATCTTTATTATTTCTTTCCTTCTACTGATTTGGGGCTTGGTTTATTGTTCATTTTCTATGACATTGAAATGCATCATCAGGTTATTTATTTTTAGATCTGTCTTTTGGTCTCATTGCTATAAACTCCCCTTTTAGTTCTACTTTTGCTGTATACCACAAGTTCTAGTATATGCTGCACTTCTATTATCATTTGATTCATTTTGATTCATAGGAGTACTTAAATTTCATTCCTGATTTCTTTAATAAACACTGTTCATTAAAAAGTGTTTTGCAATCTGCATGGGTTTGTATAATGTTATAATGTATTTTTTTTTCATTTATTTCTAGTTTCATCCCATTGTGATAAGAAAAACTGCAAGAAACTATTTAAGTTCTTAAAATTTTTTTAAGATTTATTTTATGGCCTAATATGTGGTCCATTTGGAAAATGTTTCATATGCTAATGGAAAGAATGTATATTCTGTAGCCATCAGATGGAATGTTCTGTAGATATTTATTAAGTGTATTTGATTTATAGTGTAATTTAACTATAATTTTGATTTTTTCACTATATGATGTATCTATTGGTGAAAGTAGGGTATTGAAGTTTCATTATTAGTGTACCAGAGTCTATTTTTCCCTTTATGTCTAGTAATGCTTGTTTTATAAAATTGGGTATTCTAATATTTGGTATGTATATATTTATAATCATTATGTGTTCTTGATGAATTGTTCTCTTGATCTTAGTCTCCTCTGATTCTCTTAAATTCTGTTTTGTGACTTATAAATATAGCGACTCGTAATTGCTTTTGGATCCCATTAGTTAGAATTTCTTTTTCAATTTTTTCACTTTCAATCTGTGTACATCTTTGCAGGTGAGGTGAGTTTCTGGCAGGCAACATGCTGGGTTTTGTTTTCTAATCCAGTCAGTCTGTGTCTTCTAATAGGTGAAGTAAGACCATTAAATTCTGTTTTGTTATTGAAAGGTATAGAACCGTTCCTTTTGTTTTGGTGATTTTCTTTTCTTTTTCTTTTTCTTTTTTTTAATATTCCATGCTCTTTTCTTCTACTTTTATATCTCAGACATTGATGGTTTACTAAACTGATGTTTGACCTCTTATTTCTCATTTGCATCTTACTCTTCTAGGGAGAATTTTTATTTTCCATGCTCTCATGATTGTTTGTGTCTTTCTTCCTCTTCTGGGTGTAGAATTCCTTTAAATATTTTCTGTAATACTGGCTTAATGGTTATGAATTCCTTTAGCTTATGCTTATCTTGGAATGTCTTATTCTTCAGTTTTAAAGAATAACCTTGACAGATATAGTCATAAAGTTGGTTGGAGGCTATTTTCTTTCAGGATTTGTTTTAAGTCTTCCTGGGTTTCAGAGATTTTGCTGAGAAATCTGTTATTATTCTAATGAATCTACCTTTTCACGTGACTTGGCACTTCTCTCTTGAAGCTTTAATATTCTTTTCTTTGTTTTGTACTTGGCAGTTTAACTATAATATATTACAAAGAGGTACTTTTCTGGTCTTGTCCTATTGGCTTTCTAAATTTCTCCTGTTCCTGGATTTCTCTGTCTTTTCCAATATTCAGGAAATTTTCTGCTGTTATTTGACTGATCAGATTGTCTGTGCCCTCTACATAGCTCTTTTACCTCTGGCATGTTGATTATGCAAATGTTTGATTTTTAAATTTTAATGGTGTCCCAGAGACCTTGTATATTCTCTTCATTCATCTTATTTTTCTTTCTGAACTATTTTAGAATGCTCACTTGATTATTATTTTTAAGGACTGCTTAAACAGCCATAGAATCTTGAATGTGGTTGATCTGGAAAAAGTGTGTGTCAATATTCATGAGGAGGACACCTTTCCTCTCTGGAACACTGTCACTTTGTGGTGGATTACTAGGTAAAGGGATTATAGTCCTCCAAAATAGCTGAAGTCCTTCCTAACAGATTTAGGAATACCCCCTGCACTTTCTCCCTAACAGAGTAATCAGAGGCATTCCTATCCTCCATGTGGTAGAGATAGAATGGTTACAGGTAAAACTGAAAGTTCACGTAAAACAGATACAGTTTAGAAAAATGGATGTCAGACACTACTTAAGAGTATATTATCCTGCAATTAGAAATATTTGTATTTCCATACAAACTTAAAAGTTGGTTCAAACTTATGGATAGAATAGGTCTTTATTAAGAAATATTCTGTTTTTATTGATATTAAGCATGATTAACAAAAATGACTATTAAATTCAAAATGACAGTGAAGATTTATAATTTATGATATGGTCAATTAGTTAAATAAATCCTACATATTACTATTTAATGATACATAAACTATTACATATATATATATGTATGTCAAATACATATATGTACAACAATACACATATGTACATCATGAAAGGATGCTTTATATATTATATTTAAATAATATATGATCAATAACAAAATCTACATATTACTGTATAAATATCAGCTAAGCAAAACTTCACTACAAAAGGCTTCTGTGTTCTGTGAATTCAATTATCTTGCAGTTTTACCATGTATGGTAAAATATATGTGCAGCTTCTTTCTTATATATTGTGAAAAAGATACAATACTTATTTATCCTAGCAAAGCAGGAACAAATGTGCATTTATTCTAACTTTCATATCCATCATTTCAATATGCCATTGTTGGTTGTCAGCTGACTGTAAACTTTCTGTTGCAATATCTTGAAATAATTCAGTAAACTTCAACAGTGAAATAGTGGCTTTTTGTATTTCTACCTCCTTTAAGAAAATGAAGGACTTCACTAACTCCCATGAATTCCGCTGGGGATGATCAAATTTCTAAACAGTGTTAAAAAAGAATCCTAACATAATCATAACATCAGAGAGCTATGAAAGAATCACCCAAGGTAGCACATAAGTCGATTAGATACCATAAGGCATATAAGCCAGTCCACAAAACTGACTTTATTATTTTTTTCCTAAGGTATCTTAGTGACTTAGAAAACTTAATACTAGGAATTCCTTACTCAAGCCTAATTCAAAACCCCCCATATCAAAGAAGTGTCTCATTTTGTTTTCAGTAAAAGTGAATAATAGCTGCTTATTACTTCCAATATGATATTAAATGATTTTTCTTATGATAATGGTATCTATTACTCAGTTTTTCATAGATATTAGCTATTTTTTCCTCTCCTGCTTTAAGGTTTGCATAATTTGTGAGCATGATAAATAGGCCATGATGTGCTGTGAAAACTGGAAATCCATATGCAACAAAATGAAATTAAACCCCTTTTGCTCATCATGCACAAAAGTTAACTCAAAATGGATCAAGGACCTAGGAATTAAACCAGAGACTCTACATCTATTAGAAGAAAAAGTAGGCCCTAATCTTCATCACGTGGAGATATGCCCCAACTTCCTTAATAAGATGCCTATAGCACAAGAATTAAAACAAAGAATCAACAAATGGGATGGATTCAAACTAAAAAGGTTTTTCTCAGCAAAAGAAATAATCTGTGAGGTTAACAGAGAACAAATTTTTTACCCCTCACACATCAGATAGAGCTCTAATCTCTAGGGTATATAAAGAGCTCAACAAGATAAGCACCAAAAAAAAAAAAAACAAACCCAAATATTCCAATCAATAAATAGGCCAAGGACCTGAACAGACACTTCTCAGAAGAGGATATACAATCAATCAACAAATATACAAAAAAATGCTCATCATCTTTAGCAATCAGAGAAATGCAAATCACAATTACTCTAAGATACCATCTCACTCCAGTCAGAATGGCAGCTATTATGAAGACAAACAACAACAACAAGTGTTGGTGAGGATGTGGGGGAAAAGGTTCACTCATACATTGCTCCTGGGACTCCAAATTAGTGCAGCCAATTTGGGAAGCAGAATGGAGATTCCTTGGAAAGCTGGGAATGGAACCACCATTTGACCCAGCTATTCCTCTTCCAAAAGACCTGAAAACAGCATACTACAGGGACACAGCCACATCAATATTTATAGTACCACAATTCACAATAGCTAAACTGTGAAGCTAACCTAAATGTCCTTCAGTGGATGAATGGATTACAGAAATGTGGCATTTATACATGATGGAATATTACTCAGCACTAAAAAAGAATAAGATCATGGCATTTGCAGGGAAGTGGATGGCATTAGAGAAGATTATGCTAAGTTAGCCAATCCCAAAAAAACAAATGCCGAATGTTTTCTCTGATATAAGGGGGATGACTCAAAGTGGGGTAGGGAGGGAGAGCATGGGAGGAAGATTACCTCTAGATAGAGAATAGGGGTGGGAGGGAAAGGGAGGGGGAAAGGGAATAGCAAGGATGGTGGAAGGTGATGGCCATCATTATACAAAATATATGTATAAAGATGTAAATTTGGTGTCAACATACCTTATATACAAACAGAGGTATGATAAATTGTGGTATACAGGTATTGTGGTATTAAGAATTGTAATGCAAAAAAAAAAAAAAGAGAGCTCATGTATAATGGCATAATTTGGTGTAAACATACTTTATATACAGAGTTATGAAAAATTGTGCTGGGAATGGATAATTATGAATGTTATGCATTCCACTATTGTCATGTATGTAAGAAATAAATAAATTTTAAAAACAAACAGTGGTAAAATATAAAAAATAAATAGGCCATGGTGGTGTTTAAAAGATTTGAACAACTTTTATACTACTAAGTCATTTTCTTAATAAATAGCAATGTTACAATTCATTATAGTTGTCACATAGTTCATTCTGAAACTACCTTCATTAAGTGGTGCTGAACACACTTTCTCTCTCTTTCTCTCTCTCTCTCTCTCTCTCTCTCACACACACACACACACACACACACACACTGAGTCACATATTTGTCCATATTAAACTTCATTGTACTTCTAATCACCTTGCTTAATTTGTCAAGGTCCTTATAAAATCTTACAGTGTGGTTCTAGTCAATAATCACTCCTACTCAATATAGAGTAATCTGCATATTTAATAAGCTTACTCCCTATTTCATACTTCAAATCAACACTGGAAATGTTAATTAGAATCAAGACCAATGCTGACTTAAGGAAAAACCTTTATTCAATATACCCTTCAAGTCTGACATTGAACCATTGATCACTGCTTTGCACATGGCCCACTAACAAGCTATGGTACAACAATACATACTAATACTACATGAAACAATGATCCAAATAAAATACAGTGTAGATTCAGATGAAAGAAATCAATAGCAATTTGTATTTTTTTCCCTATATGGTCTTTTGAAGAGCTCAAAACACTAATCACATTATCAAACTTTTCACAGTGGAGTGAAAAAAAAAAATAAAAGACTAGAGAGAAAGAAATTACCAGGATTAACAGTAAGCAAATTTACTACTGTATTTAAATACCCAATGAACTATTCCTGTCAAAGGAAGGCAGAAAGTCTTGGTGTTAGTGAATGTGCTAATGAATCCCACTAAAAACAGAAATCTGGGCTCATTAGAATACAGAACAGGAGACCAAAATTTTACTGATCACTTAAAATTTCTCAAATTCGAAAGATATGATTCCTCTTTCTAGCATAGAAGGTCTGTGAATTTCTCTAAACCATTCATTTTTTTTTCTTCAAGAATGATTCAGAGAAAATATCCTCTATGCCCAATTAGGCAATATTTGGTTTCTGAGGAATTTTAACTAAAGTTGATAATAAATGTGCATCCTGATGCAGAGATGAGGTCTTATTAAAAGCCACTATTAGATCGTAAATGCTCAAATTGTTCTGCAAATGTGCTCCCCACACCCAATTCAATAGCAGATCTTGAGAAATCAGCATCATTTCTCCCAGAAAACTCCATCTGGGAAAAGAGCCGAGCCAGCCAGCTGCAGACTCCGTTCCTCACCTTCCCCGTCACTTGCCATTATCTGGGCCATTTGGGTATTTTCCAAGCTCATCCTTAATATCAGGCCTTGAGAATGGGGCCTCTCATAGAGGTGTCTGTGTGTGTAGGAGTGGAGGAGGAAGCCATTAAAAATAAATTGAGTATCTTTAGATGACAGAAGCTGTGGAGACGCTAAGAGGTTCTGAGGACTAATGGGGTCAAACAGGTACTTAGTGGAGGGTGGAGGTCAGCATGCCAAGGCCCCTAGCATGATGGAGAGGCCAGAGGAAGAAAGGTGAAACTGGAAAAACAGACATAAAGGAAGATAGGAGGGTGACAAAGTAGGAGTTTCTGCCTGCCAATCAAGGATTTCTTTTATAAGGTATCTCTGCGAATCTGTTTTCTCACGTATCTCAAATCTTTAATAAAATACCTCATTGTGTCCTGTTCAATATAGTTGAAGGGACACTGAAAATAACTTCATTCAAACTATGGAACCAATGTTTATGTAGTGAGAGAGGAAATGAATCACTTTTTTTTGAAAGTGCAAAGAGGCTTTAAAACTTGCCTGCTTTTTAGTAGCAGGAAGGAGACCTGGAGGTTTGAACCTAAGTCCTCAGTATCCCTTAGTAGTGTTCTGCCAAAAGCCCCCGACTGCCAACTTCACTCTTGCTGATTTGTATCACTGCTCTTCCCACATTAATTTTGCAAAAGCATAATCCATACTCAATACTACCTCCTCTACGGCGACTAAACAGAGTCCTCCCAACTAGGGAGTTTTTACCATATGCATGAACTTGTGGTAGATAGAATTTATTTATTCAGCAGCCTTCAGGTCAGGAAGGAAAATAACAAGAAATAGAAGGTGGGGATTTTATTCTCAAGTACTTAATAGGTTTCTAGGCTTAGAGGAATTAGAGAGAGAGAAGGATTTATTTGTTTAGAAGGATTCAGTTTATCCAGAAGAAGGAGATCACCTTAGGGGTTGTGGAAGCTTATTAGGTTAGCAAAGTTTTTGTTTTGGTGAGCTCTGTGTAAACAAATTCTATGCCAATGCTAACATAGCCCTGTTCCTGGGAACCACAAATAAAGTGGGAGACAACTTTTAATTAAATGCTCACTGAAGGGTGGCTTTGAAAGACTGACCAACAAGTCTTAGAGTTTTTGCTTTTCTTTTTTTTTGAGATAGGATTCTGTCTATGACATCTAGATGGCTATATGCTCGTAAAACATCCATCATTGCTGTTCTTAAGTGCAAGGGTAAGTAAGCCATTGCAACACTGAACAATGCACAGCAAGGAGATGAATGTCATCCTCAGTCTGTAGTGCCTGTGTGTTCTGGAGCTGAGCCTATACAATTCTGTACTAAAATGAAACATAAAAGCAGCATGAATCAGGCCCAGCTCACTTTCTAATAAAGTGTGCAATTCCCTGCTGAGAGCAATGTAACAGGATGCTCCTGGAGGATTGAAGAGCAAGTGGGTGAGACACTATGGAAACCTAGACAGTACCATTTTGGGATTTCTTTCTTTTGTGAAATAAGAGCACAAAGAAATGGCTTTCACATTTCCTTCTGTCCCCCCACCCCCACACTGGGGATTGAACCCAGGCATGCTTAACCACTGAGTGACAACCTCAGCCTTTCTATATTTTGTTTAGATACAGGGTCTTGCTAATTTGCTTAGGAACTTGCTAAGTTCCTGAGGCTGGCTTGAACTCAAAATCCTTCTGCCTTATCTTCCCAAGCTGCTGGGATTACATATGTACCACCATGTCTGCCTCCTTCTGATTTTTGTGAGTTATACTTATACGATTCATATAGTTCCATAGTTTCAAGTCAGATTCAAGAAATCGCTTCCTTGTTCAATCACGAATGGATATTACACATAACAAACTATGTACCAGATATTTAGTAAGGTACTACATAAGACCCTTGGGTTGGTACAAGGATGCTTAAAAGCAGCTCTCAAGAACATGCATTTTAACTGGGAAGGTAAAACATGTAATATGCCAATACATAGCCAGATGTAATTCAGAGTGTAAACCAGGTAGATGCAAAGTGGCTCAAAATAGAAGGACTAATTATGAATAGAGGGGAGGCCACATGGAGGCAGTAGCATTATGATAGGGTAAATAAAGTTGAGTTAGAAGAGAATGCTTCCCCCCCCTCCCCTCTTCTCTCTCTACCCCCTCTACTGTCATGGAGGGGGGATAGTAGAGGATAGGAAAGGCAGCAGAATACAATAGACACTAGTATGGCAACATGTAAATCAATGGATGTGTAACTGATATGATTCTGCAATCTGTATACGGGGTAAAAATGGGAGTTCATAACCCACTTGAATCAAAGTGTGAAATATGATATGTCAAGAACTATGTAATGTTTTGAACAACCAACAATAAAAAATTAAAAAAAAAAAGAGAAGAGAATGCTTGCCTGGCAAACAGATATCCTGACCCAGGCTGATTGCCAGCCACCATCAGGAGCAGCCTGATCTTGAGCCTAGTCAGTCAAGCACTAAGGTGAGATCACAGAGTGAATCATTGCTAAGATTCATTATTTATGCTTAAATTCAAATAAAGCTTGGCTGATAACAAAAGCTTTTTTCCCATTTGAAGGGACTGGAGGACTGAGTGACGGGGCCAAAACACAACACATTGTAAGATCCACCATGAGGTTGGAAGTGGCAGCTGTGTCAGAAACAAGAGAAGCATCAGAAGGAAACATTGAGGCTTAGATGAATGAGGTAAAAGAAAGAATTTAACGGTGCCATTGTAGACAAGATGAGAAGAGTAGTTAATAATACTACCAAAAATGGTGGGGTGAGAGAATTCCAGTGTATGCATGGACCACATTGGGAGTATATCCTAAAAAATATAGGTTTTTCTTTTGGGGATGATGAAAACATTTTAAAACTAGGTTGTCATGCTTTGTTCACAACTCTTGAATATACTAAACACCATTGAGTTGTGCAGATATACAAGTGAATTTTATAGTATGGTAATTCCATCTCCATAAGGTTGTAAAATTTCTCCACTTCTAGGGCTACTATCATGGGTCTGTTAATCCGTGAAAGTTACTTCTTGCAACTGCTTCAGTGTACAGTCTCTTTCATCCGTTATCCAGCCTCACATGTCCCTGAGATTTTTCTGCAACTTCAGTTCTCATCATGAAGAGGAAGTTTGACAAGGACAAAAGACTCATCTTTTGCCTTGCAGGAGAGAGGCCTCAGAAATTTCTTGGAGCTGGGTGAAATTCTAACTCTACAAAAAGAGTCTGCAGAGCCAAAGCCTTCCAGGGCATATCCACGTGTTCCGAGACCACATGTCAAAATTTTAAGTTTTCTCTACCAGTGCCCTGACCTGAGTTTAACATATATCCTTTAAAATTGGGGCAAAAGGAAGACCACCAGTCCAAGGAACCTATACAAGATCCGGGAGAGTAAGCAAAACAAATGAAGGCAAATGTTACTTGGGGTGCGTACAGGGTTCAAGAACAGTACTATTTCTCTCTTTCTTTTCTTCTTTTTCATTTAATATTTACACTAAAGCTATGAAGTTAAACTTATGCCTTTTTACCCTTAGGGAATATAAAGTTTTAAATTATTATGGATTCTGATAAGGTCATTCAGCTAATAGGTAGCAGAGGATTTCAATACAGATTTGTTTTAATCCATAGTCTCTTGTGCTTACTTCCAAGATATTATAGAACTTAGACATATCAAGAATTAAGTTAGCTAAATGTAATGTCATTATTTATTCTATCCTGCAGAGCTCTTTTTTTTTAAAAAAAAAAGAAATGTATAATGACCTCCAAGGTTTTCATATATCATTTGTTCATTACTTAAATCCATACAGATTTAGCATATTTGCTGTTGGCAGATGATATGGTCTACAAGTTAAGATAAAAATTTCAACGCCAGATTGTCTGGGCTTACTATCCTGGCTTTTAGTTTTATCATCTATAAATTGGAGATGATAATAACATATACCCCATGGGGCTATTATAAGGATTAAATGCAAAAATCTATGTAAAACATTTACAAATGTCTGTCACATAGCAAGCACTCAATACATGTTAGCTGCTAATATTATTTGTACTGTGTGCCAAGAACTTTGAGAGGCATTGGAAGCACAACATGAAAATGACACTATCCTTGCCTTTGAGGAATTTATAATCTCAAAAAACATGTGGGTAGTGACTATGTCTGGGCAAATGGAAGACAGCAAAAAAGAAAGGGATTGTGGATTATGTCAGGGATAGGGAAGAGCATGTACAACTTCACAGAGGCATGAAGTGACCCAGAAGTGTGGCTTGACTAGAGCATGAACAAAGGTGAGAATGGATTGACTGGTGCCGGTAGATAGAAATGAAGCTGGGGCAGTACATGAAGGGCACTGTAAGCTCTGCTAATGGAGTTAAATTTATTCCTTCCTTTAATGAGGAAAGGTTTTCAAGCCAATTCTGAGAATGGAAGGAGGAGGTTCAGTCTGAACACCAAACTCAGAAAAATAAACTGGAATGTGTAAAGAATGGAAAGAGAGAAACCATAAGTTAAGAGAAAATTAAAAAGTGAAGCAGCAGTCAGGGAAAGTCAGAGTTCTTTCATTGTCTTATATTAATAAAAGAAGGGAAAAAAGCAAGATTTAGAGAATAAAGTACAGAAGACATCGAAGGGACTATAGTTAACCTTGACATAATTTTAAGAATAATCAATGTTATCCACTCAATAGGCTAAAGAAGAAAAATCACATGAGCATACCAATCAATGAAAAAAGCATGACAAATACAACCACCATGCGTGATAAAAGCTCATGGAAAACTAGGATTAATAAAGAATTTTCTCAATTTGATGAAGCATATCTAAAAACAAAAATGAGATCCTATAAGCAAAATGCATACCACACCAAGAACTCTTATTACGACAGTACTCCAAGCCCTAGCTAGCACATAAAGGACAGGAAGAAGAAAACAGAAAGCTTAAATATAAAAAATGAAGAACTAAAACTGCCTTATTGTGTCAATGGTGAAAAAGTTTACTTAGATCTCAAAGAAACTATCAAAGTTTCCTAAAACTAGTAAATGAGTTTGGCAAGGTCAAAAAATAAAATTGGCGTATAGAAACTAAATTTATGTATACAAGTAATTAATATGTGGAAACTGAAATAAAAAATGAAATAATACTATTTCAATCACTGGGGGGGGATACTTAGGTATGACTCTAACAAAGATGTATAGAACCTATATGCTGAATCTTACAAAATGCTGCTGAAAGAAATCAAAGATCTAAATAAATCAACCGACATACCTTTTCCATAATTTGGAAGACTCAAAATAGTGAAGTTGTAAATTCTCCCCTAAATTGATAAACAGATTTAATGCAATCCCTTTCAAAATTCCAGCAAGACTTGTTTTTACAGATTGTCAGAAGCCACCCATGAAATAGTAGCCATTGAATGGGAAGATGTGGTACTTGGGAACTCTCAGCAGCACCCTCGCTGGTTTTGAGATGGCCCGAAACATGTGAACTCCCACCCAGCTCTGCCAAAAGATCCCACACAGCACAGGAGATGGGGTGATCTGTTGAAGCCACATAGATAACACAGCCTCTCAGAGATGGGTGTGGTTTGCCAAGATGCCCAATCAACCTGTTTGTGGCAAGTCCCCTGGCATACCTGAAACCTTATCCCTGCCTTTGATGTACTCCCCTTAAATAAACAACCGGAGCCATCTTCTAGTTGTCCAGCTCCAGCTCCTTTGTGGACTGGATCTATTAGGTGCTCCATCCCTTAAAACCTCTTTTTCTGATGCTGCCTCTTATTTCTTCACTAATTACTTCAGACTTTTATTTTCTCAGGTGGTTTATCCCCTTCTGAGCAGAAAAAAAATTACCCTGGGGAGGTGCTGGTTGCCTCATGATAACAGATTATTCCAAAATTTATGTGGAAAGGCAAAGGAAATAGAAGAGCTAAAATAATTCTGGGGGGGGGGGATAGTAAGTAAGAGGAATCACTCTTGCAAATTTCAAGTTGCATTGATCAAAACTGTGTGATATTAGCCAAGAGGTAGATATGCCAGTCAGTATGGAAAAATAGTGTTTTAAAAGTATAAAATCCTTTGAATAAAAGATAGGGCTTGGGATGTGGCTCAGTGGTTGAGTGTCTCTGAGTTCAATCCCCAGTTCAAACCTCCCCTGAAAAAAAGATAGTCTTCTTATCCAATGTTGATGAACCATCTGAATATTCAGAAGCAAAAATAAAATAAAATAAACCTCAACCTAAATCTCTCTCCTCTTTCATTTTGGATCTGGAATGCCCATCAAAAGGTCATGTGTTGAAAACAGGATCCCCAATGCAGCAAGGTTCTGAGGTAGAGCTTTTAGATGGTGATTAGAACTGTAATCTCATCAGTTTGTTAATCCATTCGATGGATTAAAAATTTGAATGGGTTACTGGGTGGCAACTGTAGGCATGTTGGCTGTGGCTGGAGGATATAGTCACTGGGGGCGTGGCCTTGGGGATTAAATCTGTCCCCTTCCTGTCTCTGCTTTTGAGCTATCATGAGCTGAGCATCTTTCCTCTACTAAACTCTTCTGTGATGTTTGGCCTCACCGTGGGCCTGAACAATGGAGTTGACTGGCCATGGACTGAGACCTTTGAAACCACCAGCCCAAATAAAACTTCCTCCTCTCTGTTGTTCTTTTCAGGTATTTTGGTCACATTGACAAAAAAATGACTCACATCTACTAAAATGGATTTGATATTTGCATGTGAAATTATTGTAAAAACTACAAAACCGCTTGTAGAAGAGAAAAATTTTAGGACCTAAGACTTGAAAAGACTTAGATGTGACACCAGAAACACAGTCCATAAAAGAAAAAAAATGATATGTTCAGCTTCATCAAAATAAAATCTTTTGTTCCCTGAGAGACTTTATAAAGAAATGAAAAGACAAGCTGCAGATGAGAAAACAATAGCAAAATCATATCTGACAAGGAACTTGTATCTAGAATATGCAAAGAACTCTCAGCAGCAAAACACAAATAAACAATTAAATTAGAAAACTGGCAAAAGACAGAGATATTTTCCATGTAAAAGGATGTAAGGATTATACATAAGCACATGAAAAGATATCCAAGATCATTAGACACCAGGAAAATGTAAATTAAAAACATAATAAAATATTACCACATGCCTATCGGAATGACTAAAAAATTTTTAAAAAATGTTAATGGTAAATATTCAGAGAATTGGGTATCACATGCATAGCAGCTGGAATATAAAATGGTACAGCCACTCTAAAATATAAATTGGTGGTTTCTTAAAATCTAAACATACCACATGACAGTAATTTTACTCCCAAACTTTTATGACAACAACAAAAAAATGAAAACAAATCCATACAAAAACATCTGCACATAAATGTTCTTAGAATCTTTATTTGTAATAGCTCCAAACTGGGGGCAATCAAAATGCTATTCATTGGGTAAATTGTTAAACAATTTGCCATACATGCATATCATGGAGTAGTTTTCAACAACACAAGACAGTTAACTATTGATACATACCACAAAGTGGATTGATCTCAAGGGAATTATGCCGGTATTTAAAAAGCTAACATTAAAAAGGGAGGGGGGAGGGTAGAGGATAGGAAAGGTAGCAGAATACAACAGTTACTAATAGGGCATTATGTAAAAATGTGGATGTGTAACCGATGTGATTCTGCAATCTGTATTTGGGGTAAAATTGGGAGTTCATAACCAACTTGAATCTAATGTATGAAATATGATATGTCAAGAGCTTTATAATGTTTTTCAACAACCAATAAAAAAAATTAAAAAAAAAAATAAAAAAAAATAAAATAAAATGTCACCTACTATATGATTCAATTTGTGTAGTGCTCTTGAAATGACAAAAATTACAGAAATGTAGAACATGTTGGTGATTGCAGGATTTGGGGATGAAGGGAGGGAGGAAATGACTGTGAACCCAAAGGGTAGGATGAGGAAAACTTTTTTTGTATTGATGGATTAGTCATGTACTTGGCTTGCAATGGTGGTTGGTTTTACAGTTTTACACAAGTGATGAACTGGCATAAAATTAAGTGCAGGCATCATAGCAATGTCAAAATTTCTTGATTTTGATATTGTATTCTAATTATTTATGATGTAACCATTGAAGAAATCTTAATAAAGCATACATGACACTTCTCTGTACTACATCTTTACAGTTTCTGGCAAATACACTATTATTTCAAAATAAAAAGATAAAAAGAAAGTTTGTTTAAATATGAACAGAGCTTAGTGACATGTGATAGCTCATGGATTATTGATTAGTTTTTCAAAATTTTATTGTCATTTCCTATTTTCTAAAGTAGGCCTGTATGACTTTCATAGAAGAAAATACATTCAAATAGAATAAAAATAAGTCTAAATTCTTTTTTGAAGGTTCAAAGCTAAAAGTAAGAGGTAGAATGGGACCCAGCAACAGCAGAGTTTGAGATGTAACTTTTATGCAAAATTACATCTGAAAAATATCTTAAGCACAGTGGCTTTTAGAATTTTCTCAGAATACTATTCTCCTTTCTACCTATTTATCTAAGAGGTAATAAAACCACGCACTCCTAAAATACCTTTCAAAAAATATAAGCTAAAGCTCAATACTTGCATTCACCATATATGTAAACATTAGCCCAGAAATATGATATATCTTTTTTTTATTTTTTGATACTGAGGATTGAACTCAGGCACACTCAACCACTGAGCCACATCCCCAGCCCTATTTTGTATTTTATTTAGAGACAGGGTCTCACTGAATTGTTTAGCCCCTTGCTTTTGCTGAGGCTGGCTTTGAACTCCCTATCCTCCTGCCTCAGCCTTTCGAGCCATTGGGATTACAGGCACACGCCACCTTACCCAGTCAGTGATACGACATTTCTAAAACCAAATTTCTCTTAAGTTAGCCTAATCCTATGATATCACCAAATTAAATATCCCTTAAACCAGATATGTGGATCAAGTCTAAAATCAAGGAGATCCACACTAGTTAAATACCATGGAGAGATGTATATAAGGTACCTGAAATGACTTTTTACACATTATTTTTCTTTTTAACATTTTTTACTTTCTCACCCATTCTTCTCTAAATTGATAAATCTCTGTCTTAAATTTTGTCACTCTCTATTATCTCCCAGAGAAATTCCAGATTCCAAGTCTTACCATGCATTCAGGTTTCAGTCCCAATCTCCTTCTCATTAGAGGTCGTCTGTCAGTTTCTACCATTCTACCTGTACCCATATTTTACAACCACACTTGTTGACAGACTTACTTAAATTTCTGAGCCTCAGATAAAGCATACCACGTAGCACTGAAAAACACAATTGCTCATATTTCCAAATGTAGAAAAACGTTTGTGCAAAATTCCTGTATTGGTATGCTTGGGAAAAAGGGTTTCCTCTAGTGAGAAAAAAATTTATGTACTGATTCAGTGTCTTCTTGGAAAGAAATGTTATCTCAGTTAGTTTGTCTGTGTTAGCACTGACTCCATATTTTGTTTAGTCCAGCCTCAAGCATCATGGACAATGAATGCATCAAACACAAAAATATGGTGGGATGTTGGGATTCTTTTGAAAAGACTCAAGCTTGCTTTTAGCTTCAAGGAACGGAAACAAATTTCAATCAGAGCCCAGTCTTTCTCTAAAGTTATTAGTAAATGTAACCGTAGAACTATGAATTCCCCATAGCTATGTCTCCTCTCATGTGGAATAAGTAGCTTTTTGGAAATTACCTTACAATAAGGGCAAATGGAGCTAATGATGATGTTGTTACCCAGTGTTTATTCTGCAAGTGCCTCCAAAGCTCCCCCAAACACATTTCGCTGTTGTCACTTTTATCTTGAGAGCCAATAGAAATACACACGTTCCATTTAATGTCTATATATTTTTACCTTTCAATGAGAATGAAAAAGTCCAAATTGTCCTTAGCTTCGTATGGCAATGGCATCTTTTTTCCTTTAGAAACTGAGCTGTGTATCTCAATACTGCCAATCCCAGCTGTATCACAATCTGTTACACTATTTCATATCACACAGCCAGAACATCCTTACGTTGTACTGCCACCATCATTGAAGGGACATGAAAATTGAATTTTTGGATTATCTTTTAGAGGGAGAATTCATTTTAAAAATTTTTATTAGTGGCAAATAGCAACAAGAAGTTTAGATGCCATCCGTTAACTAATTTTGAAAAAGGGATAATATTTTATTAAAGTTATTCAATTTTCCCCAAATAAATCCATTGGATATCTCCTACCAACTGTGAGACTTTACATCAACCATTTATTCAGCAGGAGCAGACTTTCCTCTTTCTTAGGGACATTCCTCTAACCACCTCTGCCCATCCTTATCTGGAGAAGGAACTGAATTTTGGGAATGAAGATATGCATGGTATACACTTGCTAATGGCATAGCAAAATTAGGCTGGAAAAAGGCACACTGACATACGCTGCTTCATTTCCTGATGAGAAAAATCTTACGAATATCAATGATTAAGAAGCATGCCATTGAGTGGTATTGTAAAAAAAAGTTTTTGGACTTTCTAGAAAAATTAGAATTTTTAAAGAAACTTCATCATTAGTTACAAATGGAACTTTGTTTGCAAGAAATATTGTAGGCAATTATGTTTACCAACACAGCTGAGGTATGAAATTAGAAGATATTTGTAAATTTGGGGAATCAGACTTCTTTTAACTTATTTGGCTTTGATTCTCTCCTTCCAAAATTAGTCCAGTGATAATATTAGAAGGGAGTGAAAATTTATTATACCCACTGATTACTTTTTATAGTGCCAATTGGCACTGGAAAGGAATAGTTGTTTTTTTTTTTTTAATAAATGTTCAGTTACTTTGGATTGTAGAACTACACTTGAGGGAAACATCATGTGATATTACAATCTTTTCCTATTAGGTTTTACTTTTAGAGAAATCTTAGGGGTTTAAAATTCGAAAACAGTTTCAGCTCCCAGTTACTGCATGAAAGTCTAGATACAAATTGTTGCTATTAAAATTAATAAATAACTAAGTAGCTCAGATACAAACACACGCCATGATGTCTGCAACTTCAGAGAAATGACAGATGAAGCAAATTGTAGAAACCACCACTAGACAGGGAAAGGACTAGCAGATAAGGTCATAGGTTGTCATTGGAGTAATGTGATTAGACTCCCAGTTCTGACACTTGTTAACTGTGTCTTGAGCATTTACCTTTCCAGCCTGTTTGCTCATCTATAATAAAATAGTAATAATAGAAGTCCTTTTATTATTACAGATGTTTTGAACAGTAAATGATAAAACAATAGTTCATAATAAATCCTCAATGAATGTTATCCATGATTTTTGTTTACTACTATGATTATTGTTCTTTATTATATAAACTCATTTATCTTTTTCAAATTTTCATTTACTTATTTAAAAAAGCTTTAGAGCTAGATGTAAACTACACAGATTTCTAGCTTTCTGTATATCAAAAATGTTAAAGTTAAACATAATTAATAAGAAGTATCTTAATGAAATAAAGCACTCCATTTTAATTTTTAAAGGCTATTTTGCCATTTGTGACAACAAAGATGAACCTGAAGGTCTTAATCAGTGTAATAAGTCAGACACAGAAAGACAACTACTATATGATTTCAGTTATCTGTAGAATCTAAAAAAGTGAAAACTTAGAAGCTGAGAGAACCCTGGTTGGCAGAGGGTATAAGGAAGCAACAATGGGGAGTTGTCTGTCAAAATTCTAGTCACAAGATGAACAAATTTTGAGGATTTAATGTTTAGGGTGGATGTTGATGGGTGCATTAGTTAACCTGATTGTGTTCATTATTGCACAATGTATATATCTCAAATCATCAAAATATATGCCTTAAATATATATTACTTTTATTTGACAATTATTTAACACTATTTTTCCCAATGTAATTTGTATTAATTGGATATGCCAAAATATCTTACTCCAAATGGCAGACATCAGTTATGGGTATAGATAGCCCAGGATTGGATGTATGCCTACAGATATGGCCCAACATTAAAATTTCCTCTGTTTTGTCTGTCCAGTTGAAGATTTAGAAAATACTTAGCAAAGGATCACTCTCTCTAGTAAACTATGAAAACCTAGGGCCATACAGAAGTTCAAGGGGGATGAGATCTAGTGTGGGTCATTCAGAATATAGGTTCATCAGGAATCAGATAGATTCAAGGTCTGGTCCTTACTCAACCGTTTATCAGTGCCATGGCTTTGGGAAGTTCCTTATCCTCTCAACCTTAGCTTTGTTACTTGTACAAAGACTTATTGATAGTATGTACTTTAGAAGATGGTTAAATATTAAATGAACCAATGCATCTAAAATACTTAGCATAAAGTCTAATATCTTTCAAGTGATCAATAAATGTTAATTATCACTTTTAAGGTTTTAGTACCTTTGTTGATACTCTGGCTAGATGGTTGTAATCACTTTCATTATTACTCACAATAATGCTGGTGGGGTCATCAGGTTAACCTTCCTTGAGCCTCACTCAGGACCATTTATTATTTTTACTATCCATAGGGCTGGCTACAAGATAAAGTAAGTTGGGAGAGAATGAAGGTTCTGTGTGAAAGGAATAACTGAAAAACAACCTGAGGAGGATGATTTGATGAGAGAAAATGGAAATACCATTTTCATCAATGGATGAAATATTTGACTGCCTGTTAGCATTGTTAGTTGAATTTTGGTTTTTCAATTAAAGAAAAATATCCTGCTCTTTTAGAGATAATTAATTCTTAATTTTATGTTTTAGTGTTACACTACAGTGGTTTTACGGCTTCTAATGGACTTCACTTACATATATTTTTAAAAGCAAGAACTTTGCTGTTTTCTCTTAAGGAAAAGTTAAATCCCTAAGAAATTCTTTAACATTTCTAATTTTTCTAATATTACATTGCCAGATTTTGAGAAGTAGGAAAATTAGAACTACCTTGTTTCTGTATGAGTAAAACATCTTCAGGGGAATTTTTCTTAGAACAATACATAGACATGATGTTCTAGTAGGGCACAAATTACATTGTAGAGCTGATCTTATAACATGAAACCACAAAGCAAAACTGGCCCTGGTTAATCAAAGGCCTTTCGGCTTTAAGGGTTCATGGATATGGCATTTTTGAATTGAGGCGCTGACTTAGGTAATTTTAAGGATTTAAGTACCATGCACCATGGTTAATGACCATTTCCTACCACTGCAACTGTAGCTGGGAAAACAACAGCAATAATGACCACATTAAGTATAATGTAACGATGAGACAAACAGAATGTGGTTACTGAAATACCAAGTTTTTTCTGTTAATTGCCATCTCTCTACCCCACCCCTCAATGATCAAGCTCTCAATCGTCTGTGTGAATTCAACTGTTCACTCTAACAGTGCATAATGGGACAGACTCAAGGCAAAGATTGTTTTTCAGTATGACCCGTTTTTCCTTCCTTTTCACAATGATTGTCAGACATGATTATTATTTGTGGGGATTAAAATTCTGAAAATGTGTTATCTTTAAAATTTTTTTTTCTTTTTAGTTGTAGTTGGACACAATACCTTTATTTTATTTATTTATTTTTATTTTTTTTGAGAGAGAGAGAGAGAGGATTTTACTATTTATTTATTTATTTTTTTTTAGCTTTTGGCGGACACAACATCTTTGTTTGTAAGTGGTGCTGAGGATCGAACCCGGGCCGCACGCATGCCAGGCGAGCGCGCTACCGCTTGAGCCCCATCCCCAGCCCAATTTCTTTATTTTTATGTGGTATCAAGGATTGAACTCAGTGCCTCACACATGCTGGGCAAGTGCTCTACCACTGAGCCACAATCCTGTTCCAGAAAATGTATTATCTTTACAGGAAAATGTAGGAAGTACTATTGAAATTATAGACAAAATTTTAGTAATAAAATAATAGTAAAAATATCTTGTATTTCCAGGAATTGAACCATGTGGTAACACTGCAAAGTCACAAAACTAAACTTTTACTCAAAGCGAGGCTGTGAATTCATAATCAGGTACTATATACTTATTCTCAGATAGCTTTAGCCACTCAAATCATTTTCACAGTTTGTGGCTACTGGAATCTTTGTGTACTTACTGGATGGAGCTTTCAATGCGGGTGATAGTAAGGAAAGCAGCAAGGTTTGCTGTGTATGATGAGATGACAATCAAAGCAAATAGCCACCAAGCCCCCATCATCATTCGGGTAGCCAGGGTTGTATACGGAACTTCCCCACCTGTGGAAGGAAGCAAAGAGATTAAAAGAGTCTCAACAAGTACTTATTGGGAATCTGAAATCAAGCACATTAAATACCAAAATACTTTCATGTAGTGAGAGACTTTTAACAACATATTTTCATTGCTTTATATTTCATTCTCTTTTATGAGACTATGAGAGGCCCTGTCAAAAATAGACATGATAAATATTCAATGTCCCATGTTTAAGTGCTACTTCTTCCTCCTCTCTGTTCAACTCCAGAGTTAATTACCTTCTTACTACAGTCATAGAGACACACTTTGTTTGCCAGGGCTTGATCATTCACTCAGGAGGTGATATTAACACAGCTATGTGTATAATTGATACAACTTTTCAGGTTTCCAATTCAATAGATATTAAACTGGTTTTGGGGTAAATTCTCTAGATCTTGGGAACATACATATGACCATTGTCTTCAGCATCATTCCATTTGCTTTTTCTATTCCCAGTTGACTAACCATTCTTAAAATCTTATAGCACAATGCCCATTTCCACTTTTCAAATGTTGGAAAGTCCTGGGGCTCAGTCCTTACACTGCTTCAGTTTTTGTTCACATTATCACCCTGTGTAACCTCAACAAGTTCCCCCAGTTGGATAACATCCATGGTATTGAAACAACCTTTTCAGCCCCACTGTTCTTGGAGCACTCTAGCTAAAGGCCTACAGAATTCCTACTTGGATTTTAATGGGTATCTCAAACTCATCACATCTAAAACAGAACCCTTTTCATTTTCACTCCCAAATTAACTCCTCACATCATGCCAGGAAATAACATCATTACTCCTTTCTCAGACTAAATCTTAGGAATTTCCTTACACGTAAGAGATTCTGCCGTTCTTACCTTCAAATCATATCCCAAAACCTATGTCATCACTTCCACAATTAATTCCCAAAACCAAGCCAACATCTTGTTTTGATTGCACTATAGAATGGGTTATCTGACTCCCCATTTACATTCTAGAAAGTACCACTCTGACACTATTACCATGGTTTTCTTGAAAATTAAAAATTATTGTGATTAGTTACACATGAGTGAGTGTAGAATGCCCTCTGACACATTGTACATACATGGAGTATAACTTCTCATTCTTCTGGCTATACATGATGAAGAATCACACTGGCTGTGTAGTTGTAAATGTACGCAGGATAATAATGCTTGAAATCAAGCATTTATTCTACTATCCTTGCTTTCCCCATACTCACTGCCCTCCCCTTCACCCCCCTCCACCTAATCTAAAGCAACTCTATTCTTCTTTAGCATCCCTGCCAATTTTGAAGAGATAGCCTATAAATCTTTACCACATGCACCTCAGATTCAGCATTAATTTCTAAGATATATAAAGAACTTAAAAAACATAACACCAAAAAACAACAACAACAACAACAACAACAACAAAAAACCCAAATAACTCAATCAAGAAATGGGCTAAGGAACAAACAGCCACTTCACAGAAGAAATACAATTGATCAACAAATACAAGAAAAAATGTTCAGTATCACTAGCAATAGAGGAATATAAATCAAAACTACTCTAAGATTTCATCTCACTCCAGTCAGAGTGGCAATTATCAAGAATACAAACAATAATAAATGTTGGCGAGGATGAGACTCCTGAGACTGCACGTTATTGCAACCATTATGAAAAGCTGTATGGAGATTTCTCAGAAAACTTGAAATGAAACAACCATTTGACCCAGTTATCCCGCTCCTTGACAAATATCCAAAGGACTTTAAATCAGCATATTATAGTG
Organism: Marmota marmota marmota; assembly: GCF_001458135.2. Lineage (NCBI taxonomy): Eukaryota > Metazoa > Chordata > Mammalia > Rodentia > Sciuridae > Marmota > Marmota marmota. The sequence goes on along the minus strand of NW_026000057.1, from coordinate 24,841,561 downwards.
ATAAAGCCACAACAATGTTCATAGCAGTTCAATTCACAATAGCTAAGCTATGTAACCAACATAGGTGCCCTTCAGAAGATGAATGGATAAAGAAAATGTGGTACATATACACAATGGAATATTACTCAGTCTTAAAGAAGAATGAAATTATAGCATTTGCTGGTAAATGGATGGAGCTGGAGAATATCATGCTAAGTGAAATAAGCCAATACCCCCAAACAAAAGACATAATGTTTTCTCTGATATGCAGATGCTCATTTCCCTTAACTTTTTACAAATAATAATTCAATATATCTCACATATTTTATTTTTCTCCCTTGTAATGATACAGGAACACTCCCTGACTCAAATTAGGTAGGTAAGTATTTGTTGAGGGAATATATACTGTGTTACATGGTGAATTTTTTTCTCTCCAAAATTTGTGTCTTAAAACTCTGATCCCCAATGTGACAATATTTGAAGGTATGGCTTTGAAGAATTAAAGTAAAATCAAGTAAATAATTGGCCCCTATTCTGATATAACTGGTGTTCTTATGAGAAGAAAAAACACCAGGCCTGCATTTTCACAGAGGAAAGGCCATGTGAGAACAGAGCCAGAAGAAAACTACCTGTAAATCAAGTGTAGGGACCTAAGGAGAAACTAACTCTGATGACACCAAAGTCACGTTCAGCCTCTAGGTCTGTGAGGAAATACATTTCCATTGTTAAATCACTGAATCTATGGGTATTTTGTTGTAGAAGCCCTATCAGACTCATACAGGTTAAACATAAAATTTTAATAGGTCTTCTGAAAGAAATTAGGCATTTATTCACAGTAGAAATAAATCAGAGATATAATACTAACTTCCCTTCTTCCATCAGTATATGAATGACTAAACAGGATACAATCAACTATAATATCAGACTTCCTTTTATTCTGTTCACTAGTTTTCACTCTGTAATATGTCTACATCTTAAACATAATGTCAACACACCCTTTGGTCATATTTTGAGCTATTTTCCTAATGCAATGTACTCAGAACAGGCTAACCTCTGCTATATGGAATACATTTTTCAAAAGGGGTTATAATGCATTTTAGAAACTTTCTTCTTCAAAGCAAAATAAATTTTCAAACAACTTTTAAAAGATGAAAGCTAAAGAAAATATTTATTTTTAAGTCCATATGGAGATTTTCTGAGCAAAATAACTAATTGAAAATAAAATAAAATATGAATAAGATATAAAAGAGCTATATGTCTAAGTAGAAGAATAAATTTATGACTGAATAGGCTAATTGGAGGATTGCTTTCCTAAAGTCTTTATCCCTGATTAGTGTTGTTTTCACCAATGTGAAAGAATACTTGTTCAGTGTCTTCATCGATGGTATATAATATATAAATTTGAAATTTCAAATATATCTGTAGAATCCAAAAAAGGCTCTTTTACTTGATATATACACCTAGAAATAAAATGCTAAAAGTAATGTAAATCTTGACTTTTGTAATGCTGGACTAGACGGTTCACAAAAAAACCCTTCTGCTACTGGCAACTAGAAAAAAAAAGGAACATAGAAAAGCATTTGCAGGGTAAAGAAGCAATAAAAAATCAGAGGAACAAAATTTTGAGTGAGAATACAACTCAGGGCACCTTGTATATGTGACTACTTTTCCTTGAGAAGCATATGCCAATTTTAAAAAAAGTAAAGAGACTGATAATCTAGCAATATCTTTTAAAAAGCCTTCAAAGTTAGGTGGTTATAAAAATTGGAGTCCAGAGCTTGTCTAGACAATGGGGACTGAGAAAACCACAAAATACTCATATGTTTTGAAATTAATAAATACCATAGCCATTGCTATGGTTTGGATATAAGGTTCCCCGCCCTCAGTGCCTGCATTTATGCAGGAAATAGTGTTTGGAGGAGAAATGATTGGATTGTGAGAGCTATAAAACCTGTCTAGTTTGCATGGACTGGGAGGTAGCCATAGACAGGTGAGGCATAGCTGGAGGACGTGGGGTATTGGGGATGTAACCTGGAACCTTGTATCCTGCCTGTGGCCCCTTCTCTCCTGCTCTCTGCTTCCTTACTCTGCCATGAGCTAAGCACTTTTCTTCTACCGTATCCTTTCAACATGATATCCTTCCTGCCTCATTTTGGGCCCAGAGCAATGGAGTCGGCCATCTATGGATTGACCTAGAAAACCATGAGCCCCAAACAGACTTTTCTTCCTCTAATTTGTTCTTGTTAGGTATTTTGGTCACAGCAACAAAAAGCAGACAAAAACAGCCATGGACTAAAGAAGAATTATAAAAGAAGTAAAAAAAAAATTTGAACTCGATCACAATAACAATACTCCATATTAAAATTCCACAAGTTTTGATAATTGATAGAATATAGATAAAATTGTATCAAGAAGGAAATTGATTACATATAATGTATAAGCAAAGAAGATTAAAAAGAAATGAATTGTTCATGAATTTTAAAATGTTAAAAAAATCTGCAAGTTCAACTTGAAGAAAATATAGGAGTTAAAATTATTAAAATAGATAAAAATAGAATAGAGAAGAAAATTTGCCTTTTAAAGAAACTACAAATTACTATGAAGACTAATCAAGATAACATCTGAAAACACCTAAAAATATAATAGCAGAAATAGAAAGGGTACATTGTATAGTTATTATGATGTTAGAAGGAGAACAAGAGGATCTTAAATACAATTTTATGTCGATAGATTTGAAAATGAAGATATGAATAAATTCCTAGAAACATTTCTGCTGGAAGAAACAAAGTTTCAAAGGTCTTATATCTTATGTATTGAATCCAGAATTACAAATTACCCACCAGAATATTAAAAACCAGAGGCATTATTGACAAAATCTACAAAAATATCTGGGAGATAATTAACTCTAACTTTGCTTAAACTCTTCCTGAGATTGGAAGAAAGCAAGACACTATGCCATCCATTGTATAAAGAAAGCATAACTTTGATAATAAAACATGGCAAGGTCATCATAAGAAAAAAATTACACATGATTGTTGATATAAAAGATAAATAAATTTAATAGATTGAAAACTGAATAAACAAACAACCTGGTTGGGTTTTTTTTTTATATGAAGGCAAGGTTAGTTTTGCATTCAAAAATCAATTACTATCGAAGGAAGAAATTATATAAAAGAGAGAAAAAATCATGTAAACCTTGTTTGATACTTAAAAGGCATACAAAAAATTCAAATTCAGTATTAAAACAAAACAAAAATGCAAAACAAACCTGGACATAATTCAGCAAATTAGAAACAACTAAAAAATCCTATCTTGTTCTCACAGAATACTTTTAGAAAATCTATTAAACATATATATATATATATATATATATATATAGTTAGTCATAAAAATAAAACTTTTTGATGGCCATAAAGGCTACAAGTTGTTACTATTTTTATTATTTGAATGTGCTAAACAAGAAATTTAAAAAGAACGGAAAAAGAAAAAAAAAACAAACAATGGAATGAAATGAGAATTAAAAATTAGAGATGATAATGTGAAGAAATTTGAAGAGAATAAAAAAACAAATTTCCAAAATCAGTAAGTTCTCACTTTTTCATGGAATAGAATTAATATTCAAAAGTTAATCATATTTGTGTATACTAGCAAAAATACTTAAATACTAAATTAAATATACATACAACTTGCAATAGCATTAAAATTATCAAATATCCAAGAGTATATCTGTATAGATTTGTGAAAGACCTCTATGTGAAAAAAAGATTAAATTAATGAACAGATACATTATTCATTGATTAAAAGACTTAAAATGCAAACAAATTGATCTATAAATCCATTCAGTGAATTATCAGTCAAAATCTCAGTTTCTACTGAAGAAAGAAATTGAAGAAGACATAAGAAGTTGAAATGACCTCCTATGTTCATGGATAGGCAATGACCATTATCAAAAGCAATATACAGATTCAATGTAATACCCATGAAAATACAAATGACATTCTTCACACAATCAGAAAAAACAATTTCTAAAATTTATTTGGAAGAATAAAAAACCCAGAATAGCCAAAGCAATTCTGAACTACACAAGTAATGCTGGAGGCATCACAATATCTGATTTCAAATTAAGCTACACTTCTATAATAACAAAAACTATAGAATACTGAGATTACCCACATGGTACTGGCATACAAAGAGACACAGACCAGCAGAATAGAAGACACAGAGACAAATCCACACAGATACAATGATGTAAACATTGACGAAAGTGCCCAAAACAAACACTGGAGAAAATGACAGTTTTTTAAAGAAATGGTGCTGAGAACTCTGGTTATCCATATGTAGAAGAATGAAACTAGATCCTTATTTCTCACTCTGCACATAGGTCAGCTCAAAATGGACCAAAAGCCTAGAAATCAGACGTGACACAAGAAGAAAACATTGGGTTAATACCTCAATATACAGAGAGAAGAAACGACTTTCTCAGTAGGAGCCCTAAAGCTCAGGAAATAATATCAAGAATTAATAAATAGAATAATGTCAAATTAAAAGCTTATGTACAGCAAAGGAAACAATGAAGAATGTGCAGAGAGGACCTAAAAGAAGGGAGAAAATCTCTGCTAACAACTCTTCCGACAGAAGATTAATATCCAGAACACAATAAAGGACTCAAAAAACTTAACACCCCCCCAAACAAAAAACCCAATCGATAAATGGACAAATGAATTAAACAGATACAAGTCAAAAGGAAAAATACAAATAGCCAATGAATATATAAAAATTGTTCTGCTCAACTTTTTTTTTAGCAATTACTGAAATGCAAATCAAAACTTTCAATGAGATTTCATCTCACTCCAGTCAGAATAGGAAGCCGTGAAGAACACAAACAATAATACATTCTAGAGAGTATATGGAGAAAAAATGAACATTTTTGTACCCTGTTGGTGGGATGGTAAATTAGTAAACTACTATGGAGATCAATAAGGAAGTTCCTTAGAAGAGTAGGAATGGAATCACCACATGACCTAGTTATTCCATTCCTTGGTATTTATTCCAAAGAACTAAAGTCAGTGTCTACAGTAATCCATGCATACCCACGTTTATAGCAGCCCAATTCATAGCCAAACTCCGGAACCAGCCTAGTGTCTATCAACGAATAAATGGATAAAGAAATGTGCTAAATCCTCTGGAGTTTTATTCAGCCATAAAAGGAGCATGATTTTATGTCATTTGCAGGAAAATGGATGGAACTTGAGAATATTATGATAAACAAAATATGCCAAGCTCAGAAAGTCTAGTGTTGTGTGTTTTCTCTCATATGTAGAAACTTGAGAGAAAAAAGGAAAAGAAAGGTGGTGGTGGGGAATCTCTTGAAAATACAAAAGGATGTCGATAGAAGAAAGAGGGCAGGGTGAAAGGGGGGAAGATGAAATATTGGGGAATAGTATTTGCCAAATTATATTGTTACATCATGTGCATGTACAAATATGGAACAATCAATCCCACCATTTTGTATAATTGTAATACACCAATAAAAAATATGGGGAAAAAACCCCAGAAATCCCAGGTGTTCCCCCTCACCCCCCCTTTTTTTTTGTGTGTGTGTGTGTGTGAATCTCAGTGTATGTTTATGTTATATTGTAAAACACCACAAACAGTCAAGTCACTCTTCAAGAAGAAGAAAAAGTCTAGGTCTGGCTGCCTGTAGTTTTTCCAGTAATTAAGAAAGTTCATTATTTGGAAGGACAAACCAAATAAATCAATGAAAATTATCCACGCATACATAGGTTCTGGATTTACACTAGCTGGTACTGTAATGGGGCACAGAAATGGAAGTCATTTAATTAAGTAGTACTAGGTCAATTCGTGTGAGAAATAATTAAATTTGCCTCCTACCTCATACATGAAAATCAATACCAAGTAGTTTATAGATATAAAGGATAAATGAGTAAGATTCTAGGAAAAAAAATATGGGAGGATGCATCCACAAATTTAAGTAGAAAAATATCTACTAAAGAGAGTACAAAAAGCATTAACACGAAAGAAAAATACCGTAAATCAGACCATAATATTTTGTATTTCAAAAGACACTGCAGAGTAAAAGGATAAGCAATGGTGGGAGGTATTTATATCTAACAAAAATTCATTAATGTGTATTAATAACTCCTTTAAATCAATAAGAATAACACACCCAGTAAAGAAAATCATGGGTAAGAGCCTTCAGAAAAGATAACCAAATTGTCACTAAAAGTATAAGATGGTGTTGGGCATGGTGGCACACACCTGTAATCCCAGCAGCTCAGGAGGCTGAGGCAGGAGGATCAAAAGTTGAAAGCCTGCCTCAGCAACTTAGTGAGGCTCTGAGCAACTTAGTAAGACCCTGTCTCTAGATAAAAATAAAAAATAAATGGGCCCAGGATGTGGCTGAGTGGTTGAGTACCCCTGGGTTCAATATCCCTGGTACCAAGACACACACACACACACACACACACACACAGGAGAGAGAGAGGGAGAGAGAGAGAGAGAGAGAGAGAGAGAGAGAGCGAGAGAGAGAAACCTCATTAGTTATTTAATGAAATAACACTTCACAGCTACCACAATGATTAAATAAAAGACAGACCATAGACAGATTATGTCAAATGTTGACAAAGATAGGAACTAATGGAATACTGGTACTCTCTTAGAGGGATGTTAATTTTGTTCAATCACTTTGATAAATAATCCGGTAGCATATCTGGAAACTAATATCCACCTATCTCAAGACTTAGCACTTTCAGTATTGAGGCATATGTGTAACAGATGAATAAAGGAATGCTTATAGCACTAACATTCCTAATACCCCAAATGAAAAATAACCTAAATATTCTTTGAGAAGATAATGTATAGATGATGGTGTATTCCTCAAACTGGAATATTATACAGCAATGAAAATGATTAAATCTCATTTGTATAGTACACCATGACTATATTTCACAAACATAAAAGAATTCTTACTGTATGACAATTGTTTAAAAATGGGTAATGTGAATAGTAGTGCTGGTAATCCCTTAGGTGGTTCCCCCTTTGGGGAGAGCAAATAATGGTGACAGAAAGGCAATGGAGGCTAGGTCATGGATAATGTTTTATATTTTCCTGGGTGATGATTCTACAGCTGTTCCATGGTAATTCACAAATTGTATTTAAGTTTTGTGCACTTTTTGTATGTAACTATTTCACAATGAAAAACTAAATAAATGAGGAAAGTAAGAGGTGAGAAAGTAAGGGTGATTTTAATAAAAAATAATTAGTTTTTTTGCTATCTTTTCTATGTCCTCATTTGGTGAAAACATTTTTTTTGTAGATTCTGGATGCTAGGGGAGATAATCAGGTGAATGGTTAAAAAAAAAGAATGGGCAAAATTATAATAATTTTTTAAAACCCACAATGTTATCTTCCTAAAGCATAACAAAAATTAGGCTGGTAATTCCTGACTCTTTGGGATATACAAATGTGTGACTCTAGAATTGGACATCTGCATTCCTTCCTATAACCCTCTGCAGAAGCATCAGGAATTTACTTCCAAAATATGCTGTAAAGAAAATCTTCTTGATATTGATGACCATTTTGATGTGACTGGTTTTTCACATCATACAAACATCATTCTTGTTACTGTATACATTATTTTACTTATAAATTTTTTAAGAAATAAAATAATGTTTAGCCCTCAGGCAAGATTGTGACAGTTGGTAATTCCATCCGAGTCAGGCAAAAATTTGTTAATCTAAGTTTTATGCTGTATGATTTAGCACCCATATTTGCCTTAATATGTAGAAGAGCAACTAATAGTTCGAGATTCTCCAATTTAGTTGTTTGGTAAATCAGTTTTTCACAAAGTTTATATTTAATAATCTGGTACTATAGAATTCATGAGCTAGAGTTAATTAAAAAAGAAGAAAAGTTGTGCATTCCTGGTGACTGAATATGTTGAAGTAGGCCCATCAATTGAAGTATCAATACATATTAAAATTTTTACACTTAAAAGATTCTGTTTGAGAAAGAAATCTAAGAAGGATATTATTGCAATTATGTGAAAGTCATTGACAGTATAAGCACATTCTACATTTAGGAATGGGAAGAATTGTACCTGTCACCATGGAAATGCTCAATGTATGAGAGTTGCTTTTATGGGCTCCATGAAATTAATTTATAATCAAATGGAAAGACTGGCAGTGGCCAGATTTGAAAATGCTTTAATTATTATAATTGCTTTTTGGTGGAAGGTGGAAGGTGATAAGCAGAGGAGGTAACATATGAGTGTGGCTTATTCTAAGCCTCAGGTCGACAGCTTCACCATATTAAACTCAATCTTAAGCGCATTCTTATATACCATGTCTATCATCAGTACAAGAGATGGCTTTAGTTGATAGATAAGGATACCATAAAATTATATCATGTTCCCATAGAGAAAGTTGTTCCATTTACAGTCATCTCTCAGCATTTTTTTTAAAAAATCACAGCAAAAACAAGGCCTTCCTTCTTAGCATAAAGAATAATATGTGATAATTAGTCTCCTTAAAACTTTGAATCTATTTTTACAAAGAGAAGGCAAAATTCAAATTCCATTTGTCAGGCAATGGGAACTAATGAGTATTTAATAATATTGTTTCATTTACATTAAGCTTGCTTTAGAGTTATTTTCTACTTAACACAATGGCACCGATTATATGATTTTAACAGTGACTATAACCCTTATTTAACAATGTCCTTAACCCTTCTGCAATCTCAGTTTCAAATATTCCACTGTTGTGTGCCAGCTGAGATCCACCTGAAATCTTTTGAGTTTCCTCCTTCCATCCCGTGTATGGTCCCACCAAGGTGTTAAATCCACTATCCACTTTTCACTGTCCCTCCACACCCTTCTTGACACATGTCCCCCTTACTCAGATTAAATCCTGTGACTTGAATACAACCCATTGTGTTCATCCTCAAATTCCATGAAATCCTTTCAGAAAAGACCCAGATTGAGTTCAGTGCAACTCTGCCTACTCCGTGTGTGAACTACTGGTGCAGCCGAGTGGACTTGTGGAATAGCATACAACTACGTACACCATTTTAAGTCCATGACCACCAACCTCCAGTGGGTCTTCAGTGGGGCCTCTTGGTCATAGTGCGGCTCTTTAGTAATTCTCTCCTGAACACTTATTTCAGTGTCTCTCTTCTGGTAACCTAAAACTCCTTCCCCATTCTCACATTTGGCTGTAATCATGAAAATCTATTTCATGTAGAAAATCAAAGCAGTTTGAAGGGACTGCCAGAGAAAATCAGGCAAAAAACAGGTTACAGTGTGGGTTTTCAGATAAGAAGAGACACGTGCTCCAACTTCCGAAAAGAAAATAATAGAAAAATAAACCTAAAGTAAATACATGGTGAACAGAAGGGAGATCCTCTGTTTGCACTTTGAAATTTAGTTTTAAATTTGAATTTCGAATGTGTAAATGTTTTATAAAATTTTAAAAAAGCATATTACATTTTTTTAAAAAGCAAACTGAAAACAAACTGATTCAAATGAACATGGGAGTCTGTCAAATTACTGACATAATTAAACAAAGGAAAGAATTATTTCCACTACTGAAGGCCACAGTTTTGGGGGGGCCACCCTGCCATACAGCCGCCCTTTTTAGATGCCAGTAACTACAACTTTCACTGTTCCTTTGTATTTAGTAATGATCATAACCCTCCTCTGTAACTAATGGGTAGTGCAACAGACCTTATTACTTTCTCAAAACATCCCACATCATTGTAAGCAGTTCTCATATGAAAGTATCCTTAATTTCCCAGACAGAATGTAGTACTTCCTGTTTGGTAGCTTCTATGGAAATAGAAACACAAAAATGGGATTCTGGTGTTGGATTGCTCCCACAAATGTGTAGTGCATTATTGATGGAAAAGAGAACCCGGACGATGCATCGTCTGTGGTTACAATGATTGTTCAAGTAACCACCAGTGTTGACAGGTGGAATGCAAGGCTTGGGAAGCTAACTGCTGGGGCAATGATAGTCATTTTGAAGATTGTGGTTTCAGCTAAACCACTCTGAACCCTCAGAGTGAATAGAGTGTGGAAAAGGAGAAACTGAAGGCAATGAATACCTAATTTAGAAATACAGTAAAATTTGTAGGTCTTGACAGCAGCTTTGAATGAGTCAGTTACTACTATAGTTTCAGTGTAGATATGGCTGAGGACCAGACTGAGGCTTGACTGCAAGTGTAGCACAGCGGTGTCACCAGTTAATTTTTGGCCACATAAGCAAGGTCTGTCATGCTAAGGCACAAGAGCAAGGAATTGGAAGAAATTCCTGTGAACCTTTTTGCTATTGCAAGCAACTTCTCAGCCTTTCTATAGGAATCCTTCTTCCCTGTGTAACTGCTTTTCAATGATGGGACCTGGGGAATCTTACAGTTCTCTTCTAGATTCACCCATATTTCCCCTTATTGCCTCCTGGTTACAAGTTGGGTCTCAAAACAACTTCTTCAGAGAAGTATAAAGCTCATTTATGAAATCTGTACACCAACGGAGACAAAATAGAATGAGAGACAAGGACACACATATTGTTGGGGTTGGTAATAACCTAAGCTCTGGAATTTAACGTGTTGGTTTATACTTCAGGGTGGTGATAGTAGTTTGTTAGATGGGGTGGGTGGTCCAATAATGAAAGTATTTTAGAAGTAACTTATATACAACTTCTCTGGCAAACTGCAGAGAATCAGATAAGTGGGAATGTTGGAGTAGATCTGTTCTGAAAAACCTGCTGATATCCTCTTAGGTAAGAGGGATACTCCCTGCACAGAGACAAGAAATGCATGGAGGAGGTGAGTGCAAGCATTTCTCAGGAGTTCAGTGTGTTTGACTCTATGGGCCAGAGGACATGGGGGAATACAGCAATAAATTGGATTTTTTGATGTCAAAGAGAATGTAGTATCTTAGGCTGGCAGAGGCTAGGAGTAGAAGCCTAATTATCAGAGACAAGGTAAAATTACCATAATAAACTCTGGCTATTCATGAATGGTAATTGGAGTGTATTGACCTTCAGAGATATATAGTAATAGCTTATTGATCACAAGGTCTCTAAAAATGAAATAAGTTCTTCTATCTACCTAACTTACTTTATTCATAACCTTCTAATAATAGGTTATAAACTGTTAAAGGATCTCTTGATATGTCTGGACAAAACAATTCTGGATCTCAGGGCCGAAACTTTCCCAGGACTCAGTTAGTTTATGGATTCAGAAGCCCAATATCAAAGAAAAACCCAGGTTAATATTTTCCATGTGTTCTTGATACTTTTCTTAAGTAATTTTTCATAGTAATAGCCATGCATGCCACACATATAATTTTGTATTTTATTCACTATATTTTTAATAGGTGAAAAATATTTTCTCAGTCATAGGTATTATAACTTCTTAAAATATCTTTCTAATTTTTGGAAATCCAGAGATTTGTATCACCATATATTACATTGCTATAAGCATATTCAAATGTGTAATTTAATAATATTTTGAATTTTTTGGTAGAATCCATGAAATGATTTGTTGAAACAAGAGTTTTTTATGTCCTTTGTAAGTGATGATAAATTAAAAGCACGTTTCATAATAATATTTTTTTTAATATATCATGGTATGTAATTCTATTTCTCTGTTGTCAAACATGTGTCTCTCTAAGGTATTTATTGACTTTTCTGGTGATTTTGAATGAAAAATATTGTTCTGGACCGTTTCATATCTCTATTTGAAAATGTAGGCTAGAAGGACTATAGGTTACATAACTGAAATGGCAATTTTTTAAATAGGAAGACTTCTCCAATTTAATACTTAAATTTGATAATGACTATAATACAGGTAAAGCTGTTTATAAATAGCAGTTCATTCTTTCCAGTACTTCAACATTATTTGTTCTTCTATTTTGAAGACTCCCACATTAACTGAATAATAAATTTTAACACACTTCTCTTTTCTTAATTAATAAAGTTGTTTTCCACACAAAAAATTCCTACTATATGTAATTATCTAAAATAGGATTGTTCTTCTGAGAAAAAAAAGTATGCTATTCCAACATTAGGACTTCCCACTGAAGGAGATAATTTTTATAATCCTTGTAACCAGAATTAGTACAAGTAGTTAAGTTTATTTCACTGAATTCACTATCATGAAATATTTCTGATGAACCCATTTTAAAAATGTTAAATTAAAAATTAATTATAATCAAATTAAATGGCTGCTGGTTATACCACATAAACCTTATATGCTAATTTTAACATAGCTTTGCCAAATGCTGTAACTTATATTAGAACTAAATTGAATTTTATTACACAAAATAGTAACACTTGGCAGCTTTTTACCTGTACAGTGTTTTCATTACTCTACGTTATAAAATCCCTACTGCTTCTAATGAACTACAGAATGAAAAACAGCCCATTTAAAGTCAATCACAGATTTCAGGTTCCCAGTTTCTAAGGTGGTCTGCATCATAGTTTCACACAGTTGGACCTCAAGTAATAGTCACAACACTTTGATGTAAGTGCTGGATTGAAATACAAACTTCCCCCAAGTACAATATTAAGAAAACATAGATGATATATATATATATATATATATATATATATATATATATATATATATATATATATATATATA
>NW_026000057.1:24732020-24827442 GCF_001458135.2 Marmota marmota marmota | reverse complement strand
CATTTCCCTGCAAATTCTATGATTTTGTCATTTTTTAGTGCTGCGTAATACTCCATGGTGTATAAATGCCACATTTTTTTAATCCATTCATCTATTGAAGGGCATCTGGGTTGGTTCCACAGTCTAGCAATTGTGAACTGTGCTGCTATGAACATCGATGTAGCAGTATCCCTGTAGTACGCTCTTTTAAGGTCTTCAGGGAAAAGTTCAAGAAGGGCAATAGCTGGGTCAAATGGTGGTTCCATTCCCAGCTTTCCCAGGAATCTCCATACTGCTTTCCAGATTGGCCGCACCAGTTTGCAGTCCCACCAGCAATGTACAAGAGTACCCTTTTCCCCACATCCTCTCCAGCACTTGTTGTTGTTTGACTTCAGAATGGCTGCCAATCTTACTGGAGTGAGATGGTATCTTAGGGTGGTTTTGATTTGCATTTCTCTGACTGCTAGAGATGGTGAGCATTTTTTCATGTACTTGTTGATTGATTGTAGGGAAACATTGTATTTTTAAAGTCAATTTACATCTTGCCTTCCTTTTCCTCCTCATGTCTACCGTATCTGATGTCAAGTATTCTTCACTAATTTTTTTACTTGCTTTTTCATTTAATAAATTATTTAATTGACACTTCAGGTGTTCTGTTTCATATTTATATTTCATATACATATATATTTCACATATATACTTCTACATATATCAACTGCCTATTTGTTAATCAATAAAGAAAAAAAACATTGAAGGAACACTTAGGGCATGATTTGAATAAGGGTATATCATGATTCTTTATATGTATACAAGTGTCATACTCAGAAGCTCTCAAAAAAAATTATTCTCTTTTCCTTTTAGACTATTTTCTTGTTACCTACTGACTTTACCACAGACCTGGCAATGAAATGAGGCTGGGAAAGGTGCTGAAAGAGGAAATATTGTCTGCATGACTAGTCGTTTGTCAAACAGCATGAAGCTGGACTGCAGTGAAGTCAGAACCTGCCACTCTGTCGTGATATATGGGCTTTTAATGTTTTAAAATAATTATAGTGAGGCCTAAGCCACTATATAAAACCACTATATAAATTCTAGTGCCATTAGTAACCCCATTTTTCAGAGATTCAATCAATCAGTGGTTGTGAGGAAAATTGCACCCATTTTGCCAATTCCAGAAGCATGAAAGTTCAAAGAGTAAGCAGCAGTTGTCAACAGGAATCAAAGTGAAATGGATCTCAAAGTGAAGTTTTTAATTTGGAATTTTCAGGACTGGTTCCTAAACAAGGCTTTCTGCATAAATGTGTCATCCGTTCCACAAGGTCAGAGAATGTCAATACATATTCAATCAGTTTTAATGATAAAAGAGCTGAGAGTAAGTCTACAGGACATTTTTAAAACTCCAAAACACCATTCAAACACAACAAACTGTTAGCCACCACTGAAGATTAGTTTTAAATTAGAACTCATTTATCGAGCATGCATTAGATTTATAATTTGATAGAGATTTAACATTTAACATTATGAATCTAGCCTTTCCCAAACAATATTAGTCTTCTCAATCTTAAACTTTCGCTTCACCTATAATTTCCTGTTTTCCAGAAATCTTAGTAGAACATTTTTAAGAGCAGAAAAGAAAAATGGACTCTACTCCAACTTTCTTTTCAATATATTCTTTTGAATAATAGGTTGGAAACATTGAAAGGAATGAGATTATGGTGTGCTGGTGCTACAGGAAATTTATTGAGATAAAATATAAACATTTTATGTAGTATATGTGTTCTATATATTCAGATAAATTTTAGTAAGTTAATACAGTTCTGTAATTTAAGGATGTAAAATAACTCATGTCATAGTGACACCCACTACATTGCTGATTGAGAAAGCAAAGGCATATGAACCACAACTCAAAGGTCTCTGTATGTAATGTGTCTGTGAATGCAAATATGCAGAGCAGAATGCGTTTTGGAACTCCACATGGAACCAAATGGTTCACTTAAACGTCTTTTTCTTCCTCCTTTTGAATGTGCTTTTTGGGTACAGTTTTTAGATTATCCCAGGAAGTGCTAAAGGCATTTTTAATTTAGAGCCTATAGGGAAAATGAGTCAAGGACTTGGAATTGAATGGATGAACAATAGAAAATCAGGGTCATATTGCTGGGCTGAAGTGGTAAATCAAAACCAGGAATGTAACAAATAGAAAGTAAGGTCAGGAAAAAAGGAGATGAGGGTGAATTTGAAAAATAAAAAAAAATAAAAAAAACACAAAATAAAACCAAAAAAGTCTGTTAAACTCAAGTAAAAAAAAATAGGCAGTAAGAGATTATAAAGCAAAGCTCAGGAAACAATATAAAATTCTGTATATATTATTTACTAAGGCACTAGGCATTATGTTAAGAGCTGGCTGTGGTGGCATATGCCTGTAATCCCAGCGGCTTACAGGCAGAAGCAGGAGGATTGCAAGTTCAAAGTCAGCCTCAGCAATTTAGAGAGGCCCTAACCAACTTAGCAAGACCCTGTTTCAAAATGAAAAATGAAAAAAAAAAAAAAAAAAAAAGGAGACTGGGGATATGGCATAGTGTATAAGTGTACCTGGTTCAATCCTTGATACCAAAAAATTTTTTTCATAAGCATTATTGTATTTAATATTCATAACAGCTTTATGATATGATTAGGAGAGCAAGATTGGGTTTCCTAAGCCAAGTCCATCAAAAGAAGTAGGGAAATAGGATGCATGTCACAGGCTATCATGGGCAAGGGAGAAGACAGGCAGGGAGTGACATGTGTCAGAGCACCTGGGAAGCCCCGGGCTCTCTTCCTCCAAATACATGCACCACTTCTCTCTGAGTGAAAGTTAACTTATTACTGCCATGACATTTTCTTCCTCCGTTCTTGTCACTGACAAGAATAAATTAGCATAGACCATGGACCACTAGGGCAGATATAAGCAAATAAAATTAAAAATAGTAGAATAAGAGTTTATCAATAAAACTCAGCAAAAACAAAACAAAACAAAAACTCCATTATTTTGACTTGAAGATAATTTACTAAGACCAATATACTTAGATGATAGTAGGAAGCAATGAACTCAAAACATGATCAATATAATTAATTGGAGATCTTGGAAGATATGACATGTTAGGAAGACAGAAGGAAGGTAATACTGCAGCAACAAGAGGTTCCACTGATTAGTAACAGAGACACAGAGTACTTAACATTTCATTCCTTGGAATTGTCCTGGGAGGTAGGCTGTGAGTCTACATACCTTGACTAATGCTTTGGGGGAAATTCAACAAGTGTATTCATAGTTTCTATGTTTTAACAGTAACACATAAACTTCTAATTTAATTATTAGAAAATTTCAAGCCCCGAGTATTGGGATTATAAATAGCTATAATATTTTTGTTTTTGAATTATTTTAACAAATAACTTTTCATGTAACCTTAGACATAATAGATGATGTACCATTGAACAAAACTTTCAGTGTATAAATTGTACATGCAAACAAAATGCTGAGTTCCTTTTTTGTTTCCCTTTTCCCTAGAGACATTCATTTATCCTAGTCCTCTGCTTAAGTTTGCTGAAAACAAAAAAACAAGAAAACCATACATATGTGTACACATACGCATATTTTGCTTCTAAGTTTCACAGACTTAGAAATGTCTGCTATTCACTTTGTGGGAACAGATAAGAGAACCCCAAAATGTTTGAGAATTCAGGCTGCTATTAAAAAATAGAAATGCTGGATAGTTTTTACATGAAGGTATTATCTAAGAAGAATCAATAATATTAATTGTAGTCATTAGACTAAGTTCTTGTGCAGTCTTTGGCAACTTCTCTTTTTCTTTCTTAAAGCATTTTCCTCATGGTACATACATTCTGATTCTACCATGGAACAAAATTTTTGGCAGACAGATATTTTAGAAAAGATTTGACACTTGGAGACAAATAATGAAATCCAAGCTAGTCACTGGACGATAGTTTTCTTTGTGATTCGATACAATTTCTTAAATACTGTGAGTTCTCTTCAACCTAAGAATATTTAGTGGCTCTAGAAGTATTTACTTGTATTTATGGGTTTTTACTTTATAAGTGAACTAAGGGCCTGGGGCTTTGGCTCAGCAGTAGGGCACTTGCCTGGCATATGTAAGGAACTAGGTTCGGTTCTCAGCACTGCATATAAATAAACAAAAAATAAAGGTCTACCAACAACTAGAAAAGTATTTTTAAAAATAAGTGAAATAAAAAATTAAGTTTTAGCTATTGAATGAGCTACTTTAGGTGAATTTTGATTTTAAACAATACAGCCCTCCTTTATACGTAAGTATGTAAAAATTCACTGATGTATTTTTGAATGATTGAAATCACTTCCCTGCATTAAATGGCATCATTTTATACCTACTGAATATTAACAACACACATTTCAGTGATTGATTTCAGCCTCTTTTTTGGGGGTGTGGCAGGGGCGGAAACTGGGGATTGAACTCAGGGGCACTCAACCACTGACCCACATCCCCAGTCCTATTTTGTATTTTATTTAGAGACAGGGTCTCACTGAGTTGCTTAGCACCTTGCCTTTGCTGAGACTGGCCTTGAACTCTTGAACTTCGTGTATCAGCCTCCTGAGCTACTGGGATTACAGGCATTCACCATCGTGCCCAGCTCAGCCTGCTTTTTGTTTACTTTTATCACTGATTTATTTATTTATTTTTTGGTACTGGGGTTTGAACCCAGGGGCCCTTAACAACCAAGTCAGATCCCCAACCCTTTTTATTTTTTATTTTGAGTTGCTGAGGCTGGCTTTGAACTTGCAATCCTTCTGTCTCAGCCTCTGAGCCACTGGGATTACAAGCATGCACCATGCTCAGCTGTTTATGTTCTTAATGTGCAAGCAACAACATATTCAAAACTCTTTGTTGAAATGATTTATACAATATTTTATTTTATTTTTATTTTTATTTTTTATTTTTTTATATACAGTATTTTAAAGGACTGTAGAACTGTCATGCTTTATATCCAATTTCCGTCAGAATATTTTTAAGTGTCTTCTAAATATCTAGTGAAGTACAGTAATATAAAGCTGAGTTTTATATTATGTTATTAAGTTACTATTGTTTTTCTAAAGAAATATTCAAAAATTCTACAGAAATTTATAAAACTTTAATTATTAAAATGCACAAATATGAAGTATGGTGCTATGTTTGAAGATATCAAATAAAAAAATCATGCAAATCATTTAACTCAGAAAATGTCTGACAGAACAGAGTGTTTAAGGAAATAAGCATGGATGTGCACAAAGACTGAATCTCTTGGATGATATTTTAAAGAATTTTATAAACATATAATTTGGCAAAAGATCTATGTATACACATACAAATAATAAAGAAGCTTATATAAGATAGTAAATAATGTTGCAGAAGAGTAGCTAAAGGAATAAATATTCTTCAGTTCACACTATTAATTTAACTTAAATTAATTTTAAAAACATCCTGAACATTATGAAACCACTGTTACATGTGTATATTAATGCGTTCATGGATGTCCACTCAGGCTCATCCTGTCACATATATTTCTAGTGCATGTGGGAGGCCATCCTCGCACGTGATTTGAGTTACCTCCCTGGCTGGGCCAGAGGCGCTTAGACACATCCTTGTTTCCAGAGCTTCTCCACCCTTCTCAGGTCCAAGGGCTTGTCTGTGTGGAGCGGTTTCTGGCCACTCTCCCGAAGACCCAATTGTCGCACCTGACCTTGGGACACTGCCCCCCCTTAATCTTCATTGCATGGGATTTTCCCCAGAATTTTTTGTTCCCCAATAAAAGTCTACTCCCTGGCGTGTTCTCTCTCTCTTGCTAGCCTCTTCAGTAAACCTCACTACCATAATAGATAGTTGGAGGCTGGAGCTAGGAGAAGCCGTCCTGGAGCTGGTTTAAAGGTAATTAGAGTCTCTTTAATTCAAACTCCCTAAGGGTTTCTCATGTACTAAACCTTCATTTATGAAGCCTGTGCTGGCTCCGGGCTAAAAGTGAACTCTCTCCTTTCTAGTCCATGTCCCATTCTTGTGGTGATCCATTATGATGTTCTTCAGGCCAACATGACTTTAGCTGGTTGACTACAACTCTTGACCTTCCAGGCAAAGCTTTATATGGTCTCTAGACAGCAGTTATAAAACAAACTTACTTGGGAAGTTTTATGACAAAACTTTTTTAAGGAGTTTTTGTTTTCTCCAGCATTAAATCCAAATGTCTTCATTTTACATGAAGAGATCAGCAATCTGGCCCCTAAAATCTTCTCTGGTCTGGTCTCATCTCCACCTTCCTTTCATCCATATGGGACACTGGGATTCTGATACTGTTTAAAAGCTTGAACTTTGCAATGTCTGGAATGCCTTTTCCTCATTTGTATCCAGTAAGCTCACT
The DNA here is from genome assembly GCF_001458135.2 of Marmota marmota marmota. Taxonomy (NCBI): domain Eukaryota; kingdom Metazoa; phylum Chordata; class Mammalia; order Rodentia; family Sciuridae; genus Marmota; species Marmota marmota. The sequence goes on along the minus strand of NW_026000057.1, from coordinate 24,821,049 downwards.
TTTTCAACTCAAGAAAAATAACTTCAGTGTCCACATGTTGATCAGTTAGGTATTTAAATGAGATGATCTTGTGGTTGTTGTTTTAAATGAAGAAATCTTATATTCAATAGTATTTCATACTTTTAGATGTGTATGTACAAAGTCTAACCTAACCCAACTTTTGAATTATGACCAAAAGTTATACTTTTCCATATAATTTTCTCATAAAGTTCTATATTCAATTAGCATAAATAGTATATTACGTTTTGGAGAAGAAATAATGCATAAAGTGATGAATAGTGAGTGCTTCGTAAATTTTAAAAATAGAAATAAAACCCTGAGAGTTCTTTCAAGATAAAATTTTCACATTTTTCTGTACCAGCTGATACATCTTGATAATAAATTACAAACCCAATTAAAAATCAAAAGGTCTTCAAACCTCACAGGCCTGCTATAGGATTCTTACCATCACTTTCTTTTTAAAATTGAGACAACAATAAATTAAAAATAGGAAAAAAAATACCCCTAGAAGTTGAGTTACAAAATGTATCATTTTTGAAAATGCTTATCTCACGAAGAGACAGTTTAAGACTTGGAGGACATGGCTTTTCTTTTTTCCTTACACCCTATCTAAAAGAAATAGTGCGCCCTCTGTCCCTTTCAGAATTATCAGAACATCTGCACAGAAGCAAAAGAAAGAAAAAAAAGGAATTTTAATTTAAAGTATTTTTCTGTTTGGCTGATTTCATTTTATTTCACTAATGTCATATTTTCTCATTTGAAAATTAAAACTATATTTTAAGGAAGGGGAAAAATAACCCTACTCCACTATTTTTTTCCATTCCTTTGCTTCCTTTGAATGCCATTATTTGAAGTATTTTTAATTATACTACTAAAAGACTTGCAAAATAAATTCCACCCAGAAAATTCAATAATAAATATTGTGTTTGATGGTTTATTTTAAAATCATTTTAAAAATCTAGCTTCACTTTACAAATGTCACAAAAGAAAATATAAAAATTTGCAACTTTAAGAAAATTGACTTGATAGCATTACTTAGCTATATCCTAATGTCCATGAACACATTAATATTCACATATGTATCAATGGTTGCATACTGTATATGACATTTTAAAAATTAATTTAAAATAAAGAATATAACATGTAGATCTTTTACGAATCATACTAGTTTGCTTTTCTAGGTGTGTGAATAATATATTTTCTATTTTATCAATTAATATTATAAAGTACATCAAACTACAATAATAAACCAAGAGGAGCTGTCCCTTTAAAAAAAGAAAAAAGAAATAAAAAGATAGACACACACATAAACAATGTATATAATATATTAGATCTTTCACTCTTAATACATCTTATTTGTTTGTTCATATGATTTGGTCCATGCATTGTATACTTTAGACATAAACTGATCTAATCATTTAAAATTTTCTCAGTTGGTAAAACTACCTCAATTCAATAATAGTCTCAGATAGTCAGAGATTTGAGGTTTAAATTGCACTACAGTCAAGTCTTAAAGTGAAACAAGTAAGCATAGCCAGCTCACAAGTTTGACCTCTGCAATTACTATTCATTTTCTCTGCTTTCCTGGGTGTAAATGCATGTTAAATTGCCTTTTAGTGCCTGGAATGACTTTTCCTTAGCCAGATTACTCTTTTGGTTCATCAGTAAGACATGTAGTGCATATAATTTATTAGCACAAAAGTTACTCTTTCCAACTTAAAAGGGTCCATCCTGGACATTGTATGTGGCCAGCTTCAAGATCTTACATTATTATTTAAAAAAAAGTGTTTGTGCTACTAAAGCAGGCTTTTATACTCATCCCTTTTAATGAATTATTCAGGTCATCAAATATAATTTCCAACTTGCTTAACCTAATTTAAGTCAGCATTTGTAGAATGTCACTTGGGTCAATACTAGCTCAGAAGAAAAAAAAAATTAAAAATCAATGAACATCAGGGTGAACATTTTAATTTTCACTTTTTAACCTAAACCTTTTCCTGCATTTAGAGGATGGAATATTAAAGACTCATTTTAAAATATTTAGTTTTGCAAAAGTGTCACTAATCTATACAACTATTTGCAACAACTATGGGGGACCAGTTTCACTATTTCCTGTGTCAACAGATTTGACCTTATTTTTCTCCATGGCTTAGAGATTAAGTACACCCCAATGGATAAACTGCACATCATTTTCAAAGGAAGGTTTTCTGGGGGATAACGCTGAGTTTACAGATTCCTACTGCAGCCAAAGCTAGTGTCTATTTAATCTTATACTCCAGATGGCTTTTTGTGACCAAGTGACTGCAGATTTAAAATCAAGAAACTTTAAATAGAAAGACCTGGCCTTGACAAGGAAAATTGGGGGTAGAAGGTTATTGATTTTTTTTTTTCCTGTGAGAGAAGCAAAAGAATTCAGTACTATTACAAATGCTAGTGGATGTTAAGATCTTGTGGGATAAAGGGGGAGTGGACACAAATTTCAAATAAATAAAGCTAATAGTACAGATAGGCAATTTCATTATTTCTAGAATTCTCTATAGAATTTATTTCTCATGATTTAGAAATGATAACTTCAATCATTCTCTGAAAGTCTTTGTTAGTATTTTGTTTTAACATAAAAAATTCTCACTCTGCATGTGTATATATTCATGTGTATGTACACACATATTTCAAGTAAATAACTATGCTAATTTTTGTAAAATAGTATTTATTGTTACCAGAAAGAAATTATAAGACTGAAATAATAAACTGAGAAGGCCAGTACTTTTGTATTTCATTCTACTCGCTCTCTACCAAGACCTCTTGGGAAGACTCCTTAGAAGAAATGATCTTCCCCAGAGCTGTCACCACAAAGTTTGGAAAAGAGCACACAACACTGACCTGCTCCTACACAATGGAGAACCAAAGCAAGAGGTGTGTATCTGTTAAGTAAACTGAGTGACTTTAGGAGAACTCTGGAACTCAACAGTAAAAAAAATGGAAACCTTGTAAAATCCAGGGGCTCAGGACAGTAGCACAATAAGACAAACACAATATCCCAGAACCTGCACCCCCTGCCAGAGCTGGAGGAGGGGGAATCTCCCCTCTTCAGGGGTAAGGTGAAAGAAAATCCCAGCAAACTCTCTTAGTGCAGATATTGCAATTAAAACTCTTGGAAACTTTTACAACCCTTAAAGGCTTATAGCTTAAATAGATAAGAAACCTAAAATCTGCACAGGAGCCTAGCATTGGCAATGGAATTAATACACCTCCTTGCAAAACCTGAGGGTGCTATAGCCAGGAGCCATCTTGAGAAGGGAACCATTGTCTGAATTTGGGCCTCTCTAGGTCAGCATTCTCTGAATATTCCCATCTCAGGGTCCCCGGAGACATTCCACTACATTGGTTCAGCAGGTAACTTCCTCAAAAACTAAAAGGCATTTAGCAGAATGACTGACAAAACCCACTGAGAGCTCTGCCCTATAGAAGACAGATGGTTGCAATTCAGAGGGATCCATGAAGTGTGCTGTCCTGTACCATATATCATCCAAGGAGAACCAACAACCACAAGTCCTGTTCCCACAGGAACTAGAGGAGTGGCTTCTGTGTCCTGGCACCTCTGGTGGTGGTGGTGGTGGGATTTCCAAAGCCCAAAGCAAAGAGTTAGATATTTTGAAAAAGAATGAACAGAATTCTTAGAAATGAGGCGCTCAATACATCAGATAAAAAAATCAGTTGAAGGTCTCAGCAACAGAGTAAATCAAGTGGAAGAATATTGGAACTTGAAGATAGATCTTTGAAATATCACATTCAGACAGAAATTTTAAAAATAAGAACAAAGAGAGCATTTGCTATCTTTGGTACACTATTTAAAAATTGGGAGCTAGGTGATGATCCCCACCCCCTCCACAGCACAGAAAGAAGGCAGTGAAAGAGCAGCTGACTGAAGAGGTGGGCGACAGAATCAATGCCCTAAGTCCCAATATTAGACACTCCGAGATCTAGAGAGAGTTGAAGTTCAGTTACTGAAGCAGAAAATAAGGATGAAGTTCCTTAACCCCGAACCCAGACCAGGGCTGGGGAGGGAGAAAGGACAAGGAGTAAAAGAGGAAAATCACATAAGTTCCGTCTCTTAACAACAGCTGTAAAGGAAAGTAGACCAAATTAAAACCCAACAGGAGCAGCAGGGTCATTGAAAGAGATTAAGCAGTTCAACCCAGATCATGGACAGATAGTCAGGCTGGGCACAGCAGTCATTTTGTGGATCCCACAACTGGCTAGATGCCTTAGAAGAAATTAAATTAACACAGCCAACCTCCCACCTGCAGGTAACAACAGATTAGACCAGAGGGAGTTCCCCTGAAGCAAGATGTCTCAATAATCCCTTTTGAAGGCATCTGTAGAGGGATTATTACTGGTTGAAAGTTGATGAGATCCTCTTCGCCTCACCACACACAAGAGGAGTGGGTGGAGCAGACCTGCCCTGGGAGGTTCTAGCCTAACCCAGTGCTGTCATAGCTACAGAAACCTAGCAGAAATGGAGAAGATGCCCAAGATTCATGACAAGATGAAGTGAGAGTGCAGAATCAGGCTGAAAGGCAGTCTCATTCACAGGCAGTGGAGAGGAAAAGCACTGGCAGGAGTTTGGACATGAGCAGAATGGATGTCTCTGTCCCAGGCAGTGTAGGGGGATGGCATCTGTGATTCATAGCAGCAATCAGCAGGAGCTTGGAAACTGGTGGGACACCATCTCTGTCTTGGGCAGCACAAAGGAATGGTAACCATATTTTCTGCTGCAGCTAGCTGCAGCTTGTACATGGCTGGAATACTCTCTCTGTTCCAGTCAGTAGAGGGGTATGGCACCTGCAGTCCACAACCTTGGGCAGTGGAAGCTAAAAACCAGGTATGAACCAGCTAAGTATCTTTACCCAGTAGTAGGGATAGTGCTAAGGAAAGCTGTGTCTGTCTGGGTGGAGGCTCCTGTACCATAGTATCATCCAAGGAGAACCAACAACCACAAGTCCTGTTCCCACAGGAACTAGAGGAGTGGCTTCTGTGTCCTGGCACCTCTGGTGGTGGTGGTGGTGGTGGTGGGATTTCCAAAGCCCAAGAGCAATAAACATCTGCCAAATGTCCCAAATCCTGGTGAAATTCAAACCAAGACTCTATAGGCATTTTCTTCACCTTGGTATGACTTACTATAAATAGAGTTCTAACAGTCTAACAACTTTGATAATATATACATCACACTTTGTTTTGATTTGATAGTTGTCATCCTGGTGTTTAATATTGTGCCCTTAAGTCATTCAGTTGTGTTTCTTCCAGTGTTTTAAAGCATTAATTGGAATCATTGTATTTTTGTTTTCCTAGCTCAGGTTTAGCTAGCTCCTCTTATCTTCTTTTCCTTCTTACATTACATGCTACTGCATAAAACCCATACCTCCATCCATTTTTTTTCTTTTCACCGTGGTGTGAATTATTCTTTTCTGTCTTTTCTTTTCTTTGTACTTTTTTCTCATTTTAATTTCCTTCCCTTTTCAGACCTATATAATGTTATAACAATTTTAATACGCTTAATAACTAAGCTTTCGCCTATTCAGAACTTTACTTCAAGTTTGTACTTGGACTAAAGAAACTGGAGGAGAGTATTATGAAGTTTGGAGTTTTTCATATGTTTGAATAGTATATGGCTTTACTCAGAGTGATTTTAGTAAATAGAGTCCAGTGGCTTCTCTCAAAGTGGTGCAGATACTGGAAATAGCAGAGGACATACATTGAATTAAAGTATCAACACCTGGATATTCACCCAGCCTGAGGCTCCTAAGAGAGAAAAGCTCACTAAATAGTTCCTTACGTAAAAGAAGAAGTGATTAAACTCCCCAACAGATGGGCAGATATACAAGTAGAATGAAAAACAAAGGTACAAACCACTCCAGACAGCCCACAACACTTCAACAACTGACTCTGTTGATACCACAGTGGGGAAAATGTCAGAAAAAGAATTTAGAGAATTCATAGTTAAAATGTTCAGTGAGATAAAGCAAATGTAAGGAATGAACTTAAAAAATCCAGGAAATGAAAGATCATTTCAATAAAGAGAGATTCTGAAAAAGAACAAACCAGAAATCCTGGAAATAAAAGACTCAATAAATCAAATAAAATCTTTAACAGAAGACTTGTAGAGCTGATGAATTTAGCAAAATATCAGAATTCAAGATCAACATACATAAATCAATCACTTCCGATATTCCAATCATTAATCTGCTGAAAAAAAATTAGTAAAACCATCCCCTTCACTATAACGTAATTCAATAACAAGAACAAAAACAAAAACAAAATAAAATTTAAGAATAAATCTAATTCAGTAGGTGAAAGATCATCCTTACAAAGACAACTATAAAACATGATTCAAAGAATGAAGAAAACCTTAGAAGATGGAAAGACTTTCCATATTCTTGGATAGCAGAATTAATATTATCAAGACAGCCATACTACCAAAAACATTATTCAGATTCAATATAATCCCATCAAAATACATTGACATCAATAACATTCTCCACAGAACTACACAAAATGTTCTAAAATTCATTTTGAAGAACAAGAAACTCAGAATAGCTGAAGCAATCCTGAGCAAGAAGAACAATCCTAGAGGCATCATAATACCTGATCTCAAATTATACTACAGAGCTATAGTAACATAAACATCATGGTAATGGCATCCAACCAGACATGAAAACAAATGGAACAGAATAGAAGACAAAGAAACAAATCCACATACTTCCAGTCATCTGATACTTAACAAAGTAGAAAAAAAAAACAAGTTGGAGAAAAAATAAATAAATAAAAAATAAGTAAAAGGTGTTGGAAAATCAATTATATGTATGTATAAAACAAAAAATTGATCCCTATTATTAACCCCACACAAAAGTAAACTTAAATGGATTGAAGACCTAGGAATTAGATCAGAAACTCTGTAACTGCTAGAAGAAAATGTAGGCTCAACACTACAACATATTAGCATAGGAATAGACTTCATTAAGATTATAAAGCACAAGAAATAAAACCACAAATCAATAAGTAGGATGACATCAAATTAAAAGTCTTCTGCATTAAAAAGGAAACAAGAACATAAAGAGAGAGCCTGTAAAATGGGAGAAGATCTTTGCCCTCTGCTCCTTCAGGGAATGATATATAGAATATATAAAGAACACAAAAAACTTGACCCTGCAAACCAAATAATCCAATTAAAAATGGACAAATGAGCTAAAGAGATACTTCTCAAAAAAAAAAAAAGAAATACAAATGGTCAATAAACATGAAAAAATACTCAACATCTCTAGCAATCAGGGAAATGAAAATTAAAACTACAGTGAGATTTCATCTAACTAATTCCAGTGAAACAGCAATTATCAAGAATATAAATAATAACAAACGTTGGTAAGAATGTGGGGGAAAAGTTATATTCATACATTGTTGGTGAGACTGAAAATTAGTACAACCACTCTGGAAAGCAGCATAGAGATTCCTCAAAAAATTAGGAATGGAGCCATCACATGACCTAGTTATTTCACTCCTTGGTATATATCCGAACAATCTAAAATCAGCATATTATATGGATGCAGCCACATCAATGTTTATGGCAGTACAGGTGCCCATCAACAGATGAATTGATAAAGAAAATGTAGCTATATATATAAAATGGAGATTTACTCAGCTATTAGAAGAATGAAATTATGGCATTTGCAGATATACGGATGGAATTAGAGAACATCATGCTATGTGAAATGTTAGATCCAGAAAGTCAGGGGTTGAATGTTTTCTCTCATTTGCAGATGCTAGACCAAAATAAGAAAAAAAAGGGAAATTCCATGAAAATTGAAGAGAAATCAGTGAAGCAGTGGAGTAGAGTAGTGGGAGGGGTGGGAATAGTAAAGAACAATGGAATGAATCTGATCAAACTTACCTATATACATACATGAATATACTACAGTGAATTTTGCCTCTGCATATATATACAATGCACTAATTTTAAAAAGAGCTATAAAGAATAAAAATCAGTTGAATACAGTAAAGGGAACATGGAGGGGAGAGAGGAAGGAAAGAGAAAGTAATGGGGACTGAATTGGAGTAAATTATATTCCTTGCTTGTATAATTATGTCAGAAAATGAATACTAATATTATGCATAACTATAATGAAGTTTTAAAAAGTCAAATGTTTGCCTCAATGGCATGCTTCAATGGGAAGAGATAAAGATTAAGGGCATGGCAATTTTATTCAATTAAATAAAAGCAGAAAGTTTCCTAATCTTGGGAATGGGATGAACATCCAGTTACAAGGAGACGTAATGGAACTCCAAATAAACATGACCAGAAAAATTTCTCACATGGTAGTCAATCTAAAGAAAGTAGAAAACAAAGAAAGAATTTTAAAATCTTCAGGAGAAGAGCACCACATCACATTTAAGAACCAACATCCCATTAAACTAAGAGAAAATTTCTTATCAGAAACCCTACATGCCAGGAAGGGCATATAATGACATTTTTCAAGCCCTGAAAGAAATAATGGCCAAGCAAGGTTACTATATCCAGAAAAACTCTACTTCAGATTTGAAAGACAAAAAGACTTTACAGGATAAGCAAAAATGATGGGCATTAAGAACCACTAGGCTAACCTTACAAAAAATTCTTAAGAGAGTCCTACTCCCAGAAATCGAAGAAATATAAACGCCCTCATGATAGCATGTAAAAGTATAGATCCCACTGGAGGAGAATAATTTTTTTTAAAAAATGAGACATAAAAATAATAAAAAACATCATCTATACAGTAAACTATTAAACCACAAAGTTAAGGGAGGAAGAAATAAACAGAATATTTAAAACAACTGAAAGAAAATTAAAATAAATCAATAGGTACAATTATAACTTTTCAATTAAAAATTAAAAAAACAATAGGTACAATTATAACCTTTCAATTATAGCTTGGAACGTAAGTGGTCTTAATTCTCCAATTAAAAGATACAGACTAGCTTAATGGATTAAAAATTATGACTCAACAATATTTTGGTTATAAGAAACTGACCTTATACACACAGACTCAAAGTTAAAGGAAAGAAAATGATATTCTAAGCAAATGAAACCCTAAAGTGAGCAGAATAGCTATACTTATATCTTACAAAATAGAATTTAAGACAAAAAATGTAAGAGGCAAAGAAGATTACTATGTAATGGTCAAGGTTATCAATTAATCAACAAAATAAAAAATTATAAATATATATGCCACTAATGTCAGAGAACACAATTTTATAAAAAATAAACAAGCAAAACTTATTAGACCTAAAGGGAGAGATAGGTTCTAATACAATGATGGTGGGGGATTTCAATATCCTACTCTCACAAATGTAAAATCATCTAGGCAAAAGTTACATCATACTTGAAACTACACTATATATGCAATTAATTTAACAGATATTTATAGATTATTTCATTGAAGAGCAGCAGAAAACACTTTCTTGCATTAGTGCCTAGAATTTTCTCTAGAAAAGACCATATATTAGGCTATAAAATAAATCTTAACAAATTAAAAAAAACTGAAATCCTATTCAGTGTCTTTTATAAATACAATGGAATGAAAGTAAAAGTCAACAGGAAGAAAAACTTTAGAAATTATATTAGTACACAGAGACTAAAGAACATGCTTTTGAATGATTAGTGGGTCACTGAGAAAGTCAGAAGGGAAATTAAAATTCTTTAAAACAAATAAAATTGCAAACAGCATACCAAACCCTGTGGGATACAGCAAAACTAACACTAAAAGGGATGTTTATAGCAAAGATTATCTCTATCAAAGAGAGAGACACAGAGAGATTTCTAATAAACAACCTAATGATGAACCTCAGGATCTTAAGAAAGCAAGAATATATTAGATGAAAAATTAGTAGAAGAAAATAAATTATAAAAAAGCAAAAGGTAATAAAATAGGTGCTAAAAAACAATATAAAGAATCAATGAAACAAAGAGTCAGTTCTTTGAGAAGATAAATAAAACTGACAAATGTTGAGATTTGAGTAACCGGAAGAAGGGACAGGGGAGAGACAACATAAATAAAATTAAAGACAAAAAAAAATGGGACATTGGAAAATATACTGAAATTCAAAGGATCATTTTTCACATTTGAAAATTACAAAACACTGAAGAAATTGAAGAAGATACTCAAAGGTGGAAAGACCTCCTATGTCCATAGTTTGGAAGACTTAATATAGTTCAAATGTCCATCTTGCCCAAATTGATCTAGAGATTCAATGTATCCCCTTCAAAATACCAATGACATTCCTTTTTTTTTCTTTTGATATCAGGGATTGAATTTAGGAGTGCTTAGCCTGTGAGCCACATCCAGCCCAATGAAATTCTTCACAGAATTAGAAAAAAATTCTAAAAATCACATGGAAGCACAAAAGACTCCAGATTGTCAAAGAAATCCTGACAAAAAGAGCAATGTTGGAATCCGTACAATACTTGATTTCAAGACATACTACAGAGCCAAAGTAACTAAAAAAGCATTGTATTGTCAAAAACCAACCAGACACATAGAACAGAATAGAGAAACCAGATATTAATCCATGCATCTTCAGCCAACTGAATCTTGACAGAGGTGCTAAAAATACTTTGGAGAAAAGACAGCACAAATGATGCTGGGAGAACTAGATATTTATAAGCAACAGTTTAAAAGCTGACCCATATTTCTTATCCTGGACAAAAACTAACTCAAAATAATCAAAGACCTCAAGTAAGACCTAAAACTCTGAAACTACTAGAGAAAAACATAAAGGAAGCATTTCAAGATATTAAAATAGGCATGAACATACTGTATGTACAGAGATACGAAAAATAGTGCTCTACATGTGTAATAAGGATTGTAATGAAAAAAAATAAGATATTGAAATAGGCACTGATTTCCTGGATAGGATTCCAAAAGCCCAAGAAACAAACAAACAAACAAACAAACAAAAATGATGAATGGGATTGCCTCAAATTAAAAAGCTTCTGTAAAGAAAATGAAATAGTAGGGCGAAGACACAATCTACAGAATGGGACAAAATATTTTCTAGCTATTCATCTGACAGAGGGCTGATATCCACAAAAACAAAATAACTCAAAAAACATAACAAACAAAACAAAACAAAAACAAGAACAGGTAATCCAATCCAAAAATGTGCAAATGATCGGAATAGACATTTCTCAAAAGTAAAAATACAAATAGCCAGTAAACATGAAAAAATGCTAGGTATCAATAGCCATCAGGAAAATGCAAATCAAAAGAATAGCGAGATGCCATCTTGACCCTGTGAGAATGGCTATTTTAAACAAAATGACAAAAGAACAAATGTTGGTGAGGATGTGGATAAAAAGGAACCCTAAGTACTTGTTGATAGGAGTATAAATTAGTATAACTACTACAGAAAATAAATGGAGATCTCTTAAAAACTAAAAATTGAACTACCATATGATCTAGGTACACCATTTCTGAGTAAATATCTGAAGGAAATTGAGTTGTCATATGAAAGGGATACATGCATGCTTATATTTACTGTGGCACTATTCACAGGAGTTAAAATATGGAATTAGCCTAGGTGCTAATGGGGAGGTAAAGAAAATATGGTATATATACATAATGGAGTAATAGCCATAAAGGAGAATGAAATCCTGACTTTTGCAGCAAAATATATGGATCTGGAGGACATCACGTTAAACAAGATAAGCTAGACACATAAAGATAAGTATTGCATGTTTTATTTCATTTGTGGAAACTGAACAGACAGACAACCCAAGAACAAGCAAAAAATAGTAGGCAGTGAGAAGCGAATACAGGACTGGAAATGATGCATGTTTGTGTGTAGGGAGATGGGAGGGCAAGGACAGAAAGATGGACAGACATGATCAATGCATAGTGTATGCACATATGGAAACATCACAGTGAATCCCATTAATATGTACAGTAAATATGTGTCAAATACAAATCTGGGTGAGAAAAATATATACCTCTGATTTACTGATTTACTTTTTACATGCTATCTGAAATGGATATCCATATTTGCTTGATTTGCAGACTAGAAAATACTATTGCTGGATCTTAAAGCTCAGGTGTTTTAAAACTACAAAGCAAAACATATTTTGTAACCTATATATGAGTATATATATATCCACCTAAATATCTACATAGTCATGTATGTATAAAATATAATCTTGACTCATCTAGATACAAATCTATATTTCTTTAAAACATATTAAAATTCCCAAATATGCTGGTGGATTTTAGAAACAGAACAGAAATGGAAAAGGCTATCAATTGATGTCCTCTCCAACAATTACTTGTAGTGTCTAATTTTTTTTGTCTTATTATTCCTCTGCTTAAAACATTTCAATGACTCCTCATTTCTCTCAGGATAGAAGTCAAAGTTGACAAAAGTCCAATCTCATCTGAAGTGTGTATCTCCTGACCTCACCAGCTACTAAGTAATTCTTCTGTTCTCTTTAGGCAGGTACTTTGTGATTCCCTCTACCTGATCATCCATTCTTCAAACATTCACAGTATTCCTTCCTATCCCTAGCATTTTGTTCAATATCAAATTCTCAAAGATTCTTACTTTGACAAAAGGAAATCTGAACCCTTTCACACATGCTTTCAGTTTCCCTCACTTAGAACTATTATTTCTATAGTTTTTGAGTTTTGAGGTACTTATTTATTTAGCATACTTATTGTTTGTTGCCTGTGTCTACTTACTAGAATATAAGCTCCATGAGGGCATAATTGTTTCCCTTGTGAAGGTAGCATCAGGTGCTCGAATGGTGCCTGGCACATTATTGACAATCAATAAATGTTGAATCAATGAATGATCTTTAATTTGAACCCCTAAAACTTGGTTCCAATATACATAAAATATGCTTAATCTGGAAAGAAATGTTTCTCTTAATTTATAAAAATGTACATAATGTTACTCAATTGATAAAGGGTATGTCTCAGCAAGGAACTCGGATACATTTTTGAAGTCTTCCATATTCATTAAGGTGTCTTAATGAATATATATCATATATAAAGAATACATAAATGATGCAAAATGACTCTGTGAATACAAACCTACAGAGTAAACCAGTTTTTAGGAAAAGTAACAAAGCCATTTCACTTATTTCAACAATAAATGCATAACGAATCTAACACTCTCTTGTTCAAGATAGCATTAAATAAAGGTAGTTTAGTCCCAATGTAAAAATTGTAGCCAATGGTGTAGTTAATTAAGAGAAAATGTCAATAGAACTTAACATTGTCGTAGGATAATGGCTCCTGCTGCTAGATATATGTCAAGAGAAAGATAAACAAGATGGAGTGATTTATGAAGCAGTGCCACACTCCAGGCAATGCATTTCCAGAGGATTACAGCACTCTTTGGGTAGTGATGTAAGGCAGAGGACTAAAGACTAAGTGGCTTTAACCCTTTGCATGGCGCAAAATCAGCACAGAGATGTGGCGCTTGCCAACAGTCCCTGCTGAGAGAGCAGATTGTTTCTGTGAATAGAAAGAAATATAATGCTATTAACCATCTAAGTTAAGATAGAATGCCAACAACAAATCTTCTTGGCTTAGCAGATATTTCAATTACTTGAAGGGGTCACACTCTTTCAGTAGTTAAAAACCAACAAATTTAGAATTATCTCTAAAATATAGACTTCTCAAAAAATTATTTTAGGTAACAAATGACTGCTGATTTAGGAACTTGGTAATTGTTCTCAGCAAAATCTCATCTAAACAATTTTTGGAAAAACATCCAAAGATCATTTATTCCTTTACAATAATTTTAATAATATAATTCAATTTATTTTTAGATCATTAAAATTAATTAAATAGTTTCAAAGATGGTTTTAATTCAGAATCAACTTTTAGAGTACTATCCTGGTAAGCTGGCTTCACATCAAACTCAGGACACTATTATGTGCTTTGAGTTCTTAGAGTGAAATCACAAATTTTACTGGTTATTGAGAAACTGTTTTCATAGCTGGTATGATATATTCTAGGCTCTAATAATAGAAAGCAATGTAAAACCTTCATTATATTATCTATATATTTTCTATTCATTATGCTATATTTCATGGGTATTTTAAACCTTTTACATTCAAGTAACAATGAAACCACAGTTTAACAATTTAGAGGCATTCTTTTAATGAAATAAATCTTTAAGTGCTGGGGTTGTAGTAGAGTACTTGCCTAGTGTGTATGAGGCCCTGGGTATGATTCCCAGCACTGTAAAAAAAGAAAGAAAGAAAGAAGGAAAAAACAATAAAAAAACTGTAGCATAGCATTTGATATATTTTATTTATATATTATTGATAAGAATGCTTTTAGTTATTAATATAATAAATTATCATATAGTTACTAACCTATTTTAAAATCATAAACTATTTTTGTTTGCAATATTAGTGCTGTGGGGTTTTTTTTAGAAAAATTAAAAAATGAAATACTATCATCATCTTTACCATTAGAAAGGTCCATATGGTTCTAGTCTGGAATCAGTGGGAGTTTGTGAACATTTCTTAGTTCAGGAAAATCAGACTCTGAATGTGGTTTATGCTTAATAGTGCACTATTTTTAGCCACAAATATCGATATATATATTTATAAAGCAAAACACATATACACATGTTTTTTAATAGAATGTTAGTTTCTTAAAGATGATTTTTTTATCTCAAAAGCACTTAAGATATAAATTGCAAGAACTTGGAAACAAAGTTTGTAAAATTGCACCAAGTTTGAGTTCTTTATTTGTTGTGTCCCTGGCTATGTTATGCCATAGTCTATAATGACCACATGTTGCTGTGGTTTGACAATGGTTTGAGTATCCCCTTCAAATTCGTGTGTTGGACACTTGGTTCCCAGGCTGGTTGTGTTAGGAGATGGAGGTGGGGCCTATTGGGAGATCTATAGGTCAATTGGGAGTGAGCCCTTAAAAGAGGTTAAAGTAGTTCTCATGTGAACCCTTCATAGTTTTTGGAAAAGGTCTATTCAAAAGGCTGTACTGGTCCCACCCTTCTTTCTGGCTTCCTAACTATTGACTGATCACTTCTGTAACATGTGTCCCTACAGACAGCCATCTGTCATGATGTGTTGAAGCCAAAAGGCCCTCACAAGAACTGAGCCAGTGCCAGCTCCTCGTCCCTTAAACCTCCAAAACTATGTGCTAAGTAAATCACATTTCTGTATAAAATTTTCTTGCCTCAGTTATTTCATTACTGCATGAAAATGATGGCTAAAACATATGTGGTAATGATGTATGAAAAAGGGAAACATGTTTTTATTGTTTTTCATGTTTAGTTGGATGATATAAAGTAATTAGGAGTTTGTTAGTGTACAGTTTTTATCATGAGAATTTTCATTAGCTAGATCAGTTTTTCTAACATATTTCCTTATGCTTAATTATAATTTGCATCTTTAAAAGAATGCTTATTTTCTGTGAGGTAATGATGAGTTTATAAAGGATCATACAATGTGAGTGGTTCCATCTCTTATAGCTAGCAAAAACACTGGGGAAATAAAAATTACAATACTGAATGCCTACTTTATGTCATTAACACAGTTCTAAGCATTTTGTATCTATTAATTCCTAATATTCTTCAAAAATCTGATTAAGTAGGTGATTATTATTTGGGGAACTGAGGTACCTTGAGGTTTAAGAAACTTGTCTGATGATACAGAGCTAGCCAGTGGTAAAAACAGTTTTAAAACTGAGCTGCCTATCAAGAAAACACAAATATATTTAACAGTAGTTTAATCAGATATTTATATCCTGGAATCATACAATTTTATAGTTAAAAGAAAATTTTAAAGAACCTGACATTTATTAATCTACATCTGCTTGATCGGGAAACAAAAATCAAGTGAGTTAATTGAACATTATTTCTTCCATTGTCAATAGGTAAAATATTGGCTCTTATCCTGTGTAACTGTCTTTTTTTTTGGGGGGGTGGGCAGGTACCAGGGATTGAACCAGGGGGCACTTGACAACTGAGACACATCCACAGCCCTGTTTTGTATTTTATTTAGATTTAGAGACAGGGTCTCACTGAGTTGCTTAGTACCTTGCTTTGAACTCAATGATCCTCCTGCCTCAGCCTCCCAAGCCACTGGAATTACAGGTATGCACTCCCGTGTCTGGCCCTGTGTAATTCTCTTGATAGGTCATGACTTGGTATGTATTTGAGTGCAGTTCGCCAAATTGCAGTGTATCTGTAAATTCAATGCCCCACATGTCTTGTGTTTTCCTGCGTAGCACAGGACAGATACAATTCTATAACGGCACTGCGTGCTCACTAGCTTGTGTCACTTAAAGTTCCACAAAGAAAGACCCCATGCTGTTTTATTCACCTTTGTGATTAGATAATAATTCTGTTTAATATTCAAGCAGATGTTTCCTAGAGAATGAAGCATTTAAAATAGTAAAGGCAGAAGAAATACTTTTAAGGCATGCTAAACTTGAGTTTAAAAAGTGGATATAAATGTTAAGTGCCAGAAAACAACTGAAGCACATAGGACAAACTGTAAAGCAATCCCAAATGGATTGTTAATTTAGAGTCTAGGAGACAGAGCTGTAAATATAAAGTGACTATAAATTTCGTCCATGGCTACAAATCAGAGAACACTTTGGTGTATCCATAGTGTGGAACTGGGGATCATACATTGGTCTTTTGTTAAATTTTGGCACACACACACAAACACATACTTAGGCACACAATTACATATGTAATAAATAATTACATAAAGAATATAGTTTACAAATAAGAGATACTGATATATATATATATGATGAAAAACATAATGTAAACTTATACTTTATATTACACATTGAAACTTTTACGGTTATGATTGTAAAAAAATTCATAAAATGATTGTGTCTCATTCAAGGATGTTTAACAGAATGTCACTGGATATTATTACTTATCATTTGGTGCATTAAAGATGGGAATCCTAAAGACAGGATTACGTATATTATAGTTGGCTTATAAGTTTGCATTTTAGAGGTAGGTTAAAAGCTAAATCTTAAATTTCAAAACATGTTGATTTTGTTTTTGAAGGCTGTGGTCAGTCTGCTATACTTTCAGAAATATAACCATCATTATTAAGTCTGTAATTACATATTCATAGATGAAAAGGTAAAATGGATTCAGGTTTGGGCATGTCAAAAAGAAATTGAATTCCAAATTTATATTCTAAATTGCTGTTCTCTCCTTTTATCTGCAGTCCCTTGAGCCCAACACTTCACCTTAAATCAATCCTAAATCATCTTTAGAATAAATTTATCTTTGGTGATGCCTGTTCCTATTCTTATTACTTAAGCTGAGAAGAATTGTGATATGGTACTGTAAAAACTCTGCCAGCATCTCAGATGTCCGGCAAAGCATCTTTTAAAGGACCTGTAAAATCTACTCTTTCATTGAATTTAGGCTTTTAAAATGTGTTTTCTTAAAGTATCCCTTTTATTTGTTTCATATCTCTTAGGACACCTCTCTGATTCTGTTAAATATAAAACTATTACTCTTTTTATTCACAAGTAGTTTGAAGGAGTCAAGAAAATGTTATTTGTAACAGTTCTTATATTATTATTTTTTTTTAAATATTTTTTTAGTTGTCAATGAACCTTTATTTTATTTATTTATTTCTACGCAGTGCTGAGAATTGAACCCAGGGCCTCACACATGCTAAGCAAGTGCTCCACCACTGTGCTACAACCATAACCCCAGCTCTTGTATTATAATCAGAAATTGGATTCATTCTTCATGTTCTTTAATTACTTTTAACCCTTTAAAATCCCATTTGGCACGGGAAAGGGTTTTCTGGCAAGTAGCAGGAAAAACAGGTGTTAACATAAATGATTTTCAGGAGCATATTGCATGCTTGTAGTTCATGGAATAACTGCTTAGCTCATTACAGTTCATTGAATGTTAATCAATTTATTTATATCTTAGC
This sequence comes from Marmota marmota marmota, assembly GCF_001458135.2. Lineage (NCBI taxonomy): Eukaryota > Metazoa > Chordata > Mammalia > Rodentia > Sciuridae > Marmota > Marmota marmota. The sequence continues at coordinate 24,803,063 of NW_026000057.1, read as the reverse complement.
CTCATAGAATTGTTCTACAGGAACACAAATTACTCCCCATTATTGGTGGAATTTTAACTCTCTCAGCATGAAAGTTCAGCTTTTTCTTTCTTTTTTTCTTTCTTCTTTTGGTGGAAAATTTTGGTGATAAAATGAAAGAAAATGAACTCCTTGTCATGTCTTAAATCAGCAAGGGGAAATTCTCAAGTGGATATGACAGCACTCAGAGTGCTTGTCAATCCCTTTGTTAAGGACTGCCAATCATAATTAACACAACAGAGATGTTGTTTGAACATAAACAAAAATTACACAGAGCCTCTCTGAGTTAATACCTGTAAGAACAGAATGTAGAAAGAAATTCGTCTTTATAGCCCAGTTAACCTGTCACTGGGAATTACTCTCTTTTTCCCTGTGTTCATTAACGTCAGTAAACAACAGAGCTAGCCAATATCATTTTTGTTATATACAAATTGAATGTGAAATATCAGATAACGTTACAAATGAATGGCTTTAGCTATTGCATTCCAAGTCTTGAATTCTTTTGGGTTTTGTGAATAAGACTTGGTAAATTTCATATATTTGATGTCTACACTATTAAAACGGGTGTCTTTTTGAGTTATTCTCTTATGCAAAGTTTTAAAGAGATAGATGCTCCTTCATCAGCAATCTCTCCTGTTGCCCAATTCAATACAGAAGACTGTCTCTTCATTTTGTAGAAATGAGAAAGTTGTGATTCTCTATAACTGTGTAATCCATCTGGCAGTGGGAAGAACTTTGTTGTCTTCCAAACTATCCTTGAATTTAAAAACTCAAGTTGCTTCCCCTGTTCATTTTTATGCAATATCAGCAAGCTATTTTTGGTGTTCTACCACTTATAAAGATTTTCTATTCATCACTAGCATTGGTGAAACTATTCAATCTTTGAGAAAACTACTAAAATCAATTTTCCTTCTTTACCCTTTTAACTAATTTCATCTGCTTTTCTCATAAGAAATGGTTTATTTTGGTTGCAATTTGTCTAAGATTCATTGACATGGGGTAGAATACCCTTGCAATGACTCTCTTATTTAACACCACATTCAAACATCTATGATATGCATGGCACATAGTATACCCAAGGCATATTTGTTAAACCAAATATGTGAGAGCTATTCCTTATTTTCCTTTCAATCCTACTGATCCAGGAACACTGTTGATATCTAATGAATATTTGCTGATAAATTTGTATATGGTTGCTTCAAATATTTTACATGGCTTTATATATATATATATGAAATCAGACAAAAGCATCTGAGGATAGCTCTTAATAGCAAACAAGTTACACCCAACCACATTTGTGAACAAGTCACTGAGGTTCTCTGTGGTCTAGTTGATATTAAGAGTCATGGGCAATAGCTGGGTGCAGTAGTGTACATCTGTAATCCCACATACTCAGGAGGCTGACATAGGAAGACAACATGTTTGAAGAAGTCTGGGAAACTTAGTGAGACCCTGTCTCAAAATAAAAAAAATAAAAATAACTGGGGATGTAACTCAATGATAGAGTGTTTCTGCATTCAAGCCTTATTATTGAAAAAAGTACAAGACTGGAGATATAGCCCAGTGGTAGAACAGTTGCTTGGTGTGTACAAAGCCCTGGGTTCAATTCCCAGTACTGCAGCAGAGAATCATTTCTAATACACTAAACATAGGATATCTGCAGAACTTAAACTCCAGTTTTTTTATGTATGTTAATTTCAAGGAGATGCATGTAGACATGAAGAGATAAGGGAGGATATAAAATGACAACAAAACTTGTATAAAATTGGTCTCTCATTTGTGCATTTACAATCTAATTCACAAGCTCTAATGTTCCAGCTAAACAGATGTACTGAGTTTATCTCTATAATGGACCATACTGCTTTTGCACAGTTGAATTCCCTGAGCTGTTTTTGCAGAATGTTTTGAAGTTACAGATTTTTTTAAAGATCATGATTAGTAAACAACTCATATATTTAACATTTTTCTGCTTTTAGCTGTCCCTGAACTCTTTTTCAGAAATCTATCTGGTAACACATGAAATGCATCTTTATCCCTATTCAATCTGGTATAGTAGCTCAATAAAGATTGTAATTCTGAAATAACAGCTGTACTTCCTCTTAAGAGACTATATTTTTATTGGAAATTACCACTAACTCCAGCTCCTTTGCCTATGCAATGGACACTGCCACTGATTGATTCTCTTTTTCACAGGGCTTATGGGCCTTTTCCTAATTTATTTTTAATCAGAGCATAAAAATGTTCTCAGTATCTTTTAATGAATTCACCTTTTCATTGTTAGCAAGTGGAGGAATAGCAGCTTTTCAAAGATAAAGCAGTTAATCATATGCAATTCAACATTATCCATCATTATGAATTTGTATAAATACACAATCAACTTACAGGCTGTGCAGCTTATTTAAGGAAGCAGTTGGGATGCAAAGGTGCTTAACATATTTATAACTGTTGCTATCTGCTGCATGTTTATAGAACTAGGAAAAGCTGACTAACCATATGGATAATTCTATTTATCTTGTTTTGTTGTTGGTTGTACTCCAAAACTTACTGAAATTTGCCTACCTGGAAGAAGAATTCAGAAAGCCAATTCATACTCAAACCAACATCCTCAAAAATAATTCTTCAACCTATAGGAAACTTTATTTATGTTTTTCCACTCTAACTTATTATAAAAGATACTTGGTAGGGACATTACAAAAACTTCCTCTTTGGTTTATTGAGTTTAACGTCATTGGGGGGACAATTGTACTAACAGTTTTATTTTAGATTGTAATCTAATAAATATAATATTGCAGTTAACTCCATGTTTGATTTAGTTAAGTTTTTGGCATTCATTCATTCATTAAGCTGGTCATTATGTATTCATCAAACATCTAATGTATACAAGACACTGAAATGCAGGCAAGAGGACTATGAAGATAAATAGAATGTCTTGTACTTAAAAATTTCAAGTGAAGACAAATGAAGAAAAGATAATTAGTGTGTCGATAAGTACTATAATAAATATATATTGAGAAGCCTAGAAGATAGTCCCGTGTCCCAGCAAAGACTTCTTGAAAGGAATGAGATCAAAGCAAGAGATGGAAAATGGACAGCAATTTGCCACAGAAAAACACAGTGTGGGAGCAGAAATAATGGGCTTTGGTCATAAAGCCATCCCAGGAATTCAAGGGGCAGAAACAAAGGTGGAGAAACAGAAAAGTCTTATTTTTACAGGACTAAAACCAGTGTAGAGTAACTAGAGAATTACATGTGAGAAATGAGAATTAGGAGGTGAGAACTGAGCATGGATGGGAGCCTATGGTTTACATCTTAAAGAACTAAGGCCTTTTAAACTGTGAGTATTAAGGAGTTAAGGGAATATTTGAAAATGGAAATTATGCGGTCATATTTTCATGGCAGTGATCATGATTTGAGTATGGGTGCAAGCATGTTTGTCATATATTTGAAAGGGACAAAACTGGAAAAAGAAAAATCTGCAATGAGATTCCTATACTTCGGGTGAGAAATAAGGGCCTAATCTAGATAACAAACTAGACTCATCTTTCTAGGTGAGAGGAGATTTTCACTTCTAGAAATATTTAGGAGGTAAAATTCATAGGACTTGATTATAGTTGAACATGAGAGGTGAGAAAGAGGAAGAAAACAAAATATTTTAAAAGTCTCTGTGTATGTCTAAATGGTTGCTGAGGCCTCAACAGGAATAAGAATATGAGAGGCCAGGAAGTTTAAGTGTAAAATGAACTCAAGTTTGGGCATGATGAGAGTTGTATTCCTGTTGTATACAGAGAATGGTCTAGTTTACACTTAGTTACACAAATATGAAGTTCGAGATGGATAATATAGATTTTTGTGAGTCATCTGCATATGGGTGATTGTTAAAAGTATGCTCAAACAAATTGGAAAGCGAAGAAATGAAATGAGGACAGGTTAATTATATCTGACTTCAATATCTAGTCAATGCTTATATTTCTCAACATCTTCTGGAGAAATCAACTGCCATGCAGTGATTTCTATCCCAGGAAGAGAAATCACATGAACAGACTCACAAGTAGAAAAATGAAGCCCACATTTCACAGCATAAACCACCCGACATGCAAGTGCAGCACACAGGCTCCAGATGATTTCAGCCTTTCACCTAGTGGATGCCTCAGACATCATGGAGCAAAGACAAACCTTGGCTTCAATAACATGTTTACTGCTAAATCAAATGAACACCTTTCAAGCTCTAATCTTACTTAGTCCTTTGATATTATTAACAAATTCTCTATCTTTAAGTATTGCCTTTCTCTGGTAAGTGTACTACTGGGTTCTGATCTTTCCTTGCCTCCTTCCAAGGACTCCTATCAGTCACCACTGAGGGCTCCTCCACCCATTCCTTTCCTTAGGGCTTTGTTCTATGCCTTTTCTGGACCAGTGGTCCTTAATAAGGAGTATTGAAATCTGTCCAAATGATCTTATTCACTTTCATGGCTTCAATTATTTCCTATATGTTAGTGTGTATATATATATATATATATATATATATATATACAAAGGCTTATATATATATATCTCCTAGATATCTCTTTTGTATATCTGACAAATTTATCAAACCACTAACCAAGCACTAGAAATACCCTCTGGTTTGCACCAAAATTAATGTATCATCTGCTCTTTCATATCTTTTTTTTTGTTTGTTTTCTTCATTTCAGTAAATAAAATCAACATCCAATATACATACTTTCCTAACTCAGAAACATAGGATAAAACTTAATCTCCTTTTCCTCCTTCACTACCAATTCCCATATCACGATATAGTTATTCAATTCTGTTGGCTCCATTTAATCAGTACCCTTCCCTTGAATTCCAATGCCACCATGCCACATTAACTCTTTACAGGGTTATTATAATAGTTTTCTAATTTTTCTCACATTCTCACATTCCCCCAATCTATTCTCCACATTATAACCAGAATATTTCTGCAGTAAAAATCTGAGCATCCTTTTCCTGTATACCTTTAACTAACTGATCACTTCCCCAAAGATCAGTTTGAACTCCTAAGAACAAATATATCTTTGCCCTCAACTTTACAAACTCCCCTCAACATAATTTTATCCCAATGTCTCTTTCACGTCTTCGTCTAAAATTCTATCCCAACTATTTGTATCCCCTTTCCTCTACTAATGAATGAATTAAAAGTTCTGTGACAAATATATAGCTACATATAACATTGGGAGCCCTTATATGGAAGTGAGAGAGAGAAGGGGGAGGGGGGAATGCTTCCAAAGGCTTATAGGCCAGGTTAGAAGTGAGACAGTGGAGAGGAAGGATGTACACACATCATTGTTTGTTTTGGCATTGCTGGAGCTTGAATACAGGGCTCTTCACGTGATAGGCAAATGCTCTACCCTTGAGCCACATCTCTAGCCAAGACTAGCCTTTGATTAATTAAATGAGAATAGGCACAATGAAGTTTAATGAAAGATCCAACAGCAAGTGGAATCAAAAGTAAGGTGTTATTAAGAGCTATAAATATTAAGGTGAAATTGCCACAGGTCTCTGTTGAAACACATAACTCTCCTGTTCAATACACAAGTTGATCTTGCAAGAGACTACCGATTCCCTTATTATTTCATTCTCTATGAGGACAGTAGTCTCAAATAAAGAATGAAATAAATATTCCATTCTGAGAATCAAGGAATTAATCAGATGGGTTTAAAGAAGAGAGCAGATAGGATATTAAATAACGAAGCACAGGCATTCTTTAGAATATAATGAATTCATAGGTTAAATCATTAGTAAAGATTGTATATGAAAGTGAAAGATAAAATATACTACTTCTTATCAGACTCTAAAATTAGCCCAAGTCTTTTCACTGCTAATGAATATTTTCAGTTCCTGAAATAACATCACTGAACAAAGAAGAAGTCCTAACATCTCTCATACATCACTACTTTCTCTAGTGATAAGTAGTTTTGTTGCAGTAAGGCTATTTCCTCAGAAAATCAGTTTGGGGAAGAAATTCTGATCTTGAGGTATCTTGTGAATCTTAACTCAGACATTTACTTTTGCCTTGTTGATAAAACTGAGCTTATACCAAAAGACAATAAGCCATTATTGATGGAAACCTGCTGGGTTTGAGATCCACTAGGGGAAAATAGAAAATGTTCTTTTCTGAGCATTGCTTTGAGGACCCTTTAGAACTCTTATTGATGTCAGATACAGAATCATTCTAACTACATTGCATTTGAAACAACATGCTCCTTTTTTTTTTTAATAACAAAAGGTAGTTTTTCTTCTTACCTTGCTGTACAAAGGATCCATACACAAACCACATGGAGTTGTAGAGTGTAGTAGATGCCATTGATCCCATTTGTAACCGTGGAGGATTAAGCCAGTTCAAGAGGTAGACCAGTAGACCCACCAGAAGGACTGTTCCAGCAATGCAGGCCCACAGAGAGAGATCAAACGGAGCCAGACAGGCAAACATATCCACAGTCTTTTCAGCCCTTCGGAGTAGAACCCCCACTGAGTAGTCCATGTAACGTGTTGTGAAGTCCACCACATTCTCACGGTCCGGGGTGATGGTTAAAGCAGAAATCCCTATGTCAGCTCTCTGAGAAATTGAAAGAAAACGGAATATATTAGTAGTGTGAAAGCAACTTGATTTGTACCTTCAGCTTGCCTTGAGGGAAAAAAAAATAGATGCCTCAGGCAACACCTTGAGAGTTTTTTATATAAACTGAAAACATATAGAGATTTCTCATGGAAGAGCTACGTGTGAATTTTGCATTTCTCACCACAAATCCTACCCCACCAGACGCAAACAAATTACCTTGTTCATATTATCAGTGCATGTGAAATCAGCAAATACCTCAGACTCAGGTAAAATATGAAGAAAATTGTCTTCTTTTCCTTGGATCATTTTATCAAAGCCATCATTGACACAGTAGAAAGAAAAACATACACAAGTATTCCAAGAAAATGCTTCCAAAATATTTACCATGTAGTTAACTTGTGAATTATTAGATAGGTTATTTAAAAGCTTCAATGTGACATTTTACCTTTGGTTTAAATATCTCTGAATAAAAATTTATATTATTGGGCTCTTTATATAATAGAGTTTGCTAGAGCTTTCACTGCATTGTTATATAGTGTCAGATGCCAGAGTCTCAACCAGAATTCTGTTGTATAAACTTCAAAAGCATTTCAATGACAATTAATGATTAAGAAGGCAGATAATTTTTCCTGGAGCTATAACCCCTTTTCTCAGTATGTGTCTCTTCAGAGTCTCAGTGATTGCACTTACAACTATAGCACATGCTATTTTAATTATTTAAAACTCATCACAGAATTTCAGTAAAGCACAGAATAAATGACTTCACATTTACATTCTATGATATAAGAATATATATTTAAATATCTAAAAGATGCATCTTGAAATAATAATCTGTGGCTGTGATTAAAGCTGTGGGAAGCCCCCTTCCAGACAAATACAAACACTAGTAAGTTACATGTTGAAGTTTCTAGTTATTTTTCTTTCTTATGTTTTATGAAAAAGAGTAGAAATTTATTTTATAGCTTTTGAAGATCAAGAAAAATGTAAAGAAAAGTAACATGCCAAGTGTCATAATAAACCAACTTAAGATTCATCTGGTCTTGGAAATAATAATGCTCTTAATGTTATAGCTCAAATTAAACAGTGAGTGGTGTATGCAAAGCTCAGTGCTAAGTATTCAAATGTTTTTTCACTGAATTCTTACAATGAGCTATAAATTATGTATTCTCTCCATTTTGTAGGCTGAGATACTAAAAATTGGAGAAATTAAATTATCTGTTCAATTCTCAGTAAACACAGAGGTGAATTAAAGTGGTTTTCTTACTTGGAAGATTGTATTCATGACTGTTTTATCATATGGCAAGATGTCATTCATTTTCCAAAAGACCCATATTGGAGGAGGTCAATGTAACAAGTTTCAGGATAAATTTTTTTATTATGAGAGATTGAAATTTTGCCTTAAAAAAATGAACTTCTTAATTGCTGTAAGGCCATATTTATATATGAACTACAAGTTCAGAATTACTAAATAAATTGGTATTAAGCTTACTAATTCTACATGAAAATTGGATTTGTAGAAAAATAATTAATATTGTTTCCAAACTCACATTTTATGTTTGTATAGCTACATAGTGGGAATTGGGTCTTTTCAGAATGAATATGGTACCTGGATATTTAGCTTTCCACTCCTGTCTCTTCTGAGCTTCAATTTATCTATTTGTGAAATTAATGTAACTGTTCAGCAACACTATTGTGAACTGATTCATTTATCTTGATCTTAATGGCAAATAAATAACTCTCCAAGATTCAATTAGGCTCTCAGAAGATGCATTTACTTTTTTCAGGATGGTAAAGTACTATGGATCAGTAATTTACTAATTGGTGCACTAGTGACCCAAAGCATTTAATGACTCAATCCAAAGTCAAAAACTTCTACCTAAGGAGGAATTTACTGACATGTGGATTAAATATTTGTAAAATGTTTGTAAATATTTTGCTAACAACTAATTGTTCTATATTTAAGTGATTATACTGTGGAACATTTCCTCCATTGATTTTAGTAATGGATAATACATATTTCTAGGTATCATAAAGTGAATTTCTATAAGGTAAGAAAAATAACTAGAGATTTATTCATTTACTGAGGAAAAAAAAGAAAAGTTTATGCTGTTTACACTTAATTATTATTATGGTTTGGATGTAAGGTGTCCCCTAAAGCTCATGTGTGAGACAATGCAAGAAGGTTCAGAGGCGAAATGATTGGATTATGAGTGCCTTAACCCAGTCAGTGAATTAATCCTCTGACAGGGATTAACTGAGTGGTAACTGAAGGTAATAGGGTGTGGCTGGAGGAAGTAAGCATTGGGGACATGGCTTTGGGGTACATATTTTGTATATTGCTAGTAAAGTCTCTCTCTCTGCTTTCTGACCATCATGTGAGTCACTTCCCTCTCCCACACTCTTCCACCATGTTGTTCAGCTTCACCTCAAGCCCCAAGGAATGGAGCCCACTGTCTATGGACTTAGACCTCTGAAACCAGGAGCCTTTAAATAATCTTTTCCTCCTCTGCAATTGTTCTGGTCGGGTCTTTTAGTTATAGCAGTGAAAAAGCTGACTAAAATAATTATTAATAAATGTAACAAGTTAGTTGCCATTTATCTACAGAGAAATTCTAAATTCAAGGTCACATTCAGCTCCAATATTCTCAAGGAAAAATTGCCACCCTCCCTGTGAAGGGTATATCAGAATCATATAATAAACTTTTTTAAACTTCATACACTCACGCACACACACACACACACACACACACAACATAAACACACATTTTCCTGTCTCTGCGGTTTGCATATACCTTCCTAAGGAGGTGCCTCACTATAACTTTCAAAATTAATGATATAGCAGACATTTCTGACTGAAATGAATATGATCATCCTTACTCTAATAGAGATCTATACTAGAGCGCGCACGCGCGCACACACACACACACACACAGCCAAAGGAATACAGATTCAGAAGGATGACCCTAAAACTTCCTACATATTTATGAACATAATCAGAAGTTATCAGAGATGATGGCTCATTCTTACCTGTCTTACTTATTGAGCTACTTAGACAACATGCTTGTCCACTTTCTATAATGATTTTCAAATCTTCACCCTCAAGAAACCTTTAATCTTCTCATCACCCACACCAACTTTCAGAAGATGACCTACACTGCTATGTGATAGGCAACACAGAAGATCTAAGATTAAAATTCACACTGATTTCTACCTCTCCACCTATGCTCCATACCAACCTATTCTTTTCAAACACCTTTTTACAAAAGAGGGACTGTCCTCTTTTCTATCTAAGGCCTACCCTCATCAGTAAACTTATCAACTGATTTATCAACTGACCTTTTATTTCAGATACTTAAATTCCTCTTCATGTATTCAACATCATCCTATCGGCTGTATATTCCCAAAGAGTTAACTCTTTCTCATTAAAACAAAGGGGAGAAAAGCCCTTCATTCAATTCCCTATCACTTCTGACTCCCAGTGAATATGGTTTCTTTTCTTTTTTTTTTTCAGAGTTAGTTTTCTCTGAAAATTTGTCTCCATTTTCACACATCCAAGTCACTCTGACAACAAACACTTTTGTACCCATATTATTGGACAGTCTTACTCATGGAAACAGAGCTTTTGAATCTTTGCATTGCCAAATCAAGTGGAGGCAATTCAGTGCTCATCTTATTAGCCCTTTCCATAGTACTTGACATTGATGATTGCTTTTCCCTGGAGATTTATGACATGATGTAAATCTCCTTCTCAATTCTTCTTTCAAAGTCATTAGTATCCTCTGGACTTAGGCCTACACCCTTTTCTCATTTGAGACCCTCTGCTGAGACAATCCATCCCTATCTGTTACTTCCATATGTGTTTATTCAACTACATATTTTCCATTTCTCTTAAAATCTCTCAAACATACCTCATATTTTACATGGCCATGACCATACTCATGATATTCAGTGCCAATCAGTCCTCTTTCAATGTCTTCTACTTCAATGAATGACATCTTCTTATATAGGTCATTAAGTTTTGTGGTCTCACTATCTTCCCCAGCCCTATTACCTTCTGAAAATACCCAAATCCATTCTCTGTTTTATTATCTCTAGTTCTCATCATTGATTTCCTGGGCTGCATTTTACCATGGGTCTACATGAAATCAACCTTTCTTCCTCTCCATTGTCTCTACTACAGACAAAGTTATCTTTCTGTGGAGCAAATCTGATCCTTTCCTGCCACACTTTTAAGATTTTCAGTGGATTTACATTGTTCTGTGGAAAAGGAAAAGATCTTTATATCTCTACACATATTTAAATAGAGTAACTCCCTCCAACAAATTCTTAGTGTGCCATTTTCTTCCTGGCACTTCTTCTAGATGCATTATATATGCCAAATACTTAATGTAAAATAATTATTTAAATTTTGTTTAAGACTAGCACTAAAACTAAAATATGAATAAGTTTAATTTTTTTTTTTACAACCTCAGTAGAGACTTTGTTTCAATATGTTTTAATTAGTTATACATGACAGAATGCATTTTGACACATTTTATACAAATTGAGCACAACTTTTCATTCCTCTGGCTGTACATGGTGCGGAGTCACACTGGTCATGCAATCATATATGCATATAGGGTAATAATATCCATCTAATTCCACGATCCTTTCCACCCTCCCTGCCCTTTCCCTTTCCCTCATTCTCCTCTGCCAGATCCAAATTTCCTCCATTGTTCCCTACTCCCATCCCCCATTACGGATCAGCATCCATTTATCAGAGAAAACATCCAGGCTTTAGTTTTTTGGATTTGGCTTATTTAGCTTAGCACAATATTCTTTAGCTCCATCCTTCTGCCTGCTAATGCCATAATTTCATTATTCTTTAAGGCTGAGTAATAGTCCATTGTGTAAATTTACTTTCAAAACTACTCTAATTATATAGTTATATATTTTCTTTGGAAGGAAATATAAAATTTGTATTTTCTCAATTCATAAAAAGGAGGTAGATGGATAATAAAATGGGGCCTGACCAACAAGTAAATTATCTTGAATATTAGAAGATTAACTTAAGCTGAAAACAAGCTCTAAATTTGTTTGAAATAAATTAACAGGTCAAACAAATAATTATCTAATTATCTAATTAATTTACAGTGGTAAGAACATTAATAACCCTAATAGTTACATATTTATATAAAGCTTACTATATATCAGTGCCATGTTATATATTTTGCATAGAGTGCTTTACTTAATATATAACAAGTCCAATTAATTCTTTCCAAGATAAACAGTTTACATTTGAAACATGCTAGTTATTATAAAGCTTTTATTGCATAATAAATTAATGTCTACTTCCCTTTACCATCTATTAAATATTTTAATTATGTCACCCATACATCATATTTTTAATCTGAATATATCAGTCCTATGATAAGCTGTCAAATACATTAAGAATACTATCATATATCCTATTTGAAGATTTTTTTTCAAAACAAAAAATAATTTGTTAAGGTTTTTGTCTGTTCAATTAGTTTTTCTATAACATGATTTACATACCCCTCAAAATATTGGTCATTCTTCTATGAACATACTCTAAATTGTCAATGTTTATCCCCTTGGCATAGATAACATAGTTTACAAAAAATGAAATTGGGGCCTGAATCATTATTAAGTGAAATACAACAGGGCCTAAACTTTGGACAAATGAAATTTTAAAACAACCTAAAAGGAAACACTAACAAAACTAGAAGTATTCATAAGTCCTATGCAAATGATTTTGAAGAAAATGTTGGATTTTATTCTCTTAACAACTTCATTCTTTGCATCTGTTGCATCCTTCACATCTGTCTATAATATTTTGAATCTTTACCTGTTGTTCATCCTGTCAAATTTTTCCTCCTAGATTTGAGTCATTTGAAAGTTTGAAAAGCAGATCTTTCATTCTTCATCCACATTAGTAGTTAATGAAATTACTGAAAAGTGTTCTGGCAAGTTCATACTGTGGCAATGTGCCTATAAAGCTATATCCACTTTGACAATGACCACTAGTTAACACTCCATATATGTATTTTAATCCCCGATGAATATTCTTTACCATACCATCATCAAATGGAGTTTCTCCATATGGCTTTTAAATGCTTTGTAAAAGTTATTATTGAACTCAAAATATACGAGGAATCAATTATTCAACTTCTCATCAATAGCTAACGCTGTCAAAAAGGAAAATTAACTGCTTATTTTTATCATCTACAACACATCTGATTAATGATCTATTCTTTAGTTTTTTTTATCTTGGAATAAAAAACTTGCTGCCACATAGGAATGAACATACATATTTTTAAAATTTGAATATACCAATCTCGAACTATTTAACACTTCTCTTTCTGTGTTTTGAACATAAACCTATAATAATACATCTATCATATGAGGAAATGCATTTATTTCCCTAGGATTCATTCATCTGGATCTGAGAATCTGAACTCATGAAAAGGACCTATCATGAACTTGAACTCCTTAAAAGTTTTCCTTATCATTTCCTATTTTAAATATTTTCTTTTTAACACAAAGTAGAAGCAAAATTGTTTTGAAGAGTTTTGGTGAATATTTTGCCTCTTGAGCTTATGAAATGATGTATTTTCTTCTCTTGCTCTTCAAGAGAATAAGCTTTTATAGAGTTTTTATTGATAGCTTTAATAAATGTTATTTGATATTCTTTAACCTTCAAATAGTGTCACACTGTAAAGATTCCAGGTTCTTTTGGGATAGGGAACACGCTGAAGAAAGGAAAGGTGGAGAGAGATGGAAGAGGAAAGGTTGAAAGAAAGGAGAATGGGAAGAAAGAAGGAAGAAAGGAAGTAATGAGAGAAGGAGGAACAAAGGAAAGAAGGGAAGAAGAAGGTACATAAGTCCTATATCTGCCAATGAACTATGACCATGGGCTAAACTCAACCTTTTAGATCACTTATTTGTATAATGAAATTCTAATGTCAAAATTGTTTTTTAGGACCTTAGTATATGATCCTTCTATGCTTAGTACTATAGGAGTATAAATACTTTGTCTAAATTCTGACTGTATATTTTAATACTTTTCTAAGTAAACATAGCATGGGCCTAAGTTATTACCATTCATAGGAGAAACTAAAATAATATCTTATGGGAAAGAGAAAAAAATAATCAAATTGTCAAACCATAAATCATTAAGCTTATACAAGTCAAGATTTTATGTATTTCTTTGAAGGAAAAATAGACATTTTTTAATACATCATTTTTATGTTATTATTTCAGCTTCAATTAAAAATACAACACAGTATCCATTAATTTTCCAATATCTGCTAGAAATGAATAACTCTGTAGGCACAACAAATGAAAGTGTCATTGAAATAATTTCTATTCTGACATCAAGATCACATTTAATAGTTCAGAAAATGTTTACTTTTACATTTTTATGTAAGGTATTTGTGAGCCCATTGAATGAATGGCATTAACATGCTTATAGCTCAGCACCTGGTAAGGTATTTAACCAGTACTATAGCTACAAACAATCTATTTTGTTACTAAATTGTTAATATTATTTAAAACTCACATAGTGCTTACTGTGCACCGAATATTTTTCAATGATTAATTCAATTTATCTTTAAAATCAGCTTCTGAATTAAAAATTACCATCACCATTTCACAAATAAGAAAAGCGAGACAGACTAATTAGGTAACTTGCTTAAAGCCATATAGTTTAGAAGTGATAGTGTCAGGACTCCAACCTAGGCATGTATCTCCATATCTCCAGAATAAATATGATGGAGACATATTCTACTTCTCCCAGTAATTAGCCTACTACTTCAGTATTGTTCTAGAAAAATCCATAGTTTGTTTCTAGATTTGAAATGACTCCTTCAGTATATACTTAATCATATATTCACATACATATATACACACCATGTTGGGATTTCTATTGTTTTATTGGTATATCTGCATAACTTTAATAATTTTACCTTAATATCTACAACACAAAAAATTCTTCTTGTTTTATTGTTTTTTCATCTTTGGAATTTTTTTTTTTACGGTAAAACCACTTCAGCAATATCTTTAGATGTATTTTATTTATTTATTTTTATTTTAAGACAGGGTCTCACTAAGTTTCTTAGGGCTTCTCTAAGTTGCTGAGGCTAGCTTTGAACTCATGATCCTTCTGCTTCAGTGTTTGGAGTAGCTGGGATTATAGTTGTGCAACACCATACTCAGAGTATATCTTCAGATGTATTTTAAAACATTTTCATAAATTCATGAAGTCCTTTGGGTTCCTGAGTTGATTCAAAGATAACTTATGCTCTAGTGAGAACATTTTAATAGTCTTTGGGTCTAACATCATACCTTCCCATTTATTCTTGTCTATTTACTCAAGTCTAACATTCCCTTTTTTATTATAGCTATTTATGGCATTTTATGATTCTATATACTGTTTAGTTTTTGCAGTACAGGAGACTGAACCCAGGGCCTTCCACATGCTAGGTAAATGCTCTGCCACTGAGCTAGATCCCCAGCCCTTCCTATTTTTTTGAGACAGATTCTTGCTAAGTTTCCCAGGCTGGCCTCCAACTTGGAATCCTCCTGCCTCAACCTCTAGAGTAGTTGGGTAAAGGGTGAGCCACAATGGCTGGCAATTCTGTATACTTTTAACTGGTCAAAATATGAAAATTTCTAATTAAAGTTAATAGTTTTTAAGCTAGTTCTCTTATTTTATTTAGATCATTTAAATATCATATTTCCTGAAAATAATGTTAGTTCTAACTCCTATTGGAATAATTTTTCCACTTGCTCTTTTTCTTTTATTATAATATGAATATATGTCAAAAAATTAAGTAATTAGATTGTGGCTGATATCATTATCCTCTTCCTAGATTTAATAGCAATGTCTTTAAATGTTTAGCCATTAAGTAAGAGATTGGTTGTTCTGAGATAGAAAATTGCCATTCCAAATCTCATTTTAAAAAAAAACTGAGATTTAAAATTGAAAATTTTTAAAGTATTTTCAATTTTTACTGCCATTTTAATTGATAGAAAATTTTAAGACTATGAAACACTTTTTAAAAATTTGTTATAGATTTTGGTAAGTTCTATTTTTATTCCCACTAATTTTTATAAATTTTAATGTGTTTTTATTTTTTCTCTCAAGAGCTAAGAGAAGATGTTTTTAAATTTCAGATGAAAGTCATTATTTACTTTTGCTTTTAATTTCTAGTTTTATTACATTTGGATCCATCAAAGAACATTGTTTGCAATATATGTCCTCAATGGAACTTCAGGGGATTTTCTTCGAGCTCTAACACATGGTTGACTTGTCAATGCAGCATGTGTGCTAAAGAAAATGGTATGCTTTCTGGGTGTAGCAGTTTATCTATATCTAAGGGACACATCTTATTTAATCTACTATTTGTATTGTTTTTTATTCTGTGACATTTGTTAAATTTACTGTTTTTCTATGTGGTTTGTCTTTGCTTACTTTTTTCTTTAGGTATTTAGAAATATTTGTGATTTTATGATTGTGGTTTCATTCATATTTATACTTTTTATAATGCTTTTACTCCCTCTGTTTTTCCACTTAATCTTTCACTCACTTTTTTTTTCAATTTTAAATGAAATCTATGATCTGCACTTGTTCCCTAATCTAAATAACAATATCCTGTTTTCCCTTCTTTGCTCCCTTTCTTCCCTTTTTAAAATATCAAAAAAATACAATATAGAAAATGTTTAAAAAATACAATATAGAAAATGTTAAAAATATATATCATTCTTTCATTGTTAGAATATGCAATGATTCCATATTACTATTTAACCCAGTTCTCCAACCATGACTAATATTAAATACTTACTATTGGTCATTTTGACAGTTTCTCCTATTATATCTTGGGTAAGTGAAGCTTACTCTCAAGTTCACAAGTCCACTTTTATGTTGCTTTTAAATATATTTGTATTTTTAAAACCAGTTTTTCCTTGGCCATGAGGGAGAGTTGAGCTGGATATAAACTATCTGGCTCATATCTTCTCAAACAATTTCTCCATTGCTGGCCTGCTTTGTATATTGTTTTTTAGAAGGCTGATACTTGTTTGTTTTACCACTAAAAGAATTTAATCTTTTTGCTCTGAGCTTTGAGGACATTTTTCTTCTCCTTTTTTGTTTGTTTGTTTGTCTTTTAAGTCCAATAATTACTAAGATGTATCTCAGATCTTATTGTCCTAGATCAGTTTTTCTAGGAACACAATGGGACCATTCACTAAATATACAGCCACATACGACATCATGATATTTTGGTAAAAAATGGACTGCAAATAGATTAGTTGTCTAATAAAATTATAATGGAGCTGAAAATTTCCTTTCACTTAGGGACACTGGAGCCATCCTGATTTTGTAGTGTAATAAGTGACTCGTGTTTGTGGTGATGCTGATGTAAATAAATCTACTGTACTACTGTATAGTTTTATAAAAGTATAGCACATAGAATTACATTGAGTATATAATCTATTTATTAAAGTCAAGTTTACTGTAAAGGCAATGCTTTGTCACCCCAGAAGCAGCCTCATGCATCTTGTATTGCCCCACCTCTTCACTGCAACATTTTCTTTGAGCTTCATTCAATCTCATGTTGTTTTGTTCATCATGGCCCTAGGAGCACTGGCTACTCTCTCATTCTGCCTCTCCTTCTCTCCCTCATCCCACAGGCTACCTGTGTAGTAGGCTCTGATGTCTCTGTCTAATGACACTTTGTTCTACTTGAACAATGACAAAATTGCCTGAGAATGTATTTCTCAGACATATTACTTCTGTTAAGTGTCACATGGCTGTATCTAAGTTTTCTTTAATTTTCTAAAAATTTCTTTATAATTTTAATAGTATTCATTTCATTCATTTAAAATGCATGTGGTAGAGATTACTGGTTATCATCTTTACTTTTGGGTGATCTCATTGATCCTAATGAAAGGAACACTTGATGTTGATATGTTTAGGTCTTTCCTCTTGCCCAATGAGTTTCCCTACATAATCTCCCCCTGCCCCACAATATTCTGCTTGAATGGGAAAAACTTGGACTCAGGGATCTGGAAACACAGTGGTGAAAGCATCACAGGATTCTTAGTATTAAGGCATATGTTTTGTAGTCTATGCTTAAATAAAGTACTCCCCACTTGCATTTGTCTAGTTACAAATAAAGTGAAGAATATTAAAAAAAAAAAAGTTGAAATTAGTTAATTATCTGTGTGTTCACGTAAACTCATTGAAATCTCTCACACATCAGTTTTTCCTATACAAAAAAAAAAATAAATAAAAAATAAAATAAAATGCATGTGGCTACCATTATTCTCTACCAACTTGATCTCCTCAAATGATACTCATTTTTAGTCATTTTTGTTATAATTACAGACTTTTTATCCTTTTTATTAATTACTCAAAAAATCAGAATATCATGTTCTTGATAAATATTTTATTCTTGAAATAAATAATATTTAGTAATCTTTTAACATGTTGTAATATATGGTGGATCAAATATGAAAGGATAGATGTATTTTAAGTGTTATGGTTTGAATGTGAGGTATCCCCCAAAAGCTCATGTGTGAGACAATGCAAGAAGGTTCAGAGGAAAAATGATTCAGTTATAAAGGAACCTTCACCCAATCAGTGAATTAATCTGCTGATAAGGATAAACTGGTAACTGAAGTGGTAGGGTGTGGCTGGAGGAGGTGGGAATTGGGGTGTGGCTTGGGGGTATATATTTGTATCTGAGAGTGGAAACCTTTCTCTTTGCTTTTTGATCCTCATGTGAACTGTTTCCAGCTGCCACACTCTTCCTGAGACATCTGAAACCATTAGTCCCCAAATAAACTTTCCTCTTCTATAATTGTTCTGGTCAGGTCCTTTAAACATAGCAGCTAAACTGACTAAAACATTGAGGTTTGTGAATATTCATGTTCACATGTGATACTGGATATTGTTACATTTTTGCAACACCTTTTTGCATGTGGTATCCTTGCCAGTCTTTTGGGGGGGTATTACTCTAATATTACAAAATTAATTTGAGAACTCTTATGAAATGTCGTAATGATATGGCTGATTTTTTTTCCTGAAAGGAATGAAGAAAAGAGAATAACGCTATTAATTTGTTTGAAAATCAATGTGCATTTTGGTATATTTGAAATATGTATAAATTTTTCTTTCTCTTTTTGAGCCAATTTTAATGATGGGATATTTTCTAATAATTTATTTCTTAATATTTTTTTCAAATTAATTAGCATAGTGATATTATGCTGCCATGCTTGTGGAAATTTTCTTTCATTGTAGCATATGCATTTTCTTAATGTTATTTAAGCATTCTGTTCTCTTAAATCATAATATGCAGGGGTTGTTTTTGTTTTACAATTTTTCCAAAACAACTGGGCTTTTCTCCTTTAATCAATCCTATTGATTTATAAATGACAAATTAAAGATATTTGATATGTTTTAACTTAAATTTCATAGCTTTCTTTAAATTTTATTAATAATTATTTTGTTTATTCAGTGGAACACTAAGTTCATCATTTATAACTTAATAATTGAGAACAGTTTAAAGATGCATGTGTTTCTCTAAGTTTTGAGAACGATTTACATGTAATGGTTTTGTTATCATTGTTTTCTAAATATTATATACTTTAGTTTTCTAATTTCTTTGCTAGAAGAATAGTTTAGGAAAATTTTTTCTTTTGTTGTTGTTCTTAATTTGTTATTTATTATTTCCAAGTGGGCTAATATTTGTCTTTGTTTTAAAATGTTGTTATACATTTTTGCTTCATTGAATTTTGCCCAGGTAATCTTTCTGGTATTATTTATGGTAAATAGTTATTATGGAGTTTGGTAGTTGCATATCATCACTTTTAAAAATTAACCTGTTGGCTTTCACTAGCTGTAGTATAAATATGTATTGAAGAAATCAATATTAAGTATACTGTTTAAATTTCATTAAATAAACTTGAAACATTTCATCCTATAACCTCTTGTGTCTACTCACAAATTTATGATTTCAAATGTAACTTTCAAATGTATTTATTTTTCTCAGAGTTTTAAAACACTTCAGTCAACATTCAAAATTTGAAGATGCTACAGGAGAATCCCATATTAAAATTTCATGTGAAACTGGGTGTGGTGGCAAATGTTTGTAATCCCAGCAGCTTGGAAGGCTGAGGCAGAAGGATTGCAAGTTCAAGGACAGTGTCAGCAATTTAGTGAGGTCTCAAGCAACTTATTTTCTCAAAATAAAAATAAGGACTGGGATTTAGGTCAGTGTGTTAAGTGCCCTTGTGTTTAATCCCTAGTACCCCAAAAAATTCCTTGTGAAAAATATTGGAATATGTGGCAACAATTTGCTAAATCTGAGAGGCAGTGCCACTATGGAAAGTTTACTTTAGCTCTCATCATTCAAGCATAATGTGTGCATTAGTACCTATACCTATACTTTTGTATCATAACTCCCTGGTCTCTATTAGTTACTTAAACTTATACCCTCTACTTTATTACCCAAACTGATTAGTATGGTAGATAACAAAAAGCACCCACAAAGTTCTTACCATATGTCTTCCTCCTTGTAAGATGATGGCCATCAAATAATGTAGTATTTTCTCTAGTCTTTCAACTGGACCTTAGCCAGTGACTTGCTTTGGCCATTGAAGAGAAGCAATACAATTTTAATACAGCCTTGAAAATACTACACAAAGCATGATAGATATATATTTCTGTGATACGAACTCTAGAGCCCTCATTTGCTTACCGGGGAGTGAGAATCTACAGAGAAGATAACAGAAGTGCTACTGCTCCACAAGAACAAATTGGCCATGCTTTGTCTTGAGTTCATATCCTGCTCTTATCTGCATCATTCATTATCCATCTAAACTAGGGCAATTTTTTAAGGTCATCTGAAAAATCTACAATTTCTTAAGAGTGTTCCTTCCTAAAATTTGACTACGTTAGGTTCATGTAGGTCATGCTTTTTAAATTTAGAGTACTGTTTTAAATTTTCCTCTATTGTTATATTTATTTGGTCATATCTTTTCAGATCTAAAAAGGGGAATACAGATGCTGTGTTTGCTTCAACATTTAAGTGAATACAAATCACAAAATTCCTAAACTTTCTATAATCGACAGTATAAAAATGTCTTCAAAGCACAGTAGAAACATAAAGAAGAAAAATATTTCGGCAGGGCTCAAACATTTGGATCACATTGTCCCTCAAAGGTGGGGCTACAGGGAGGTATTAGAAACTTAAAGAGGTGGGGCCTAGTGGAAGGTCTTTAGGTCACTGGAGGCCTTCTAGTAGAGGGGACCATGGGACTCCAGTCTCCTTTTCCTTTTCACTCTCTGGTTGGGAAAGGAGGAATCCTGCTCTGTGTTACATTCTTACCATGCTGTGTTGCCACAGGCCCAAAGCAAGAGGGCCAAATTATCATGGACTACAATACCCAAACTATGAGCAAAAATAAACCTTCTCTCCACTAAACTGATTTATCTCAGGTATTTGTTACAGTAACAGAAACCTGACCAACACATGTGAAATGTCAGTGAATATTAGAGAACTTATAAAGTTTTACGTTTTTCAAGTTTTAGCTGTTAAAAAAATATGGGAAAATAAGTTTTCTATCTTGGAATCTCAGTGAAATGTGTGAACCTGCCAGGTAAGATAAACCATACAAGGCCATTTAGGACAAGATGGAAGCTGGGTTTCCATCAAGACAAAATATAACTGAAAAATTTTTAGATATCTCAAAATTGGTTTAATAAGTTTCATTTATAAACTTAGGAAAACAAAACCATAATGAAAAATCTATGTTTAAACATTGAACTATAAAAGTAGTATCTGAATACATCCTAGATATTAAAGGGTCAAATTACATAAAGTCATTTTTTTTCCTTCCTGCAAGTAAAAGAAATGTCTACTATATCACTGACTTAAAGGTCATCAATGGATGATGTTTCCTGGATGACAGTTCTGAATGATAAAGCTCCCAGTGTTAGGAACCTGACTAATTTTTTCTTATTTCTTGGTTCCCCTCAATACATAGCTTCCAACTCATGACTTAAAATTGTTGCTTGAGTTCCAGCCATTTTGTTGATATACTAGTCAGGACAAAATAGGAAGATAAGAATAAGGACAAGAGTTCTTTCTCTAATAACATTTCCCAGAGGCTTCCCATGACATTTCTGCTAAAATATCATTGGTTAGAAGTAAGTTACATGATAACAGTTGCTCAAGAGAGAAGGTGGAAAATGTGTATTGTGTATAGTTTGTATCTGGCTATTATTTAGGGCTTACATCACCAAAAAAAGGAAATAATAGATATTTAAGGGCAATTAGCAGTGTTTATTATATTTCCTCATATGTGACCACTGTTTCAAAATTGATGCAAGTCCTTTTAGACTCTTTTCTATTTTTACATGTACATAACTATATGTGTTGTGTTGCATACTCACACATGTATACACATAGACTTGCACATATGTATATATATTTACCCATAAATCTGATCACACATAATATAATATAAGATAATATCTTGGAGACAACACACACATAAACACAGACCCACTCAGTTTTTCTAAACACTACACAGAATTTTGAGCCACAATTCTTCTTGTCACCTTTGTATTTTCAACACATAGAAAGATAACACATAAAAAGATTTTCAATGAATGTTGATTATGAAGGCACTCTGATTAATTTAATCATTTTACCCTTGAAGAATTTGTAGAATAATTTCCTTTTTTTCATGCCTATTATAATCAATAGTGTTTTTGGTCATGCCATTTAGAATATATTCAATAGAAATGTGTTTCTTGGGTCTTGACACACTGATATTTCTAGAAATTAATATTTTTCCATTATTTCCACAGATGTTTTTATCTCTAGCACCATAACAGTAACAAAAAGTATAATTAATTTAGTTTTCTTAGTATTATCTCTGAGATTCTTCCCCCAAACTACATGCCATCCATTCTTCCCTATCTCTCTTCACCAGGCCACCATGCCAATTCACATACTGATTGGATTTAAAGTCCTTCTGGAAATAATTTATCTGATGGTCTCCATACCAGCTTCACTGTTCCAACCTAAATACATGTGGAAAATAGAATAGACTACAGTAGAAAATACATATGCTATGGTTTAGATCTGGAATATTCTCCACAATTTCATGTTGAAACTGTGTCCCAGTTCGGCAAGGTACAGAAGTGGGTTTCTTAGGCAATGAATGGATTCCAAGGGCACTGACCTCATCAGTGGATGCATTTACTGATAGTTGAATGGACTTAATGGAGGTGGGACATACTGGAGGAAGCAAGCCACTGAACGTATGCTCTAAAAGGGATTATCTTCTCCCTGGATCCTTCTTCTCTCTCCCCTTCCTGGCTGCCATGAGCTGAGTAGCTTTCCTGTACCATGCTCTTCTGCCATGATGTTCTTCTTTACCTCAGGCACAGAGCAATGGAACTGACAATCAGGGACTGAAGTCTCTGAATCTCTGAGTGACAAATAAACTTTTCCTTGTTTAAGTTGCTTTTCTTAGTTATTTAGTGCAATGATAAAAGACTAATACAATATATTTGCCTTTTTATGAGTTTTCACCTAAGTTGATGTTATTTCTCCCTTGAAGCTTATAGTTATCCTTCCGTCCTCTGTTCTTCTATATCTATCATATGTACTTATTCCATAGTATCTTTTTATCTTCTCAATTTAAATACAATTTCTCAAAGCAGGTGCCTTATTTGCGTAGTCTTCTTTCTCCCTCAATATTTCTTTACTGTTTTATCCCCAAAATATTTCCAAAAAGGGTCTGCCAACTTGTTCTTTGCTATTTGGTAGAAACAGGTGTTTTTATATAATCTGTAATTTTCACCAATAAAAAAAGGAAATAGAATCCAGGTTGTATGCAGTCTCATAAAGTCTCTCCCATTGTGACAAGGTCATTGACTATTATTTTTTTCCAGGTCAAACTATGATCCAGGTTCTTTGCCTTTAATAGCTTGGGTTCTAAAGATTTAAGTTCACATATGTGGGATGTATCTCCATACATGGTGGTCATATCACAACCCCGCATGAGAGGTATCACTACCCTCCTGTTATGGTTTAGATAGGAGGTATTCCCCAAAACTCCATGTGTGAGACAATACAAGTTTATAGGTTAAAAGACTGGGTTATGAAAATATTGAATTAATCAGTATGTTGATCTACATCCACCTGAATGGATTAACTGGGTGGCAAATGTAGGCAGGTACAGTGTACCTAAAAGAGGTAGGTCAGTAGGTCACTCCAGTGTGTGTATCTATGGGGCTTATATTTTGTCCTTGTTGAATGGATCTCTCTCTCTCTCTCTCTCTCTCTCTCTCTCTCTCTCTCTCTCTCTCCTTCCTGATGACTGTGTCCTAAGCTTTTTTTCTTCCAGAACACTCTTCTGCACTGATGCTCTACCTCATCTTGGGCACAGAGCCATGGAGTTGGTTGTCCATGAATTGTGACCTCTAAAACTGTGAGTGCCAAATAAACCTTTCCTCTTCTAAAATTGTTCTTGTCGAATATTTTGGTGAAAAAAAAAAGCTAAAACACTTCCTGTACTGAGTACAAAGCTAAGACTCAGAGAAGGTAAATAGCTTGGCTGATGTTGGTGGTGAACAAATAGTGGAGTTGTCCATGTCCTATATACCATGCTTGGAAAATTGCTAAACTGTTTTTGCTTTTATGGTTTCTGTTTAACCTGTTTCTCTTATTTCCCCAATATTTATTCATTGCTCTATTTTCCCCTTTAGAATTTATGTGCATTTAACCATATACTTATTTTTTTCTGACTTCTGATTTATCTCTAAGCAATGCTTATACTGAGGAAATTGGAAGAGTGTATAGACATGGTGAATGCACATGTGCATGAACAAACATATAAGGTATCACAGGCAATTGCAAGAATTTAAGTGATAGAAAATATTCGAAGGGTTATAGGGAGAGTGTGAAATGATTTGGCATTTTAAAAGATTCCCTTTGGTTGTACTATTGAAATTAGATTGTGGGACAAAGGGCAATAGCATGGTGAGTGGCTAATGTGGTAACCCCACACAAAGAAATGCTTGTACTAGTTAGTAATGGTGGCATGGTGAGAAGTGATCATATTTATAGTATATTCCAGGCTTATAACCAGACAAATTTGTCATACTTCATCATGCATGAGGCATGACAAACAGAAGAGATTATCAAATATAGCTCAAGAATTTTGGATCAGATAAATTGAAGACTGGAGTTTCCAGTGGCACCTCAACCAGGGAAGGGTGTGGCTAGATCAAGTTGGAAAAATGGATGAAACTAGGATTCAGTTTGGAACATGTAATATTTGAAGTACTCCTTAGAAATTTAAGAGGGAATACATGGTAATAAGAAATATCATTGTGTAGTTCAGCTGATAGATCTGGACTGAAGAAACACATTTGGAAATAGTCTAATTACAGACAATTAAATCCATGAGACTGCAGCAGTTCACTGGAAGTTCAAGTATAGAAAGAAAGGATTGGATTTGTACTAGAGCCCCCCCTTCTCTTTGCTGTCTCCTCTTCCATATTTAGCTCTCTAGCTCTTAAGAACAAGAACTCTATATCCTATATTTTCTGCATTCCCTACAATTCCATCTACACATTAGGCTACAAGAAATATATGTTGAATGCGAAATAAGAAGTAAGCACCCAGATATTTGTACATTGTAGTAGTTCAGGCACTATTCTGTCTCATTAGAGCAGACTTAAAAATAACATAAGTTTTACAATTCTCAAGAGAAAATGCTATATATTTGAAGAAACAGATCATCAGAAAGGGTTTTTCTGTTGGTTAGAAATTTTTTCTACTTTTTGAGAGGCCATCCCCAGGCTATTTGTGGATAGAACATGTAGAAGCAATCTTTGCCTAAAATGCTCCAACTGCAAACCTACATTTCAGTACAATGCAAACAAAAGCTAAGGATCAGAATTGAGTGGATCTTTACTCTAATTAGAGTAAAATTGTCAATCATTCTAGAATTTGCTTAAGATCACTGTTATAGTTGTTTGTGAAGCCCCACAGGGGTAGGGAAATGTAAGTTCTCATAAATGAGAAGAGAACTAGCTCCTATACAATTTATCTCTATGAGAATAGAATCAATTCTTGTTGTTCTAGTGATTCTGAGCAGTATTACATGAAATATAAAAAGTATGAGTTGTACTCAGAATCCCTTGACCAGGTATCAGGAGCCTCTGCAATCCGCCTGCAGACAACTGCTTTCCTAACATATTAAGCCTTGTTAGGTCTCAATTGTTTCTTCATTAGTAACCAGGGAAATCTTTACTTACTTTAAAGTCTGCCATTATAAAATTATCAATTTCCAGAGAGAAAACTTAGAATCATTAAGACCTGAAACAATGAAAATCTGAAGTATCCAAGGAAGGCAAGAGAAAATCATAATTATCTTTCAAAGTATTGCTCTACTTCCAAATACTCAATGTGAACATTGGAATATTAGTTTTATTTTTTTAAAGAGTCCTTCAAAAGGGGGTTGTACATGAACTGCTAAAATATTCTTTTAAAATATTCCTTTAAGTAGATTCTTAAATGTTTCATATGTGGTTTTGATATCATACTAAAGGATATTTCTATTTCTCTTCAGTATTAGATTAGCTGTTTTATTTAGTAAAGCAATCAACATTCCAAAGGCATGGGGGAATAAAAGGGGTATGCTATCTATTACATAAACTACATTGCTAAGCTACAATACATTTTTATCATCTTTTACTTGGAACAATATTTATCTGTATTTTTAATTTCAAGACTAACCTAGACCCTTATTTTATGGAATTTGCATTCTAAATAAAAATGACTAAGCAATATCAATGCAGTACCTTACAATTATACCCATAGAATCACATACAATTTTATGAAGGAAACATTCTTTTAAATATATTTATAATATCCTACCCAGATCTGCTCTCTCTGGAAGTTATCTTATTCATTAAATTTCCCCCAAAACCATGGCATGAGATAAATGAAAATCTAGGTAAGAGATGGCATTTCAATAGCCAACAGTGGATTTCAGGATTTATATATCCTCCAGTTATGAGATTTTTTTCATCATTGCTCCAGTCTTTATATCACCTCAGCTTTGACAGATGCAGTGGTCTGTTAATTTATAACCTATAACCCATCGAATCATTTTAATTCTACGTACATTTTCCTGAAATTGTGTTTGTCCTTGCATATAAGTTCTCCTTAAACCTCAGAGCCATTCCTAGACACAGTCATTCCCTTTGGCAAATATTCACTGTCTGTTCTTCAGCTTTGATTCAAGACTTATTATTTTATCTGCACTTGCCATCTATTAGACCAAGTACTTAATGATTCAAGTCCTTTATCTGATTGAATTGCTCCTTGCTGTTTGCAATGTCTGCCAATTAAATATCACCTGCAAATTTAGAAAATTGCTCCTACAACCATTCACTAAGTCATTTGCATCTACATAATTTATTTCCTTCCACAGATCTCTCTTTATCCATTTCCTTCATCAGTGTTAAATCTTTCCTTATCAACAACAAATGTTTGGGGGCATTTTTTTTCTCCTTACAAGCATACAGCCTGTGTATCTTGCACATCTACACTTCAGCTCCAGCCTACATGTGTATCGACCAGATTACTTCTGATTACTCACCATTCAGATAGGCAAACATCTTTTTATGACCACCTGTACTTTTTGAGTTTCCTGTCTGACCTACAGCTGCTGTACGATGGGAAATGCAATCAGTTCCTTAATACTTCCTTAGTATAATTTGGGAATTGAAATCTTAGTCACTATCCAATTTAAATCTGTAAGGGCTCCGTCTGTTTCGATCTATCTATCTATCTATCTGCATATATATATATATATATATATATATATATATATATATATATATCTCACACTTCTTTCCTTTTAAATAATTTATCTATTTGCAAAGCTACTAATCATTTTACAAGGTTGGTAAGCATTTATCACTAGGTAGTCATTAGCAAATGTGTTATGGGGGAGGGGTTTGTCTTTGCTGAGTGAAGTGTTATTGGTGGATACAGATATTTTCAGGCTGGTATGCAGTACTGGAAATATGGAATGAAAATAGGTAAAGATTTGTGAGCATGTATGCATAAAAAGAGAAAGAGACAGAGACAGAGACAGAGAGAGAGAGAGAGAGAGAGAGAGAGAGAGATCATGAGGAGCATTTGATGGTCTTGAGGCACCCAGATGCAGACTGCTCTAATTCTGCAAGCACATGACTCCTCACACATGTCTTTCTCCTGATCTCAGTGTTGGGGCTGGCTCACCCTCCATGAGGAAGCCGCTGATCTTTGTGCTGGCTACTTCTTCTTCCTTATCTAGACATTGTGAATTATAGGCATTCCTGCCACCCCCAACTTGACTCCCCAGGAAATGGAGAATGAGAATGGTAGAAGCTGGTATGTGACTTTCCCACCTGACTTCATGGGAGGAAGACCCCTTCTTCCCAAGTGCTGCTATGGATGCAAAAGGGCAAAGCACATGTCAGGCTCTCTGAACTCTCTTCTCAAAGTTAACTTTCTCTTTTATCTATTTTTTGTTATTTCTCTTTGAAATGAAAATAATAATACTCATTCTCTTTGCCCACGCTCAAGTGGAATAATTTAAGACATTAAATAACCATCATGTGCATAACATTCATATTAATCAAACACTTCCAATTAAGCTTTTATAATGAAGGTGAGGGGAATATCATATTTTGTAAGCTTTGTTTTTTACATTTCTTTCCAGTCATTTAGACATTTTTTGCATGGGTTCCAAGATGTCCATTTAATAATTATTCCTAGGCAATTCCATTAGGATGTTTGGTACAATAAAATCAAAATTTCTATAGCCAAATTCTCTATCTCTGTTTCCCTTTCCAACCTGCTTCTCCTTCTATACCCCCTCTTTCTGTCACCACATGTCTTTCTGCTCATTTTGCTCTGCTAAATTTCTCACCAAGTCTCAGCACCTCCTTTATCTTCCCCTCTGAGTTATCAAGTTCTATTAATTACATCTGAGCATATCGATTGTTTTCTCAAGATTATTCTTTTTATTAATCTCCTATTGTTGTTGTTTTAGTTTAGACAATTCTTTCTTCCTCTCTGGATTGCTGAAAAAGCCATTTGTCTTTTCCTTTTATCACTCTGATGAATTCTCAGGCCTACCTCAGCTCTCTTTTTAAAACACAAATTAAATCACATTTTCTCTTATGTAAAAACCTTTTTATAATTTTCACTGGCTAAATGATGAAGTTTAAACTCCTTAGCACGGCAGACCTGCTTTTATAATTATCCCTATTGTTGCCTCTCATACTCCTACTCATCTTTGAGACCTAGCTCAAGTTTTTCTTCTTCAGTGAAATCTTTACAACACCCCAGGCAGAAGTTGCTATTCGGCCCTGAGTTGCCATGGTACCCTGTATGCATTATCCCATGGCATTTATCACACTGAGTTTTAATTATTTATTTACACATTTGTTTTCCATGTACACTATTAGATCTTCTAAGGCAGGAACAATACCTTCTATTTTTTTTTTGTATCTATGATGCGAGGCACAGTGCCCAGAATATAACATGCATTCAAGAATGCGTGGGGATGAATGGATGAATATAGGGAATTCTGCTGTGTACTTGGCATACAAAGTAAACACAACCTCAGCCTTCTGTTTCACAAAAGAGGAGCTAAATAAAAAGGGGCTATGTAAAATATACATGTGTTGTATGTGTGTGTGTGTGTGTGTGTGTGTGTATGAAGAGAGAAACATTATATATAGCACATGCATAAACACACACACTATGGTTCAAATGGGTGGTTTGAAAAGATGTGGAATAACTGTTCTCAGTAGACAGGATTATCAAGTGATAGGAGTGATTTGATTTGAAAGCCATATAGGATAAAATGTGAGTTTTGCTGGGGATGAACATTTGGGGAGATAAGCCAGGGCAGCCTGGGCAGACTGAGGCTGAACAGGCTGTATATGAAATGAAGAGTGGTAAAGTGTAGGATGAATGTAGAAGTTTTCATTGTTTTTTAGAAAAGGGAAAGAATGATAGTCTTTCTGGAAAGAAGTGAGATTTTTGAGAAGTTTAGAGATGCAAATCATCTGTCACATCCCAAATTCTTCTCCATATAATTTTATTTTTTGTCTGCTATTCATTACCATATCCCAACTCCATCTGAACTTTTTCAAGTGTGAAGGTCTTAAAAATACCTGGACTAACCTATTTCTGAGTATTATTTTTTTTCACTTGGCATATAACTTGGTTTATTAAAATGTTTTTTTGGGCCACTAACTTTAGAACTCTGTTCCCCTCTGTAACTGGTAAAAGGGTTAAGTAAACACTTGGATTCTGGAGCCACACTGTCTAGATTTGAATCACAAACTCCCTACAACTTGTCTATGAACATGGGCAAATTATTCCACCTCTCTGATATGTTTCACGATATGCAACATTTGGATCATAGCAGTTATACCCCATAGGGTTGTTGTGAGTACTGAAGAATAAGTAAACATGAAGTACAAAAGATGGTGTCAGCGCTCGTAAGCTCTGTATAAGTGCTAGTTTTTATTGTTTGGTCAGTTTCAAACTATGTTTTTGAATTCTTTGTAGGTATTATGTTAAATTGATTGAAATATGGGCATCTAATTCTAGTAATGTTCCATTTTTATGATGGAATATAGAACCAAAAATCAAATCTAAATATGTATAACAGAGTTGCACCTTTTAAAAAAACACTAACCAATTATATTTCAAGTGCTTATTTTTAAAATGTTGTACTGTGTTATAATGGATGCCTTTTCCATCTATGTTGCCTATCAGTTTCTTCTTTTGAAACTCTAAGTTCTTATCTTTTATCTTTACCTACTGGAATCTTTGTATTTTTGTATGGGTTTTATGTCTGCTTTGTGGAGCAGTGCAAAAGTGACATCAATAATTCAAAATATCAAAATATTGTTTGCAATATTTTGCAGCCTTTGTTTCTAATTTAACTTATTAAGCTTATAATATTTTTTCAATTTAATGATGATTAAATTTTTGTACATGTAATTATTGATAGTTTCTTTATAACTATTTAATTATTTTTGTGCCTCTGAGGATATTGTTTTGCTTACTTATTATTCATTTCCCCCTTCCTCTAAGGACATCCTGCTTTTCCTTGGGGAAACTTCTCCTTGGGGAGTACTTCCCATGCTTACTCCAAGTGTTCTGCATGAAGCCACCACTCCTTCCTTCAGTACTGGAGTGGGCTCTTGGCACCCTGATTCTGGGGATACTGCTTCCTCTTGGAAACAGAAGTATGCAATCAGAGCCAGTGTGTACTCAAGCTGAGGCTCCAGGTTGGCACTGTTGGTAAAAGAGAACTGATGTTTATATTGGTATAGATAAGAGGCTGAAATCTAGGCCTGGAGCTGCTGAAAGTCAACTCACTGCCAGGAAAGGAAAGTCTGCCTGAAAATTGGAGCAACCACAAGGAAAACTGAGCCGAGAGATGGAGAGAGCAATACCAAGGTTAACGAAATGAGTCTGGGTCTCATCCCTGGGCAGTTGAATTTTGTGAACCATTAAATTGTCTTTTCATTTCAACTGGATTGTCTTTTGCAACCAAAGACACCTAATTAATATTACTTAGAAAATATGGTGAAGTTATTTTTAAGATGAGAATACCATTTTCAAGCAGTGAGAAGGAGCAAGGACTGTGAAGGAAATTGAAAACAGAGGGGGAAGTGGGGTCAAGAAAGGCAGAGGGACAATTCAAACTTCATCTATATACTGATCTGCCTCAAATGTGCAAGTCCATTCCAGACCCCTTGCCTGAACTCTAGACTCATATATCAAATTTCTTCTTTCATTTTCTGTTTGGATAACTCCAAAGAGGTCTATTGATAGTTGTTAAAACAATGGTCTCCAGAATCAAACAACTTAAACTCAGATCCTAGTTCTTCCACTAAATAGCTGGGTGACCTTGAGCATGCTACTTAAAATCTCTATGTCTTGGATTTTTATCTATTTTATTAAATAACTATCTATTTTATCGAATCATTATGGGGATAATAACTAATTTATTGAATCACTGTGAGAACTTAAAGAGCCAAACCTATAAAGGACATGACCGTTATTATCTATGTCCAAAATAACAGTCTTGACTTCACCCTATATATTTTCTATACCCAAATATTTCTTTCCTGAGTTTCCTTTATGCCAGTAAATGAAACCATTCTCAATGCGGTTGTAGAAAAGTGAGACTGAACATGACAAGCTATATAAAAAAATGGGCTTAAAACTGAAGGAGGAAAAGGCCCCAAATTTAGCCTTGCAATAAAAATGAAACTTCTTTTTTTCATAAAGACAAGCTTAGCAGGCTGTGGTAGTTTGGTTGATAGTAATGAGTGCCTGAAAGATAATTATCTAATGTAGATCTTAAAATAGTACTTAACTGCTATATATTATTTGATGTGGAAGTATTTTCTAGATACTAAAGTGTTATCAATAAACGAAACAAGAAACATCTTCTCAAATCAGCCTTACAATCTAGAAGGGAAAGTTGACTGATCAAGTAGGTAAAAATGATAAAATCTTGATACATGTTATAAAAAACAACAAAACAGAAAAGAGGGGATAACCAACGTAGAGATCAGAAGTTATTTTTTTGAATGGGGTGGACATGGAAGGCCTTTTCTGAAAACTGTTAATCGGAAAGTAGAAGAAAAAAAAATGAGGTGGAAGGAAGAATAACAGGGGAAGAGCATTCTAGACATATGAAACTGAGTATTACAAAGGTCAAGTTGAGTAGGAGGAAGAGAAAGGAAGACCACAAACTTGGAGCATGGTTAATAAGAGAGAGATAAAAGGGATCACCAAAGTAGTTGGTAGGGCAGATTAAGTAGATCATTTTTAAGGATGAATTTTACTGAGTGAAATGGGAAACCATCAAATGCCTTTCACCAGAAGAGTGACTGTTAACTCTGGCTGCTGTGTTAAAAAATATATTGAAGGAAGTCAAGAATGGAAAGAGGGAAAGCAACTGCACCTCTTTATCACTTCAACCCAGGGAAGGGACGACTATGGCTAGGGCAAAGTAGCTAGTGGATCTGGTGTTAGATGTGAAAACAGGATGTCTTTTCTTACTGTTGTGGTTAAAAGCCTCA
Source organism: Marmota marmota marmota (assembly GCF_001458135.2). Taxonomy (NCBI): domain Eukaryota; kingdom Metazoa; phylum Chordata; class Mammalia; order Rodentia; family Sciuridae; genus Marmota; species Marmota marmota. Next base: position 24,770,241 of record NW_026000057.1, on the reverse strand, counting down.
AGTTTAGAAGAGATCATTGGCTTGAGTATTTCTCTCACCTCCCCATCTAATCTATCAGCAAATCCTGACAGATAATTTCTAAATATATTCTAATATAAATGTTGAATTTATTATGTTTTAAAACATAGACTCTGGGGGAATGATTTTACCACATCAGAAGATGAGATGAGATCTAGTTATTTTCTGTTATGGTTTGGATATGAGGTGTTCCCCCAAAGTTCCTGTGTTAATGAAGGAACATATGAGGTAAAATGATTGGATCATGAGAGCTGTATCCTAATTAGGTCCATCCTAGTTGAATAGACTGACTGGGTGGCAACTGTAGGCAGATGGGGCATGGTTGGAGAAGGCAGGTCACTGGGGAAGCTCCCTAGAAGGGTCCGCCCTCTGATCCCATCCCCTTTCTCCCTCTCTCCGATTCCATGTCCTAAGCACCTTTCCTCTGCCTTGACCTTCTGCCATTATGTACTGCCTTACCTTGGGCCCAGAGGAATGAACTCAGTCAACTATGGACTCAACCTCTGAACTGTGAGCCAAAATAAACTTTACCTCCTCTGACTTGTTCTTGTAATGTATTTGGTCACAGCAAGGGAAAGCTGACTAACACACCTTCCTTGCAGCATATTCTTGAGTTGATTTTCTTGGTTAATCTTAGCAATAGCTTTATTCCACAGAGATGGATACTGTGATTCAAAGATCTACTTAGACTCACATCGATAGTAGATGTATCACAGGTATCCATAGCTAATGCCTGTTTTATTCAAGGCTTTTTGTGTTGCCACTAAGGATAAGAGAATAAATGGAAGGATTTTAAAGTTAAAAAGCAAGGAAACAAGGGACTAACATTAGATGCTCTTAGTCTTTACAGTAAACCATAAACTTTCAAAATGAGAAGCATGCCAGGAATAAAAAATTGGACTTGACTTGAGATTTGGAAAGTATGGAAAATGTCTTGAATAGCCATTGTAGGATTTAAATAAAGGATCAAGATCTAATGAGTTAAAGAAAAAAAGTCAAAGTTCTGCTGACATTAGCCCCTAGGGTACTGAAGTGAACTTAGTCAAGTGTCATTATCTTCTATAGCAATGACCTATGAACCATGTACAGGATCACACAGAGTGGCAGTGGAGATGACCAGAGAAGGCACAGAAAGAGATCAAGAGCTGGTGGGTGACTTGGGCAAAAATATACTTTTACTTTGAATTTTCATGGATTGAGACCTCACTTTCATCATTTTTCTTAATATTCTAGAGACCTGAAGTTTTTGCCTGTTGTCTTAGATAGTCAAGGCACTTGATTCTTTTTCATTATTGATGAAACTCCATGCATGTGATCTCCATTTTTATTTTGTCAATTACATATGCTTTCTGAGGTGAACTTGTCTTATTACCTCTACCAGAGATACTGCACCATCATGTCTTCACCTGTTCTGAAAACTTAGACATCTAGTTAAATATTGGTCTTTATCCTAAAATTTAACCAACCTAATAGATTTCTCTATCAAAGTAGATATTCCTCACAACAATCAGTTTGGGCCACTGTTTAAAAAACTATTTATAAGACAAGTTTTAGGTTTACAGGTTGAGCAGGAAGTACAAATAGTTTCTTCTATTATTGACATGCTACGTTAGTGTGGTTCCAACGTTATTGTGATGAACCAATATGAATACATTATTAACTAAAGTCAATAGTTCACTGTTTCTACGGTTTTGGCAAATGCATAATGACAGTGATGTATCCACCATTACAGTATCAGTTTTACTGCCCTAAAAATCACCTGTGTTCTACATATTCAGCTCTCCTTAATGGGCCATTGTAAACTACTATTCTTTTTATGTATTCTGATATTCTACTATGATCCTCAAGATCAAAGATAGTTGTTCTATATTTCAGTCTCTGGTTATCTCTTTCTAATCTACTGGCTCATTCACTTTTTCATTTATATAATCTACTGGATCAATCGTATTTTCATTTATATTTTACTTATTTTTCAATCTCATTTTGATGATCTGATTAATTTTCCCAAATTTTTATCTCCCATTTTTTTTTCCCCTGAGATTCTCTCTCCCTGATCAAGGCCATGCTTCCTTGATCACTCTAGCTATTCTTTCATCTCACTGATTCTTTTGCCAAGTTCACCTACCATATTTTAGCCTTGATATGGATGTTTTAATCTTCTCTGCTTCTCCACTTGGGCTCTCAATCTCAGCTGTAGAAAGTCACACCTTTGTGCTGACTAGCTGCAATGAAAATGCCAGTCTTATATAAACCTCATCTTGATCTTCAGTGCCATGGATCTATCCTTCATCCATTATGAAGTCAGTCGAGTCCCTCAGTATCTATTTCAATCTCTCACTACTCTCCTGTAGACTCTTAGGTAATACCTGTCCCAATCACTGTCAACACACTTCAACTCCTATTTTTTTATACCTTAACTTTATTTGTTTTATTTTTTTTAAATGTGGTGCTGGGGAACAAACCCAGTGCTCACACATGCTAGGCATGTGCTCTACCATGAGTCACAACCCCAGCCCTCAACTCCTATTTTTATCAAGAAATTTGAAGTGATGAGATATGATCTTCCTCAGCCTCCCAATCTTGACCTATAGATTAAAAAGATACATTCTCACCATCCTTTTTAAGTATCAAGGAAACATCTTTACCTCATCAAAATTAATTCTCAATTTAATGCCCCCCTTCAATCTACTCTGGGATCTTTGTCCTTCATCTATTAAATTCCTTTTCTCAAATTATTTTTTTTTCTTCTCCTTCCTCATCTTATAATTACACTCAAGTCTCTGTGAGCTTAAAAACAAAACAAAACAACAACACCCTACCAAAATCAAAGATGGTTCTATTATCTTTGTCTCTCTTCCTCTCCTCTAAATTTTCTAAAAGAGCAATATATAGACAGGCCACTTTCACCTTTTCACTTCCGCGTTTTTACATAATCTTTTGCAGTTTGGCTTCTTCTCCCATCATTGTACCAAAACAGTGGTGGTTTAGGTCACAAAAAACAGGCAAGGACTGGAGGATGTTCAGTCCTTGAAAATATGACTGTACTAGGTGAGGTCTGCTTTTATATGGGTCATTCACTGTGGGCCCATCTTAGCTCAGGTGATAGAGCTCTAGCAGAAAGTACTTTACTATCTAGTACATCAGAGTGTTTGAGATGATGGAGTTTAAGGCAGTAAGAGTGGTCAGAGGAGCCCTCAGATCTGTGTATAAATCTCCCTTGAATCCATTTTTTGACACCTAAACTAAAAAAAAAATCAATTTTGACACCTAAACTAAACATGCAAATTGTGGGGGCTCCCTATAAAAAATCAGCAGAAAAGAATAGGAAGAAGTTTGTAAGAGACAAACAACAGATTCCAATTTTTGCCTATAACAGGGAGATACATATTAAATGTTGAGTCATTCATAGTAAAACAAAACAAAACAACAAAAAAACCCTAAAAACAAAAACAAAAAACTTATACTCCAAATTTGATTATCTGGTAAGATTATCACTAAAAATTGCAGCTCAGTAAACACATATTAAGTCAATAAATATTGAGAATATGCCACCTACAGGACTATACTTCAAGATGGTCCAAAGAAAATTTTTGGCTTCAAGTTTAATGATAACAGAAGTTCAGATAAATAAAAGGAATAAAGAACCTTAGCATTAGTAGATAAGCAGTGAAATACCGATTTTTAATCTTTTTTACCTTTGAAAGATAACTAATTGCTTAAATCAAACCTTTATTTTTTTGTGAAATTAATAAGGCATGCATATATAACTACAGTAGCACAAAGGTTAGGGTGGATATAAATGGAATTATATTGATGAAAGCTCATTAATTTTTGAAATTTGAGGTGGTGTAATATTAGTTTTAGATAGAATGCTTTCACTTAAGAATGCATGGTGTAATCTGTAGACTAACCACAAATAAGAAAAATACAGATATAGGTCAAAAGGCAACCCAGACAATAAAATCAAATATTAAAGTAATTTCAATTTATATCCCTCTCCGAAAAAGGTCAGGAAGAGAAGGAACAGAGGAAGAAATATATAAATGAAACAGTAAATAATAAATCTAAACCCAACTATTCAACAATGTATCATGAAGACACTGTACTTTTAAATGTATATGCATTAAATAAATATCAGAGCTTCAAAAATCGTAGCAAACACTGACAAAGCTAAAGAGATGTTGAAATATCTTTTTGAGAATTGAAAGAACAAGAGAAAATATAATTATAAATGCAACTTGTTTCGTTACCCAAACTAAATATTTAGCCCTTCAGGGATCAGAATTCATTCATTCACTCACCCCTCCCTCCCTCTCTCTCTCCCTCCCACCGTCCCTTCCTTCCTTCTTTCTCTTTCTTTCTTCTGTTTCTCTGGTTCTTTCCTTCTTTCTTTCTCTTTTAATAACATAGCAATTTTAAAAGACAACAATTGTATGAATTGTGCTTGAAAATTACATTGTGATTTTCATCATGTACTATATCTTGACAAAATGTTTAGAACATGAGTTGCCAAAGGTAAAGGCTTCATTTAAATTCTGTTTTATTATAGAAAATATTTTTAAATTTAGTTTCATTTTGTCACCTAATTTTATTTCCAAAAATTTCATAAAATAGCATTTGGTGAGGTTTTAATTTGACACCACAACCTAATGCCTTGTAGTTCACTTATTTTAAATGAAATTAAGGGTTCCAGGGGTTACAGTTGAATCTTTAGGTATAAGACAAATAAATAAATTCTTACCTTAAAGACCAGCTCTCCTACCAAGCCATTCCATGTCCCATCTTCTTGTGGGCTTCCATACTTATGATCCGGCGCAACATAAATTTCATAGTTAAAACCCAGGTAGTTAGATAAGGCATCCAAAACATCAATGGAAAAGCCCTGGTATTTCTTCGGCTTACCCAAGACATTTTCAGAGACCATTACAAAAGGCTCTTCCTACATGGAAATAAAAGAAATTTTGATGTCAATCAAGATTGCTCCCTAAAAGCAAAGACTAATTCTTTAAAGAACTTTGCTTACAAAGTCCAAAATCTGTCTTATGCTTTGAAATAATTAACTTAGTATTATAGTTTATGCATTATTAATGAATCATATTATTGAAAAACTTTTAATCACTTAATTTCTTATCATTTCTTATTTAATAATTTCCATATCAAAAGTAGGATGAAAGTGACTGAAAAACTTCAAGAGCCATGAGTTTATTATCACCTTAGGATCTATCTAAAATTAATTAATAATACAACAGGATGCATTTACTGTATTTATTACCATTTTTATTTATATTTGTTAAAGTACATAAAATTTTATTTTGACAAATATAATATAGAGATATAACTGTGAAAAGATTGAATATTTTAAGTACCTATAAATTAGCCAAAAGGTATTCCATATCATATTTACTAAAGTTTTTTGCTAAACAATTTTATAACTTTGATATAAACATACATTTTATTTGCAAAAATAATTTCTCTACTACTACTATAAGAAAAATCACTTACCTTTTTGGTATACTATCTAATTTGGTAAGTTTACCAGATTGATTTTTACTGCTACTTCCATTATATACTTACATTTTTGTCATTTTGAAGGGAAGTACTGGGGATTGAACTCAGGGACACTTGACCACTGAACCACATGCCCAGTCCTATTTTGTATTTTATTTAGAAACAGGGTCTACTGAGTTGCTCAGCATGCTTTTTCTGAGTCTGGCTTTGAACTCCTGATTCTCCTGCCACAGCCTCCCAAGCACCTAGGATTACAGGTGTGCACCGCTGCTTTGCCTGAATTAGTTATTGTAATGTAACTAGTTATTGAGGTATCCTTTTTTGTCTTTTAAACTCTAACAAATAGTTCAATGTCATTTTAGAACACTTAACGTTATGAGGGCAAAATTGGTATGAAAAGACAGTGTCAGGGGCTAGGTTGACCATAAACTCGGAGGAGTTCATCAGCCTAAATGGGTATGTGTTAACAAGCCAAAGATTATTCCCCCCAGTATAAGTAAAGCTCTCCAAAATTGTTCTGCAACTTGCACACATACCCAGGCAATGCATGTCTCTTGTTATGTGTCAGCCTCAATTTGTGTTAACAAGCAGGGAGAACAATTTTTCGAAGCCACCCTAACTAAAACTCATGCAGCAGGGGGGACCACTATTCATTATACCCCTGTTCTCTTTGACCGGGGAGGAGAAGGTATATACACCAAGTTACAGTCAGCTGGATGCCAAGGCACTGTCGGTAAGCCCTCCTGCTGGCCCATTAAGGCCCCTACAGGGGTCTCTGATGGTGGAGGACCCACTGATGCTGTCAAGCATCTTTAGATAATCAAACTTTTAAAACCCCAAATCCCTGAGCTCACATATCATCCCTTAATGCTGCCTAAATCCCAGCTCCCAGATTTAGATACCAATACATTAGATATTTTGGAAACTACCTTCTCCTTGCTTAATAATTCCAACCCCACCCTTGCTGGTGATTGCTGGCTCTGCATGACAACAGGGGCAATCATGCCTATGGCAGTTCCTATTAATTCTATCATAGACAATGATAATACATGCCAACCTGGATTTCCTTTTAAAGTACAGCCTATAGGCACTTTGACATCATGTCTTTTAGGCGCGATGCAGAATAATACTTATGATATTGATGTTGGAGTTACTTCCTTTGGAAATTGCTCAACAGTACAAAATTATTCCTCACCCACCCCATCTCGTTGTCCCCCCAATGGCACAGTTTTTATGTGTGGAGGAAACTCAGCCTTCCCCAGGCTTCCAGCGAATTGGACCGGTGGCTGTGTTCTTGCCTTATTACTCCCTGATATAACTATTGTCCCAGGAGACGAACCTCTACCCATTCCTAGCCTAGACACCTTAGTCAAGAGACACAGGCAGGCAATACAGGCCTTACCATTCCTTGCCAGCCTTGGAATAACAGCTGCTGTGGGCACAGGTACAGCTGGCTTAGGCACGGCTATACACTCTTACCGTCGCCTATCTCAACAACTTATAGATGATGTACAAACTCTATCAGGAACTATTAAAGATTTACAGGACCAAATAGACTCCCTGGCAGAAGTGGTCCTTCAAAACAGACGAGGCTTAGATTTGCTGACAGCTAACCAGGGAGGTATTTGCTTGGCCTTAGGGGAAAGATGCTGCTTTTATGCCAATAAATCAGGCATAGTACGCACTAAAATTAAGCAGCTTCAAGAAGATCTAGAAAAGAGAAGAAGGGAACTATTTGAAAATCCCCTCTTGACTGGGCTTAATGGATTTCCACCCTACCTTCTTCCCCTATTAGACCCTTTGTTGGGTTTACTTTTAATGGTGTCCATAGGACCCTGCATTATAAACAGGCTGGTAAAATTTATTAAAGAACAGATTAATATTTTGGCCTCAAAGCCCATACAGGTCCACTATCATCGTCTGGAGATGGAAGACCGCGCTGCCAACATTTAAAAGGATGTTCTACCCTTCTCTCAGGCTTATTTCTTAAGTTTACATCCCCACAGATCTCTCTTTCTTATATATAAGTGTAAGTAACAGCTCTGACCAACCATCTTCTGCCCTTGCCATAAGGGTTAAGTTATCGCTCCTCCATGGCCCCCTCCGCTTGGGGGAGGACGCACCCATGGAGTGAGGACGTTAGGCCCTAATAACGGAGGGTGCAGGAGGGACTGCAGGAGGATGGATCCACGGATCCCAAAACCCAAGACCTCTGAGTGACACGCTCTGGTGCATGGCGGTTGGCATGCTTCTCCCTCAAAGCTGTCTCCTCCAAAAACATGCCAAGGCCACCATGAAATCTCCTAGTGAAGACGCTCGCTCGGGTCAGGAGATAGTCTAAGGCCTTCTAGAGGAACAGAGCCTCTATCACCCCCTAAAAACATGGCTGATAAGGTATGGTCAAATATTTTATATAAGAAAGGGGGAAGACAGAATTAAATAATCTATTCTTTACTTTGCTAAACTTGTCCAGAAATATTTCAGCAATAGTAATATTTATAATAACCATTCATAGTATATAGAGTCCATCCAGCCCTCTGGGCAGGCTAAAATCTTTCTTTGGGTTTAAGCCAGAAAACCTAAAGATTTTCTTTTTGAACAATTTTTCTTTAGGGATACACAAAATAGCCTTTATTGAGATGTAAAGCAGTATTTTGCTTTTGGCTGTTATTCAAAGACACTAAGTAAATACCTAATAAAATCACTGCACCTGTTGCAAAAATATTGTCCAGTATAATGCTCAATTTTCTGCCCTAAAATTCACCATGGACTAAATGTTTTAATTGATCAGGATCACAGAATTTCATTTGCTGCAGTAATGCCTTTTTTTTTTTTAAAAAAAGGATGAAAATAATGTAACTAGTTATTGAGGTATCCTTTTTTTAATTTTATTGCTTAGGTCATTTTAGAATAAAATGAATCAGTAAATGGATGGTTCAAAAAGGGCAGATTACTACCAATTGTTCCCCATTAGTGAGTTTCTCCTTTTATTACAGTTATTTTTTTCCTTTTTAGACCACTAAAAATAAGGACAACCTGTAGTCCTAATTTAGGCAAGGCAATTCCATGTGACTAATTCCCGCCAAAACAATGTAAGCAGTGTGGTTTCTGCAACATATTTTGCTGTCCTTCCTACTATTTGCCAGCTGGTACGAACATATGATGCCTGGTGCCCTGGTAACTATCTGAGACCATACATCACAGACAAACAAGACAGAAATCCATGTCTCTGACACTTGAAATGCCATACCCGCCTGGCCCAGCAGATCCTCTCTAGAGTTCTATAATATATGGGGGAAAAAAAATCAAGAAACTCCAATATTTATTTAGTTAAGCTACTGACTTTTTTCCTGTTATAGTACTATTTGATGCTAATGAATATTGATAGATTATTAAATCAGTAGGTTAGAGATGTTGAGAATGAAATAGAAATTTCTATTAGTATTAATTTAAATATAAATGGCATACATGAGTAAAATTTCATTTCAATTCTTTAATGTCAATGTATAAAATACAACACATCTTGATGATTATAAATTATTTATGTATTTTAAAGTATGTAATAAAATTTCCAGACAATTGATAAAATTTGCTGCTTTTGATTATTTAGACAAAACATACTATGGCAATGACTACTAAGCATTGTGCAAATAATCCTAAGTGGGTCCTAAGGTCATTAGAATCAGAGCAGATTAAAGAAATTCACAAATTAAGATCAAATTCAGGGAGCATGTAAATATGACCAGGAAGTTCTGTAATTAATATGATCTTAGATGCCTGTATCATGTAATAAATGATGTAACAGAAAGCATGTACTTCTTCATATGCCACCCATTGATGTCTACATTAAGAACATCATCAACTGGCAAACCAAACCAATTGAATGAACATTCATGGAGAATCTTATTGGGCTGACTATTCTGTCAACAATTTTGGGTCATAAGCATTCTCTATTTTTAAGCACCTTCAAACAGATCTCTTAAGTTGAGCAATAATTTAATCACCAAGAAACTCAATAAACTCCTTGAGGTAAATGATACTTAAAAAATTAAGCCATCAACTACATTGTGTAGCTAAGTGATAAATGTGGCAAGAATAATATACCAATGTATACTTTTATATAAACTACTAATGGTTCATTTTCATTTATATCTCTTTTGAGCAACTGTTCAATATACTTACTAAATTGATACATTTCCTTAGTGTGCTAAGTTTCTTCCTAGAAATGACTTTAATTTTGCTTTTATAAATCCCAAGATAAGCAGATCCCATTCTCAGATCTGTTGTTAAAATCTGCTCATGGCAATGTCAACTAGAATTGATTAAAGGTACAGAATAGAAATGGTTATACTAAAGGTTCTTTTAAAGAGAGCTGATGAATTATCAATGAACATGCCTTTTAAATTTTATGCTCTAAATAAACCTTTATTCTATCCTCTCATTTGTCACCTGGATCAATATTATTTTTAAAGACTTATTTTTAAGGTGTATTACAGATTTAGATCACTCTTTGTAAATTCTAACTCAGGTCTGTTGTTCTCTACAAGGATGCACAGCCAATATATTGGACAGGTAAACCTAACAACAGAAATTAGATTAAAGCTCTGGGAACAATAATAGAAGAGAAACTTCTTTCTTCCGTGGTAATACTTAGCTTGGTTTAATCAGTTTTATATACACTTTTATATATGCACTTACTTCCAAAATTTATTTACTCATTGACTTATCCATATAACATCCATTAAGCAGCCACTGCATCAAAGAATTATGCTTAGTAGAGTTAGAAAGATGGTAAAAAGGCATGGGCACCACTTTCAAAATAATACATAATGTACTCAAAAATATAAAGCAAAACAAAAATAACACACATCATAATGGGTACCTTGAGATCAAGGAAGAAGGACAAAGGAAACTAAAAAAAAAAAAAAGAAAGAAATATGATTTGGGTATTACCAGCCATGCACTTTCTTGCTAAATAAGAAAACTTAGGAACAGAAAGTTTCAACTCAAAGTCACACAATAAGTTACAGAAAAAGAAGTCATCAAAATTTGTTTTACTCTAAAGACATCTCTCTAAGTTTCCACTCAATCCTTTGGATTAAAAACTAAGATTGCATAATTTGTCTCTAATTTTAATGTCTCGACTTTCAATTGTAATTGTCTTAAAATTTCAATTTAAGTTAGTATAACATTGATAGAGACTCCAAATGCCTGTCAGGAAAAAATGAAAACACCACAATCCTCTTTGGTGGAAAGTATCTTCATTTTAGATTTCACATTATTACTTCAAATAATGTCTGAATAAATTGTTTTAGAAAAAATCAAAGGCATCAGGTAAAATGAAATAATACTTCAGATATTAGAACTAGCAGACAGATGACAGAAATAGATTTCAAGAATTCAGATATTAGAAATTTTGACTGCTATTATAAATATTATGCCTATTGAAAAAATATATATAAAAGAAATGCATATATTTTTTAATCGGCAGAAACTGAAAACTACTTCATGATAGAGTTGAAAAACAACCAATCAGAAATTCGAGAATTAAAGTTGGTGGAATGAGATGGAGATCATTACCCTAGGAACATGTATGACTGCACATATGGTGCGACTCTACATCATATATGACCGGAGAAATGAAAAGCTGTGCTCCATATGTGTTCAATGAACCAAAATACATTCTGCTGTCATTTATAACTAATTAGAAAAAATAAAAATGAAAAGAAATTCAAGAATTAGAAAATATAATGACAAAAGGTAAGAAATTAATGATTAAGTTTACTAGAAACAGATGAAGAATGAATTAGTGAATTGCAATAGGTCAAGATTAATACCTAGAGTACAACAAGAACAAATGAAAAGATGGAAACCCCCAAAGTAAGAATGGAGGAAATGGTGACCGGAAGGCTATGGATTCAGATGGTGAAGATGGTGCAGATCATTATCCTGCACAGGTCAGCAAGCCAAAAGAAGTCAGTATCAGAGTTGGAAGTCAAGTTGGAACTGCAAGTACACTTCTCTACGAGGAGCAGCAAGAACTGTACATCTGGGCTTTAAGGTGAGAAGTTATTCTTGATCACTCAGGGTTCTTGGGAAGTTTCAGTGATGTTTATTGATACATAAATAGATGATAAAGTGCAAAAAAAAAAAGAAAAAGAAAAAGAAAAGAAACAAGAATAGAGGAGAAACAGGGAGAAATGGTTTGATGATTTCAAGTATGGTCATACATATAAAGAAATTGGAGCTATCATTCATTTCTGATGGGCATGTAAATTGGTATGATCATTTTGGAAAACATTTTGACATATCTAGTAGCATAGAAAGATACTTATGTACAAGTTAAGATTGCCTTTTTTTGAGTGATACATAAATATTTATCTAGTATGAAAATATGCATAATTATGTTCTGGAAATTCCACTGCTTGGTTGGGCACAATAGAGAATATTGGGCACCAAAATATATGTCCAAGAATGTTGACAGCAGCATTGTTGGTAATAGCCCAAATATGGATATAACATAAAAGTCCAAATTGTCCATCAGCATGAAAAAGATAAATTAATTGTTGTACATGGATGCAAGAAAATACTAAAATTGACTAGACTAGAACTATACATGAGCATCAGTAAATTTTTAAAAGAATGACTTGAGGGCTGGGACTGTGGCTCAGTGGTAGAGCACTCGCCTGGCACGGGTGGGACCCAGGTTCAATTCTCAGCACCACATAAAAATGAAGGCATTGTGTTGTGTTCATCTACAAAAAAGATTCTCTCTCTCTAAGAAAAAAGAAGAAGAAGAAGAATGACTTGAATGAATTTAGTGAAATCAATATTCCCCAAATCACAATTTGATTTCATGTATGTAACATACAAAAACAGGTAAAAATTACAATAGAATTCAAAGCTTTATAGTGGGGACACAATAAAGAAAATCAAGGCCAGGACTACTCTGGGTAGTCAGCTCTAGGATGCTGAGGAAGGTCTGATTAGACAGATGCACAAAAAGCTGGGTGTAGTGGCATGCGCCTGTAATCCCAGTGGTTTGGGAGGCTGAGGCAAGAGGATGTCAAGTTCAAAGCCAGACTCAGCAAAAGTGAGGTGCTAAGCAATTCTGTCTCTAAATAAAGTAAAATTTACAGACCCTGTCTCTAAATAAAATACAAAATAGGGCTAGAGATGTGGCTCAGTGGTTGAATGCCCCTGAGTTCAATTCCTGGTACTGTCCCCCCAACCAAAAAAAAAAAAAAAAGATGGGCAAGGGACAGTGGATCCTATGAAATTACAATTCTTTCCTTTTTGTCCTGGGCAGCTATTCATTAATTGATGATTCATATTTTCCCTATATGTGTGTTATAATGCAACATAAAAGAAAAACAAGGAAAAATGTGTAAGTTAGAACCAGATAATGTTAAAGTGTTTGTTTTTTTATTTGGCAGAGAACTAGAGTTTTTATGGAGGCATAGAATTACAAGAAAGTAATTTCAAAAGTAAAGTGCAGAAGGTATTGAGGCAGGAGGGAGGATTAGGAGCCCTTTGCAGTAGCCTAGATGACAGGAGATTATGGCCTATGTCTATTTAACATACATTTTCAATATCTAAGTACACAGCTTTGAGTGTTTTACAATATGGGCAGAGGGGAAAAGGGATATTATAAAATTCTGCTGCTAAAATTCATTTTCCAGCAATTAGTTTCATAGAGTATTAATAGGACTTGAGTCTAAATTGGTGAAAACCTGTCTGCTGATTAAATGAAAACAAATTGCAGACTACGATCTGCTGATCATGTGCATGACAGACCCTCTAAGCACACGCCTCAGCAACTGGAATAAATGAAGCTTTAAAAGAATGTCAGTAGTTTATCAATCTAAGTGCATTAGCATGAGGATTCATAGACCTGCTTATAGAAAAGTGTGTTTCAGTGGTTGATAATTTTTATATTAGCAAGAATTTATTCACATCACTTGTGGGGTTATTGGATAATAACTTCATAATTCTGAATTTGTATTCAGTCACTTAAAAAAATCTCATGCTAATTGCTTAGTTGATTTACAACACTGTTTGCAGCTTGCAAATTTTACAGTTAGTTCCCATATTTTAATAATATGTAATATTGTTTGCTAGTGATAGTTTTATTTAATTTGATTTTTTTATAAGATACAAACTACAGAATCTTCTGCCAAGACTTTATCAAAGGCTGTTTAAAGGTTTTATTAGGCTTGACTTTACAGAATACCAGGATGGCCAGAACTAGAAAGAAGTTACTACAAATTCCTTAAAATTCTTCTCACACACAGCTCAAAGACATTGAAGAGAGAATGAGAATATTTCTTAATGGCTTGTTTAAAAATGTTTTTCCATAAAACATGCTCTCGGCTGAAGCAAGCAAGAGTTGTCTTTATGCATGGTGTGAGTTTCTATTTTGCTTAGGGAATGACACATTCCACTTTGATATATGCAGAATTAATGATCACCATTCTCCTTGGAAAAACCTCATTATCTTTTGTAGAATGTATATGAGTATTAGAAATTTTTATAAGTTCAAAAAGGCTAGAGATATGGAACTTGTTATTAAAGAGACATCAAGACATCAGGATAGGAAAACAAACCTAAGGAACAGCAGGAAAGGAAGGAAGAATCTAAGTACTGTAAAGGAGATACCTGAGTTGCATGGAGAGAAGAAAAATGACATAACTATGTACAATGAAACATTTTTAAAAGAATTCTTGCTGAATGATATATGGAAGAACAAATGTTTATAAAACATTGCCCTTACCTTATTTTAAGATACCTTTGCTTATGTATTTTACCAGACAATAAGAATCAACTATAAGTGATAGAAATAAAAAAAATAAAAATCAATTCCCAAGCCCATATTTTATATATTATCCCTGATTCCTATTTTGTAAGCAATTATTTAAGTGAACAAATACTTTTAATTGAACATAAAGTAAAGCTATTAGTATTCAAGATGTTTTATTTTAACAATGGAATATTTAGATATTATTTTCAAAAAATGAGATGATCACATGTTAGTGACTTAGAGGCTAGATAGAGAATGGATAAAACAAAAAAAATTTACATGAGAATATGAAGAAAATAGGATACTATAATGGGAATAAAACGTTAACTAAGAATATAGGTAGCCACAATAACCTAAATCTCATTAGTTCTCAATTGGTTTTCTTTTCTAAAAAAATTATTTGTTCTTTTTAGCTATACATAACAGTAGAATGTATTTTGACATATAGTTTTCTTTAACATACATTTGAAAATGCACTTTAGGAGACTAAGATCTTATAGACCACATGATTACCACTTATAAACTGAGAAATACTAGATTCTAAGATTGTTTTCTGAATGTAAGTGCTGGATAATATTTTTGGTTTGGTAAAAATTTTCATATATTACTAAATTTAACGTGTAAGTGAATCTTACAAGTGCATACCCACATGCAAGAGGTGATTCTGTTCCATAAATATTTGTTAAGGATTAGGTACATTTTACTTTTCAAGTAAAGTTATCTCAAGGAAAACTATCAAGAACACATTTTGAGATACAGCATACTGCAGCTGTAAGGAGTGATGGGCTATACCAGATGTCAGACAACTATAAGATAAATAATTGAATAGCTTGGCAACATTTAACTTCATAATGATGATGTTATGTATAAACTCTCTGGTTAATTAAATCATACCCTTGTTAAAATTTTATGAAGGACAGGGATGTTAACAAATTTTCTATCAGGATATAGAAGAATTTAATAAATGTAAACTAAAGTGAATTAAATATTGAAATATAGCAAAAATCCATGTAAATATTAAAAATAAAAGGCATATAAAATTAAAAATATCTTAGGACTAGTGATTTTTCTATCCAAAACAATATTACTTACAAGAAAAATAGCAAAAATTCAGTACCTTGTTTGATCATTCAAAAGAGCATTACTCAAAAATGGCATAATATTGGCACCAAATCAGACATGAAGACCAATAATATAGAATAGAAGACACAGAGATTAACTCACATAAATAAAGTTATCTCATACTAGACAAAGTTGCCATAAATATACATTGAAGAAAAGATAGCCTCTTCAACAAATGGTGCTGGGAAAACTGAAAATTCACATGTAATAAAATGAAATTAGATCCCTATCTGTCACCCTGAACAAAACTCAAAGTAAAGCAAGGACCAGAGACCCTGTACCTACTAGTAGAAAAAGTAGGCCCACATGTCCATCATTTTGGCTTAGGAATAGAATTCCTCAACAAGACTCCTAAAGCACAAGAAGTAAAGTCAAGAATCAATAAATGGGATTTTATTAAACTAAAAAGCTACTTCACAGAAAAGGAAACAATCAAAACATGAAGAGAGAGCCTACAGAATGGGAGAAATATTTGCCACATGCACTTCAGATAGAGCATTATGGAAGCTAAAAGGATGTATAAAGAACTCAAAAAACTTAACAGTATAAAACAAATAACCCAATCAATAAGTGGGCAAAGAAACTGAACAGACACTTCACAGAAGAAATATGAATGGTCAACAAACATATCAAAAAATGTTCACCATCACTAGCAATTAGAGAAATGCAAATTAAAACTACACTGAGATTCCATCTCACTCCAGTCAGAATGGCAATTATCAAGAACACAAGTAACAATAAATGTTGGGGAGAATATAAGGGAAAAGGCACATTCATACATTGCTGGTGGTACTGAAAATTGGTGCAACCATTATGAAAAGCAATATGGTTCCTCAGAAAACTTGGAATGGAACCACCATTTCACCTAGTTATCCCACTCCTTTGATATATACCCAAAGGACTTAAAATCAGCATACTAAAGTGATGCAGCCACATCAATGTTCATAGCAGCTCAATTCGTAACAGCTAAGCTATGTAACCAACCTAGGTGCCCTTTAACAGATAAATGAAGGTTCCCTTCAACAGATGAATGGATAAAGAAAATGTAATACATTTACACAATGGAATATTACTCAGCCATAAAGAAGAATGAAATTATGGCATTTGCCAGTAAATTTTATGGAACTCAAGATTATCATGCTAAATAAAAGAAGCCAATCCCCAAAAACCAAAGGCTGAATGTAATGAAGGGGGAGGAGTTGGAGGCTCACCATATTGTACAGGAGAGACTGGGGGATATGGAGAGGGGATGAGAATGGAAAGACAGTAGAATGAATTAAATATGCTTCCTATGTTCATATATGAATACAGGACCATTGTAACTCTACATCATGTACAACCACAAGAATGGGAAGTTATACTCCATGTGTGTATGATATGTTGAAATACATTCTACTGTCATGTAATAACTAAAAAGAATAAATAAAAGAATGCTACTGCCAGCTTACAGCAAAAATGTAGCCATGAATAGGATGAACAAAGAGCAAGCATGTCTATCCCAGACATACCTTGTAGTGGGAGTGACAGACACCAAAACAAACAAGCTTTGTATATATTATGTATGTGGAACAGACATACACATTACTTCATTTGGCTGTTGGGCTGTGAAGGAAGATTAGACAAATAAAGAGAACAAGGAATATGTGAGAAAGGGCTGTACCTTCAACTAGGAAGAGCATCTATAAATACAGCATTGTAGACAGAGGGCAGAGTAAGTACAAATGTACCACGTAAGAGTCTCGGTGATAAGCCCAGGGAGAGAAAGAAAATGCTCTTATGGCTGGAACTGAGGGAGCCAGGGTCAGAGTAGGTGATGGGTTTGGGTTGGGTGGAGGTTGTAGAGGGTCCTCAGGCCACTGGGATGACTTTAGTTATAACTTCAGCTGAGAAGGTAAGGCATTGAGATAGGAAGCCAGATGGCTCTGAGCAGAGGAGGCAAATAGCCTGATGAGTTTTAAGTTTTATAGAAGATTGTAGTTAGTATTGATAAGAAACTGGAAGAGGCAAAGGATCAATTAGGAGTCTTGGGCAATAAATCTGGAATAAGATGATAATGACTTGTTTGTAATGGATTTGATGAGATTAAATCAGACTAAGTATTTTTTGGAGCAGAGCTAAAAGGCTTCTCTGCCATTGGATGCTGTGTTGTAAGTACTTAAAGGGAAGTGATGCAATGCTATTCTGTACTTCCTAGAGAGTCATAGTGGAGGGCTTAGTCATCAGAAGAGGATGGATTTCTCAGGCTGTCCTTGAATGGTTTTTATTTGGAGTATGTGTAATGATAATTCCATTATAGGAACTAAAATTCTGAATCAATAAAGTCTTCAAGGTTAGCCTTCAATATAGAAGCAAAGCAGTATTTTTAAAATATTGTAGCACTGCGTACAAATTTAATACACATTCAAAGTTAATAGAAGAAAGCATGAAAATGTGTACATTATTTTTTAAATCTTTGCATAACCACTACTCATAATCATTTACAAGAGAAATATTATTTATTAGAAGAAACAATAAAAATTAAAATCATCAGAATCTTTGAAGCTTAAGTTTTAAAAGACCAAATTTCAATAGACAACTTTGAGGGTAAATTATTTATTTTTACTCTCCTAAAACACCTTTGAGAAATACAAATTAGAATAAGAAGAACTATTTTATTTATTGCTTATCAGATTGGCAAGGAAGAAAAAGAATGTTAATGTTTATCAGTAGAAGAATAGGCATTATTATACACCACTTATGTGAATTAAAATAGGTAAAACTTTTCCAGAAAATGAACTGACAATAAGAAAGCAAATGCCTTAAAAATGTTCATATTATTTCATCTGGTAATTTTGCAGCTAACAAAAAATCATAAATGAGCCTAAGTTATCTTAGGAAAAAGTTGAAAATAATGTAAGTGCCCAGCAATAAGGGATTACAGTTTTAGAAAAGTCTATCTGTATGGCAGACTATTTATAGGCTATTAAGTCATCAACCTCAGTATAGAAATGCCTGCTTATAGTCATATTAAGGGCTGAGCTACAGGTTATTTTTTTTCTTAAACCAAAAGTATTTTTAAGTTCACATTTTATTTTCCTTCATCTTATAGAGAAATCCTTTCATTTGCATTCCAAAAGAGTTGAGTAAATGAAAAATAAAAATGTTAAGTTTCAGTTAGAATGCTGGGAATTTTACACAATATTTGGTAAATTAAGGGATGTTTGAAGCAACTCTAAGAAGTATTCATTATGTAGCTTAAAAAAAAACTGTTGCAAGTCTCTTATACAAACAGTACCTAGTTCCCTTAAAAGTATTCATGTCTATATAACTAAGTGGGAATAAAATGAACAGAACTACCCACAGTATGTGAGTGTTTAACACTTGAAAATAATATCAGTAATAATAATGGCAACAAAACTTCAAAAAAGGACTTAATATGTGCTGGGCACTTTCAAAATATTTTTTGTATATTTATGCCCAATAATCCTATAAATTTTGGACCATAATTATTTTCATTTTTAGAGATAAGAAAACAACTAGTAAGTGACAGAAATAAAAGAATTATGAATAATTTGTTAATTTTTCTTTTCCACATTATTTGAGGTTTTGTCATTTAAGGTAGAATACTTTTATATAATTCCTACAAATAAGAGAGTCTGAAACATGAAGGAGAAGCCAGGGTTGAAAATCAAATTGATTATAGTTTTCAAGAAAGTAAATAAAGTCATTCAGTGATAAAAACTAATAAGAGCCAGGAACAGAACTCTGGAAGAAAAGATTCCAGTGGAGGAGGCAGAGGGGATAGAGAGGTAGAAGGGTGTCAGGGGTAGGCCTTCTTGGAAGATGTAAGTAAGGACAGGGTTTCAAGGAGGAGGTTACCAGATTCCAACTGAGATATGAGGCCCAACTGATAAGTCCTGAAAGCTCCCATTTCAGTTGTCTAATAGAACTTGAAGACATTTAGAAAAGCAGTTTCTTTGGAGAATTGAAACTAGAAGCCAAGTTTCAGTGGTTTTGTAACAAGGACTTGGATTTTTCACTTGGGCCTGCAAATATCGAATAGGTAA
Organism: Marmota marmota marmota; assembly: GCF_001458135.2. Taxonomy (NCBI): domain Eukaryota; kingdom Metazoa; phylum Chordata; class Mammalia; order Rodentia; family Sciuridae; genus Marmota; species Marmota marmota. The sequence goes on along the minus strand of NW_026000057.1, from coordinate 24,750,747 downwards.
CTCAAAGCAATATAAAATACTTGCCATCTCTGCTTCCATTTTTCATCTTTCTCCTTTGTTCTGAGTCACCTTGGATTCCGGGAATAACAAGTCTGATCAATAAACATCTTGTGATGAGTGGAAAGTTCTCCCCACCCCAGGCAATAGCAACTTTCTTATTGCTGACAAGCTCCCACCTGACCAATCTTGAGATAATGATGGGACAGACCATGCATGACCAAGATCACCTGCTTTGCCAGCTGTGTAAGTCCTCCAGCTGTGCACACACCCAAGCTTTGTCCTCATCGTCCTTTCTGCAAAACCTCCAGTCTGTATCAGCCCCTTGGACTAAGGGCAAATGATATAAGTACTCTTGTCTTTCTGGTAGAGCCACCTGTTCTGCTTTTTACCATTTCATCAGGGGCCAGACCTGACCTTGGGGACTCCCAGAATCGAGTTTCTGGTTTAGGACTCTGGTAACAGAATTGAAGAGTCTAAGACATGTGCGTGTGAAAAGAAATAGTAAAGGATTTTGGTAAAAGAATTAAAAAAAAATTTAAACCTTGAATCTATATTTAGGCTGAAGGATAAAGCAAATAAAAGAAACAAACCCTTTCCTTCACATATCTCATAATTTGCTCTTGCACACATTACCTCTTTGAGTTCCTAGAAATCTTTTGCACGGTTATGATATAAATGAGAGGACTGAAACTTGAGGGTACAGTTGAGAAATAGTGTGCTCAAGTCACAAAGCTAATAAGAAAGACTGGAATTTGAATCTTGTAATTTCTCATGCTAAAGTCTATATTATAAGCCATTAACCTAGACTTCCTTCATCAGTCTATGAGCATGTTGTGTGTATCTGGGAGGGGGACAGAAACTACTTGGTGATAAGAGAGGAAGAACTTTTTTTTAAACACATGGTGTGTTTGTCTGTCTGTCTGTCTCTGTCTCTGTCTCTCTCTCTTCCTCTCCCTCTTTCCCCCTACTCTGAAACTCAAATTTTTTTTTACATGTAAAATAAAGGTATTTGCACTTTCTTCTCCTTCCAAGCTATGCTGCAATTTTTGTCTGAAGTTCTGCCATAAAGATTGACTTAAAGTCAAATCATTTGAAATTTTATCTTAATTTCCCTTATCTGACTAAAGCACACCCTCCTGAAAATACAGATGCCATAAACCCTCCTCCAAGAGCATTTTCTGCTAACTCTAACAACGAAAGAGACTGCAAACTGAGGCCCGAACCATATCCCTCTCTTTTTGTTAAATTGCAGTATAAATTTTACCTCTGAGTATTCTGCAAGTAACTCATTACTGAGTAACTTCCATATATCTTTTTTTTTTTTCTGTGAATCTATTGCTAGTTAATTCACAGGCTCCATACACTGAACCTTCTGTGAGTACAGAAAAAGTTTTTCTCCCAACAGCATACAGTCATTTTCTTGAACAAAGATAGTCTCTTTCCTAAAAGTAACTCTGGAGAGAACAAGGTGCCAAATATTTCGCTAACCCCACTCTACATCCTTTGTGGAAAGTACTCTCACTATTTCAGCCACTGGTGTGGCTGATCTAAGGTTTTAAGAATAAAGTTGCAGGCTTTCTATTTCTAGTGAGCTGAATGCTTTCTGAAGGATGTACCTTTTTCTTTTGATTCTATTATGAAGCACAGCGGGAAACTTGAAAGAAATGATCTCCTGCATAGAGGGCAGCGACAGAAGAGTGGAAAGCAGAAAGGTGCTGATATTTAAAAGCAAGAAACAAATCTGTAGGGATTTACAAAAAAAAAATATGTGGAGAAATCTAAACTTAAAACTACAAAGGCAATCTTCTGTCTTGCACAAAATAAAAACACACAAAGGATTATTACTAGCAGTGTTATTAAAATTAATGACAAGGTACATAAAAATGACTTCTATACCAGCTTCTATCAGAAGGAATATGAACTGCAGCATCAAATTAATTAGAAGGAAGTTCGTGTAATTCACTTGAAAATATAAAAATGTATGGATTTTTTCCCATGTTATCTTATTGCATAATAAGTCAGAATGCTTCACCTAAAATCTGTCCTAACATTTACTCCACCTATTAGATCCTTCATTGGATGGAGCAAATGTCACTTAGAGTCACTAAAAACAGTGAGTATTGGTCCTATACATTTTTGTATTCCCTAGCACATACTCTAGAAATGTTTCCAAATGTAACGTGTGTGTTTTGAAATGCATCCTGGTTCTTGGGGCTGATGGCCAAGGTCATTCTTAAAATTTTGAAAGGATTCATAAAACAAAGGTGTGATATTTTTCAAACCCTTTGATCACTATTTTATTCTCCTTGACTTTTAAGAAGGTAAAAGACCTTGCTTTCAAATGCTAATCATTTGCTTCTTTATTCCCCCATGGACTTCAAAATCATTCAGCCTCAATAGTTCATTTCCTTGAGTGCTCTATTGACTATAGTCTTAGAGGTTACATTTGCCCCAGAACAACATAGCAGATTGTTATTTTTAATTGAACTGCAGAGTACTTTATTCTCTATAAGAATCCATGGTAAAAAAAAATGTAGTCTGAAATTTCATTTTTCCAATTCAAACATCATGTCAACAGTAATATTTAAAAATAAAAAAGAAAAAAAGAAATTTTAAAAATCTAAAAGAGAAACCAAAAACTTTTTTTTTTTAAATAAAGATTATTTGTTCAGGCTGTCATCACCTAGAGAACTTGAAATTCCTTAACAAAAGATTGAACACATGCTAGAATCACAAATTGAGTACAAGCATAAAGGGATTTTTGTTTCCAGGTTAAAATAATTACTTGGCAGTTTACATGGAGGTGCTGTGAAAGAGCAAATTAAAACCCAAACCTCTTTGTATTTCAACTGATCATTAAAAAACCCAAGGGATGTATTCTGAAAAAAGTGTGCATTTGCCTTCCTTTCCTTGACCAACTTTTCCATTTCTGGGACCTCCATGCAGTATGGTGGTTCTCCCCTTGACTGGCTCCGACCTCCCCAGAGGGAGCTGCATTTTAATAGTAGACGCTGACAGATGAGTAAACTATTCCCAGATTAGATGCTTTTTGGAGGTATCTTTTCTCATTTCAGACCACTCTAGAGTATAATTTAGTGCAATGGACAGTGATTTGATTAATGATCCTCTATTGCTCAAAACTGTTACTGTGCCCTTGAAAGGATCTAATTCCTACCTGGGGATTAGTGTTCTCATTGGTAAGGCTGTCATCTAAGAAGCACCTTTCAAGAGGGAGAGACTGGAAAAGCATACAAGGTTGTATCAAAATTAATTTCCTTTTGCAAGCCAAAATCTAATTTTTACATAATAATTTTAAGGTTGTTTTCTCTACTGATTAGGAAGATTGGGTCTCCAAAGAAATCACATATTTAGTAAAGATGCTGTTTGACCTTGGCTAAGTAGAAAATCATGATTGGGGAGAGGTGAAATATTGAACATTTATAGCCAAAATCTTCTTGGGTTATCATAGGCCTTATAGAAAAATGTTAATTTACTTAACCTTCCTATCTGACCTAACACTCTCCTATTATGTAAACTTTTCAGAATTTATTAAGTTTAGCATATATTAAGCATAGCCTCCAACAACACCAAAGCTAAGAATGCCATAAAATAACATCTGAAACCTGTAGAAGAGATTTTCCTGCTTTGGTGAAGCCACCTACCTAATTCCCCCACCCATGTATTTATTGAAAGTATTGATTTATGATTTCCTTTGTTCTTTGGCTATAAAAGTTCATATAATCTCTTCTACTTCAAGGCACATCATTCAGGGTATCTTAAACCTGTGTTCTAGGGGCATGTTCACTCGTATTTGGCTCAGGTTAAACTATTTCTTATTTTCTTTAAAGAAGAATTGTTATTGCACATTGATATAAACAAAGAAAATTTTCTGTGATTTTTTTTTTCATCTGGTTACCCAATGCTAGTTTATGTCAATTATAAAGTAGCAACAAGTCCTTAAAGCTCAGACGTATAGATGAACTTGTGTCTCCTTGATAAAATGCCAAGTCTTCTGAGAGTTTGGAGCAATGTTTGAAACACTGGCAAAGCAAGGTATGTGGGAGAATCCTACTTTATATAGGTTTGCTCACCTAATATCTGCTAATTATTATGGAACTCCAGGAAAAATATATACTTTTCGCGTATCTTTTTTAAGTCTTGGTACAGTAAGATTCCCCATGAATGAATGAACTTTTTCTTTTTCTTTTTTTTAATATCTTTATTTTATTTTTATGTGGTGCTGAGGATCAAACCCAGTGCCTCACACATACTAGGAAAGCCACCTCTGAGCCACAACCCCAGCCCTAAACTTTTTCTTAACAAGTCTCTACATCATGTGTGAGCTCTGGGAATTATCTACTTTCTTCTCATTCTTTCCTCAGCCTTGTAAAATTTCTCTTTACATATAGAGGCCTGAATACTCAGCCAACACTCAAGTAGGCTTCCATGAAAATTTCTGAAAATATTTTCTTGTATAGTATTGGGGCTCAAAGTATGGCACTTTGTCATACTGAGTGCTTTGAATTAAAGGAGAACCAAGATCATTCTGATCTTCTCTCTAATATATCCCTGGTCTTCTTCCTCTTTCCCTTCAAAGTACAGTGAGGTAATTTCTCTGAAGTTCCCTTATAAGAGGGAAGAGAAGGAATGCGATTGTCGTGGTGAACTCCCTCCCTGGCACCTCATCCACCAGAGAAAGGAAAGGAAATCAAGTCACTCACCCAGCGCCTTTGGCACACTCATTCTTCCCGCAGCCTCCCATCACCTGTTGGCACCTCCCTCCAGAATCCCCAATACCCATTTTTCTTAGCAGCTCAATGCTGTTTAAACTCCAACTAACTGGTCCTTATTGAGTACCACATTTTATATGGTTCCCAGGTGCAGGCAATTAGTAAATTTACATGCCTTTTCTCCTGCTAATCTGTCTATCAGTTTATTTCATAGATCCAATATTTAACCTTCAGAAGGTAAAAGGAATTCCTTTCAACCCTATAATAGCCATTTTCTAGAATGTGTCTCCCAAACTACCAACCACCTCAGCATTCTGACTCTCTGATCTCTATCTTTTTCTCAATTCAATGAGGCTGACAACTGTTTTGGATCTATGTCTCTGTCTCCATTGTAGAAATTGCCAGCAGAAAAAAGATGGAGTAATTGTTAGCACACAATGACTGATCTGGGTGCAAAGCCTTTATTCAGTTGTGGAGTCATGCCACAGGTGGACGACCCATTTTCCTGGTGGAAAATGATCCACTGGCTAATGGGGGAGTCTGTGCTTATATATACTACACTGAGAGGTGACTTAATTATTGACGGAGCATATCAGTTTAAGCACTCAGGAGACAGGTTTGTGAGTATTTGAAATGTGTTTTTACTGGGCAATATTTTTACTTGGGGAAGAATGGAGGGTCTGGGGTCAGCATTTAGTGATTATCTCTTTCCCTTCAGGGTCCCATTGTACTGTCACTGGGAAAGAATTTATTTGGGGAAGGATCAATGCTTTGGCTTCCTCCCAGAGACTAACATTCTAGGCTTGAGGAATATCTCCTTCCCAGGGATTGTCTTGTCACTGGACGATATTTGCTTCCTTTCTAGGGATTGTCCTGTCACTAGGAAAGGATGTATTAGGAAAGGATCAGTGTGTTGCCTTCTTCCGTACTCCCTCTTCTCAGGCCACACTATTTTGAGATTTGTCATTTTCCATATCTTACATTTAGTTATTTCCAGCCTTTTAGGAATCAAAGTCTATTGGTTTCTGTTAACAAATGTCTGAAAATATGTTTCCATATTTTGCTCAGTTTTATAGTTGTTTATCACAGGAATTTATTCACACCAGTCCTTGTTACTGGGAGCAAATTAGACAAAACAAAGATCCAATGCTTATTTTTAGCACATATGTTAACTTGAAAAAGTTTTTAATAGCTGTAAGTCTCAGCCTATATCAGCAAAATTTAAAACATAACATTGTAGGCTCTAGTAAAAATTATAGATAAGAAAATACCAAGAATAAGATTTATTAGTAAGTTAGCTGGCAAAGTTATCTGTAAGATTCAGTAGCTACTAATTCCTTAATACGTTCCTTTGTAACACTAAAAAGTAAAATCTATCTCAGCAGTATCTCTCCAGTTTTTATAATTTATACTCATGTTTGTTCCTTAGGAATTTTATGGGAAGCTGATATTGTGTTGTTGGGACTATGCTTAAACTATTGCATTGCCAAAAGATAACTTAAAAATTCAAGGTCACCTTAGTATTAGGCTTTCTTTCAGATGAAATGGCACACTGCAGTTATGAAAGTAAGATATAATTCAGGCTAGAATATTGGAGAAATTATAGAAATCTATATACCTACTGTTTTTACATTTTTGAACTTGCAAATGACTCTGTCAATCTCTTTCTAAACTTCCAGAGACAAGTAATAAAGCTATTTTTCAGGAGCAAATTATATAATATATCTCTGAAATATTTATTTGTTGTTTAGTGTAGAAATCAGGTTTCAGCTTCCAAGAGTGAAAAAGTTGGGTCACACACAGTTATCGCATGTGCAATAGCAATACTAACACATGTCAGCATGACGGCTATCATCTTAAAAATTGGTGTGATACAATAGAATGGGAAATTGTCAAGCCATTGTCATGCACCAATTCTCAGGATGATTTTATTTAGTCAGCATTGAAGTGAGCACATATTCCAGTATTGCTATAAATTACATCGCTTACATAGGCCATTTTTCTTCAAGTGTGTGTTTATAAAAATCACATTTTCTCCTTTTCTTTCACATAAGATAGGTACAATCAGCAGAAGAAACAGAATAAAATATGTATATAATATAGATTCGTGTCTACTGATTACACTCTTTCAACTATATAAATGAGCACCATTTACCTAAATTTGAAGCTGGAACAGAATTTAACAATGGCATTTTAACTTGTTTATAAATATTAGCTACATTATGCTATGGTCACTTAATATTCACAAATTTCTTATTGAGTTGTCTTTAAAGAAGCTCTGAAAAGAGAATAAATACCTTACACACAGAATACTGAAGTTTTCTGTATTTCAATTAATTTACTTCAGATAATAGTCCAGTGTACTTTAGGATATTTCAAATTCTTGATAGAATACCATATTTGTATGATTTTGTATATATTCTTCATATGGTGGGATATCACTCCCCTTTTATCTGTGTCTTAGAAATCCCTGCTCATCTTTCAAAACTAATTTAAGTGTTATCCTTGAAGCCTTGACCACTGTCACACATGTCTTAAATGCCTCTTTCATGTCCTGCCTTAACACTGTACACAACAGGAAATAACATACGTAGTACTTCTGTTTTTTTTCTGTGTCAAGCTTTGCTGGAAATCTTTTGTCCTCTACATGCTCCTTTAATTTTCATAATTGCTCTATAAGGTTAGTAATATCGTTTTCTATGTTTTATAACTGAAGAAACAGAATCACAGAATGTGATTTGACCTATGTTCATAGGTAGGATATCTGAAGATTTAAACATAGGTGATACAGTTCCAAAGTCTCAGTTCTTTGTTTGAAAACCAGTTTTATTTAGATATAATTCATATAACATACAACTTACCCATTCAAAGTGTATAATTCAATAGCTTGAGTATATTCAAAGATATGTGAAATCCATTTTAGAACATTATTACCCCCCAAAGAAATCCTGCTCCCATTAGATGCCATCTCTCAATTATCTAATTTCTACCAGCTCTAAGTGATCACTAATTTCCTTCCTTATAAATTGATCTAGTCTGCACATTTTATATAAAAAAAATCATATACTATGTAGTTCACTTTGACTAAACACATTTAAAGGTTTATCCATGTTGTCCCACATTACCAGTGTGTAATTTCAATTTTTTTTTTTGCCAAATTAAATTCCATTTTAGGGTAGACCACATTTTATTTATGTTTATCAGTTGATAGACATTTGGGATACTTCCACTTTGAGCTTATCAATAATGCTGCTATGAAAACCACAATGATATCAAAGAGAAAAGTTTTTAAAGTGAAGAAATTCCTTGATAAACTGCATTAAAACAAAATGCTCTAGTGACTGCTTATTTAAATTTATTAAGAGGTAATCAATGAAACCTAATCAAATATTAATATAAAATATACACAGTAATAATAAATCAAGAGTAAATAAAAATAAACAATGCAAGAAAACATAAAAAAATAATACTGCTATGAATATTTGTGATAGTTTTTGTATGGAAATATGTTTTCATTTTCTTAAGACTCCATTTAGAGTGGAGTTGATATGGTAACACTATGTTTAACCATTAAGGAATTGCCAGACTATGTTCTGGAGCAACTACACCATTTATACATTTCCACTTTCAGGGTACGAAGGCTTCCAAGTTCTCTATATCCTTGTCAACACTTTTTATAGCTCCTTTGGGTAACAAGCATCCTAATATGTTTAAAGTGGTAATTCATCATGATTTTGGTTTGCATTTCCATAATGTCAAATGATGTTTCACATCTTTTCACATGCTTATTATTTATCTTCTTTAGAAATCTGTCCCCTTCTTTTCCCATTTTTATTTATTTTATTTTTCAGTACTGGGGATTGAATCCAGGGACCCTCTAGCATTGAAATACATCTCCAGCCCTTTATTTTGAGGCAGAGTCTCATTAAGTTGTCCTGCTGTCCTCAAACTTGAAATCTCCCTACTTCAGCTTCATGCATTCCTGAGATTATAGATGTGTGCCACCATGCCCAGCTCAGATCCTTTACTCATTTTTAACTGGTTTCTTTCTCTCTCTCTTTCTTTCTTTCTTTCTTTCTTTCTTTCTTTCTTTCTTTCTTTCTTTCTTTCTTTCTTTCTTTCGCATTGAATTGTGTTTTAGTCAGCTTCTTTGATGCTGTGACTGCTTTTCTGCTGCAACTAGAATAACTGTAGAGGAAAAAAGGTCATTTGAGGGCTCATGGTTTCAGAGGGCCTGCTGTATTCCTGGGGGCTCAAGGTAAGCACAACATCATGGCAGAAAAGTGTGGGAGAGGGAAGCAACTCACATGATGATTAGGAAGCAGAGAAAAAGATTCCATTTGCCAGATACAAAATATATACCCCAAAGCCATGCCCCCAATGCCTACCTCCTCCAGTCACACTCTACCCACCTTCAATTACCACTTAGTTAATCCCTACCAGGGGATTGATGCACTGATTGGGTTAAGACTCTCACAACCCAATCTTTTCACCTCTAAGCTTTCTTGCATTGTCTTACGCATGAACTTTGGGAGGATACCTCACATCTAAACCATAAGAAATTCTAATGGTTCTTTACATATACTAACTACAAATCCCTCATCAGATACGTCATTTGAAAATATTTTCAGAGACTTTAAATTTTGCTATTGTTTATTTGTTCAGTTTGGGCAGCTTTGTTTATTTTGCTGGGGAGTATTTTCTGGAACTCCCCACACTGTCATCCTAGAAGTAGAACAGTTCCAGGAGCTCTGTTCTTCACCACATGGCTACACTGTCTACTCACATTGCAGTATTATTATAGGGCATTTACCATATTTCATTGTGAGTTTCAACTTATTTTCTACATCATCTTCTAGAAATTCCACACCCAGGGTTGTCATTCTTGCTTGGAGCCCTGCATCAAATTTTATGATTAACTCTTCCAAAGCCCTCTTCAGATGTTGCTGTGGGTGCTACAAAAGCCTGCCATCAACTTCTTTCCCATCTCCTTGCTATAAGAATTTGCCCACTAGAACCACTAGTCAAATTGACTCTCCCAATCACTGATGTTGCCTCATGGTACAAGAGGATCAAAAAGAATGCTCTGGGTAGTAGAATGAAAATGCCGAAGGTCTTCAGTGGCAAAAACTTGGATGACATCTTTAGCAAAAATTTAAGGCCAATGACATTTCAGGGTGATTACCAGTCGCATTTTTAAAGTTACATATTAAGATATAGAGCTCAATTAAGGCTTGTCTGGAACCAAACACAATTCTTATAATATATGATATAAACCTGTCTGAAATTTTGAAGATCATAATTCAGACCACTTTTTTTGTGGGATTTGGTATAAAAACTCTAGGAAGCACCAATTCCAATGGCAGGACAGTTGCTGTGGTCTAATTAGCAGGTTTCCAAATTGAGGTAACAGTGACTGCACCTAAAACTAATGATTCTGTGGTTTATATTTGCTTGTCTACCTCAAGGTCCTCCAGATGTTCTTCCACAAAAATCTGAAGTATGATGATGTGATTAATTGTATTTTCATGATCACTCATACTTAGCTTTTTCTTTTTTCCCATTTCCCCATTATACTTTTACTGCAGAGTTCATGATATCTTATATTTAGAAGCATGTGCACCTAGTTACCTGATTAAACATGTTTTCACCCTCTTAAATTCTTAATAATGCTTTGTAGTCAGTTTTCTTCTTTTTCAGATAGAAAGCTGAGATTCAGAATAGCTTCTTAGTTTGTATAAATTCAAGGGTCTATCAAGCACAAAAACTTAAAAGTCAAACTTATATCTTTAGACCATTCTTGATATTTTAAATTAAATCTTTCTGTTTTTGTTTTGAGAGCTTGTATTTCATTGGACATATCATGAATATAGTAAGCAATTTTTTAATTATAAACTGTGTCAAAAGTTTTAGTAGCCTTGATTCTTTTGAAAATAGAAAATAAATTTTAATTCTCTTCATATTTATTACATAGACTAAATATAAAACTAAGTGGCAGATCAAAACTACAGATTCTATAAGACAACAGTTATTTAAAAACATATAGATTCTACATGATTAAATTTCTACTGGTTTTAGGCTTTAATTAATAATATAATGTGGATTTTTTATTGTGGGTAAACAGTCTTGTTGACCAAGCCCTCTTTCCATCTTCCACTCTCCAAGTTGTGTTCTGGGAGACATATAGGACATGCATGAAGGTCCTCCACAATTGAAGAGATATAGAAGAAGCAGTTTTCCCTGGAGAAATGTTTTCTGCCATCTTTAGACTAGCTATTTATTAGTGACTGTATTAGAGTGATATCAGTTTTCCACAAGAGACACCAAGTTTCATGACGGCATTGACCACATCTATCTTGTTTACCTATGCATCCCTAGCAGCTAGCTCATATAGAGAGGATGATGAATGAATAATGCTGGTTGGATATATAAATGGACAGATGGGAAGCTAAGGAGTCACTGTGGCAATAACTAAATGGCATGGGGAATTTCAGTTGGAATGTTAGGACGTGATTATCTGAGGAGGCTGAGAGGGTAGCAAATATCCACTCCTACCTCTCTCACTTCTATGAGTGGAGGGAGATAATTCTGGGGGAAGAGGTAAATGTCTTAGAAAACTACCGACCCTGGAGGAGGTTAAGATTTTTCATTCATTTGGTCTTTGAGCGTGGAGTCATGGACCTACTTTAGGTGTTTCTGGAAGCTTGGGGAGTCTGAGAAACCAGGATGTTCTCCAAAGGGAAACAGTAAGAAGCATGTGGCTAAGAACTTGTTTAAACTATAAATAAAATAGGTAAAAAGAGCCCGAAGTATTTCATCTAGATAGTTTAGTTCAGTTCACCAAGAGAATTGATTCAGGGACACAGAGTACCTATCCATCTAGAATATCTTTTGCTATCCCTTAGGAAATTTGGACTTGGTAAATGGAAATTAAAGAATTCGGAATCTTAGCATTATATTCTCCAACTCCATCCATTTACCTGCAAATTCCATGATTTTATTCTCTTTTAATGCTGAATAATATTCCATTGTGTATATATACCACATTTTCTTTATCCATTGATCTACTGAACAGCATCTAGGTTGGTTAAACAGCTTAGCTATTGTGAATTGTGCTGCTATAAACATTGATGTGGTTGTGTCCCTGTATTATGCTGTTTTTTAAGTCTTTGGGTATAAACCAAGGAGTGGGATAGCTATCAAATAGTGTTTCCATTCCCAGTTTTCCAAGGATTCTACATACTGCTTTCCTTATTGGCTGCACCAATTTGCAGTCCCACCAGTAATGTATGAATGTGCCTTTTCCCCACATCCTCTCCAATACTTATTGTTGTTTGTATTCTTAATAGCTGCCATTCTGACTGAAGTGAGATGAAATCTTGGAATAGTTTTGATTTGCATTTCTCTAATTGCTAGAGATGTTGAACATTTTTTTTCATATACTTGTTGATTGATTGTATATCTTCTGAGAAGTGTCTGTTCAGTTCCTTGACCCATTTATTGTTTGTGGGTTTTTTTTTTTGTGTGTGTGTGTGTATGTGTGTGAGTTAAGATTTTTGAGTTCTTTATATCTCCTAGAGATTAGTGCTCTGTCTATATGCGTGTGGTAAAAATTTATTCCCAAATTGTAGGCTCTCTATTCACTTCACTGGAAAATATAATGCTAAATGAAGTTAGCCAATCCCCCCAAAACAAACTCTGAATGTTTTGCAAACTCTGAATGTTTTGTCTGATTTAAGGATGCTGATTCATAATGTGGTTGTGGAGCAGGAGCATGGGAGGATTAGATGAACTCTATATAGAACAAAGGGGAGGAAGGGGAAGGCAGGGGGCATAGGGGTAGAAAAGATGGAAGAACAAGATGGATATCATTATCAGTACATGTATGAAGACATGAATGGTATGACTCTACTTTGTGTACAACCACAGATATGGAAATTTGTCCTCTATATATGTAATATGAATTATAATGCATTCTGCTGTCATATATAACAAATTAAAAAAGAACTAGGAATCTTAATACTGTCAGTCTGTGTTCAGCTCTTTTTAATTTTCATAATTACTAGTAGAGTTTTATTTTTCCCCTCCCTTTCCTTCCCTTTCTCTCCCCCACCCCAACACAGATACACACACAGACACCTCACCTTCTTCAGATTATCAGAATATTCTAATTTGTTCATTCAATAAAATATTTAAAAAGCTGCTTTTATGTGCCAGCCATTACAAATGAAAACCAAGTTTGTGTTTTATTGGTACTTAGAGTTTAATGGGGGAGTCCAAAATTGTTAAAATTATTAAATATAAGTATAGTAAGAGAGACTTACAAAGAAGTTTGAATAAAAGAACACAGTGACATGGGAATAAAACTTCCCCGTAGATTCACAAAGCCCATGAATGTCACTTCTGAAATTGGATAATAAAAACTGTGACTTCTGTCTTCTACTTGCTGGAATTCTCTCTCATTTATTTATATATTTTGTCTCTGGACTTTAGCACAATGCTTAGCTTACAATATGTACTTAATAAGTAGTTTTTAAGTCAATGCTAATAATTATAGAATGTACTATATGATAATATTTTACCTCTTTCAGACCATATGTGAAATTTCATAGGGAAATAAGGCCTGCTGGAAATAATTTCAAGAAGAAACTTATAATGGAGGATTTTAGAAAAAAGACATTACTATAAAATGCTAATTCAGTAGGCAGCTATCTGCTACAGACAAGCAAATAATTCTTCTTATAGCGGTTTGTTTAGAGAGACCAGACATTACTCTCAGCACACAGTTTGGATCTTATTTGGTGTGATATTAAGTCAAGATATGCTATTTTTGTGTATTTCCTACATTTTTTGTGTGCTTCCTACTTTTATGCTTCTATGACTGCAACAACAGTTTTAGCTTGAATGGTATTTTTGTTGTTGTTGTAAGTACTGTCCCACTTTTTTCAAATGGTTTCATTTCCTATTATTTCTTTGCTTTTGAAGGTATTTAAAAAATTTTTTTGGCTTTATTATGGCTTCTTGTCCAGTATTTTTAAAATAACTTTTATTGGTTTTATTTTTTAAATACATGACAGAGGAATGCATCACAATTCTTATTACAATATAGAACATTTTTCATACCTCTGTTTGTATATAAAGCATGTTCACATCAATTCATGTCTTCGTACATGTACTTTGGATAATGATGTCTATCACATTCCACCATCCTTGCTAATCCCCTGCCTCCTCCCTTTCCCTCCCATCCCTCTTCTCTATCTAGAATTCATCTATTCCTCCCATGCTCTGCCTCCCTACCCCACTATGAGTCAGCCTCCTTATATCCAAGAAAACATTCGGCATTTGTTTTTTTGGGATTGGCTAACTTCACTTAGCATTATCTTTTCCAGTGCCATCCATTTACCTGCAAATGCCATGATTTTATTCTCTTTTATTGCTGAGTAAAATTCCATTGTGTATATATGCCACATTTTTTTTATCCATTCATCCACTGAAGGGCATCTAGGTTGACTCCACAGAAGAGGATATTCAATCAATCAACAAATATATGCTCATCATCTCTAGCAATTAGAGAAATGCAAATCAAAACTACTCTAAGATATCATCTCACTCTAGTCAGAATGGCAGCTATCATGAAGACAAACAACAATAAGTGTTGACGAGAATGTGGGGGGAAAGGCACACTCATACATTGCTGGGGGGACTGCAAATTGGTGCAGCCAATAAGGAAAGCAGTATGGAAATTCCTTGGAAATCTGGAAATGAAACCACCATTTGACTCAGCTATCCCTCTCCTCAAACTATACCCAAAGGACTTAAAAACAGCATACTACAGGGACAGAGCCACATCAATGTTTATAGCAGCACAATTCACAATAGCTAAACTGTGGAGCCAACCTAGATGCCCTTCTTTTCCAGTATTTTTTATTTAACTTTCTAGATATATCTGTTAAGTTAATGTTCTAAACATACCATGGATTATTTAATCTACATTGTTTTCTATCATATGATTCAGAATTATTTTTACACACCACTAATAAAGACAAAAATGCTGACAACTATACTTGCAATTAGCAATTGAAAAATGCATCCTAATTTCAGAGATATTAAAATAGGAAAATTTATTTTTTAATTTATGAAATACAGAAAAATCACTACTATAGCTGTATCATGAACTTCTAATCATTTATTTATACAAAGCTACTGAAACATTTTCATGATAATTTAGGGAAAAAAATATTATATTGTATATTTAATTTAGGAAAATGGCACTCCCTTTTTTCAAAAACATTTTGAGAGCTTCAGAAGATGTCCTGCTATGTGAAATTCCCTAAAGTAAGGATCATTGTATCCCATGTACCCGAAGCAACTAGAAGGTTCTCAATTAATACTTCTCAAATGAATTTATGAGTTAAATATATGTATCATTAGAGATAACATGTGTCTGCTTCAAGTCCAACAGGTAAAAGAACTCCTTCCAAATTTAAATTTATGTGTATCAAGTATTATCCTTCGACATAGCTTTTCATGACTTTCTTTTCACTTGTTACCAATGTCTTTTCATTTTATTTTCATAGATGTTATCATTATATTTATATCATGATGATGTTTCTAGTAGTTTGGGGGGAGTTACCATGAAAAAAAATTGAATGACATGATTGGTAATTTGTAGCTATTTTTACTTTTACCACTCAGGAAACTTAAAGGGGAAAAAAAATCTTCATTTGATTTGTAACAAAGCATTTAGACCCCTGGATAAGAAGTAGAAATCGATTGGCAACATATGGAAATAAAAGGGTTAGCAAAGTTGCCAAACTCTTGGGTCTTACTTTATACTCATTCTTTCTTTTTCCTTCAATAATTTTTTCTTCATTTCTAATAAACACTTCTGTCACTTTGATGATGATTAAAAAATAAAGTTATGTACATGAGATGCCATTCAGAAATATGCTCCTAAGTTACCAATTCAATAGCATGAAATCCTCAGATCTCAATAGTTACACCCTATTTAATTTAAATGTAACATGAGTTCTCTCTGATGCAGAAGGCAGAGTAGTTAAGAACATGGCTTCTGAAACTGGGGTCTCTGAGCTTGAAACTTATCTCTAGCTCTTGTTAGCTACGTAGGCATGGAAACTTAGTTAACTTTTCAGTGCTGTTTTTGATTATTCTAATGTCCTTATATTGTTTTATAAAGATTAAGTAAATTGACCCATAAAACTTGTAATAGATCATAGGGAAATGGAGGTGCTGGTGCTGGTGCTTACCGGTTTCCCCTCCAGATAGACTGTGGCCTTCACCACCCTGCTCTGTGTTCTGGAAGCCTAACTAACATTCATGGTCTTCATTACTTAGGTTCCTTTGCTTTCTGACTTATGCTTGGATTTGCAATTGGAAAGAGATGGAAAGATTGTAGGAGTGAGTCTGCAGTATCCTCTCTTCCTACATTTTCACTGCCTAGTTGTGATTTTGGCAGTGATGCTCCTCCTTCATTCTCTTCCTGCACCAAAGTTCACAGCTACCTTGAGTGGACTCCCTTCCCCAACCCCAATTTAGCTAATGCAAGTCCCTGGTGCTTCACCATACCTCTTGTTAATTCCTTTAACTATGTTTACATTTTTTTTCTCAAAATTCTTTCACTTAATTCTCTTCAGTGAAATATTTGAGTATATCAGTTATTTATTGCTAAAGTCACAAACTATAATATAGTATTGAATTCTTTGGTTTAAGATATAAATTTGATTGTTTTTCCTCTAATCAATATCATTAACAATGATAAAGGTAGAGATTTAAAGAAAAATCAATTTACTAACTTATGCGTAATTGATAACATCATTTTCCTAAAAAATAAAAGGGAGTGGGTAGAGCTGAGATAAGATTTCAGTTATAATATCTAAAAACTAAACAAAAACTAAAAGACCTTTCCTCAGAGGATTTACACCTGGGCCCTTCTCTTTCTCTCTTTGGAAAGTATTGGTAAAATGTCCATGGAATATAAGAGGGTGGTGTTTAGCTGGTCAGATCAAATCCAATATAGAACAAGTCCTAGTTCCAGGGTAGTGTGATTAAGCAATGAAATTCTATTTTACAGTTGCTTAGTGGGTTGAGGGGAGTGTGATTCTGTTTTGGGTGGAGGAAACGTACAAAGCCACGTAAGTGAGAGCTGAACCTGGAAAGGTGCTTATAGGAACTAAGAAGGTCAGTACTGGTTTTTGTTACCCTGCAATAATCAGGAAGCATGCAAGATTATTAAGTATAATGGCTGTATATTGTGGGAATGTAATAAATGTAAACACCTTTCACTAAACTGGGCACCAACTGATAAGTTCATCACAGAAGCCTTGGGGAAAGCAGAATGTTTCCATAACTCCACTCACTAGCCACATTCAGGATCTGAGCAGGGCTGAGCTTGTAGGAAACAGAGACCATTTTAAGTCCTGAAGGTGAACCTGGGGTACCGCAAGTATTAACACGGTGTGAAGCACAACCATTTCATGAAGAAAATAGCAATCGTTCTATTCAGTCTGGAAATGAATTGAAAATAATTGGCCCTTTGAAGTTTTCTCAATAAACCTCACTTTCACCTCATTCAGAGTTAAACATTTCCAATTCTCAAGGAACATAAAATTCTATAGATACTTCAATTCTCACACTTATCAGAATAAGAGTGGAGAGAGTATAATGTGTCATTAAGAGGGGGAGTTAAGAAGTCCAGGTCAAGGCCTTCAGGATTTGAATTAAAACTCTTTCTTCCTATCTATATAACCTCTCACATTTTTCTTCACATCCATCTCTGAATGTCTTGGTTTCCTCTTTAATATTCTTGGGATCAGAACAGTCCTGATTTCCAAGGAATACTATGAGAACTGAACAAGGTCATGTACACCAAGGACTTAGTATTGTAGCTAGCACAAAGTAAGCACCTAATAAATCTTATCTACTTCATTGTATATGAATCTTCCTAACAAGATCAGACGCACATCTTAAGGATATTATATATTTTGTACCCATTATGTATTATTTATTTTATATCCATTACCAAGTCTATTATATAGTAAGCATTAAATATTTGCTTAACAGTTGAGTAAGGTTAATTGACTTAGAAATTTAGAAATTTGTTTTCTTAATGAAAAACAAAGCATATATATTGCCTTATTGCAGTTGTTACGGGAGTTTACATGAAAATCACTGGGAGACCATAATGTGCTGCATTTTACATGCCTGTCTTTTTAAAATATTAGCAAATAAGTGCAAATGCATATCTACACCCTTAGGTACCTAGAGAAGCACATTCACACTTAAGTTGTAAGGTATTCATAAAATAATTAGTTACCAATTAATAAAACCTGTATTAAAACAATAACTGAAAATAAATCATAGGTCCCCCAAAAGGGAGACTGGATTACTCATCTGAATTTCCTTTATAGAGATTATTCACAGATATATTTTTTAAACATTGAAATTAAGTTAGGGTGACCCACCGACAGAACAGGCACAGCGGCCTGCTGAGAGGCAGAGCCGCCCCCTCCCCCCACTGTGCCTGCAAGGTAGGCGGAACTGTGACCACCGACGGAAAAGCCCCAGTGGCCCGCGGAGGGGCAGAGCTGCCAACCACACCTGCAAGGTAGGCGGGCCTGCGACCCACCTGCAGAACAGGTGCAGCGGCCTGCTGAGGGGCAGAGCCGCCCCCTCCCCCCATGCCTGCAAAGTAGACGGAACTGTGACCACCCACAGAACAGGCCCAGCGGCCTGCTGAGGGGCAGAGCCGCCCTCCCCCCCGCGCCTGCAAGGTAGGCGGAACTGTGATCACCCACAGAACAGGCACAGCGAACTGCTGAGAGGCAGAGCCGTCCCATCCCCCCCCGCGCCTGCAAGGTAGGCGGAACTGTGACCACCGACGGAAAAGGCCCAGTGGCCTGCGGAGGGGCAGAGCTGCCAACCACACCTGCAAGGTAGGCGGAACTGTGACCACCGGCAGAACAGGCCCAGCGGCCTGC
>NW_026000057.1:24683914-24728583 GCF_001458135.2 Marmota marmota marmota | reverse complement strand
GAGGGGGGATAGTAGAGGATAGGAAAGGCAGCAGAATACAACAGACACTAGTATGGCAATATGTAAATCAATGGATGTGTAACTGATGTGATTCTGCAATTTGTATACGGGGTAAAAATGGGAGTTCATAACCCACTTGAATCAAAGTGTGAAATATGATATATCAAGAACTATGTAATGTTTTGAACAACCAACAATAAAAAATTAAAAAAAAAGAAAGTGGACCCAAGGATTTGGGCCCAAGTCTGGTACAAGTCCACTCTCTAAAGGGACCTGGAGGTCATTTATTTGACAAATAATTCCACAAGAAAAAAAAGTCACCTCCATTAAGTAGAAAAATGAAAAAATACAGTGCTTTTTAATATATTTGAACTAAATATTAGAATATTTCAATATAAATTTTTTTAAAGAGAGAGAGAGAGAGTATTTTAATATTTATTTTTTTAGTTATCGGTGGACACAACATCTTTGTTTGTATGTGGTGCTGAGGATCGAACCCGGGGCCGCACGCATGCCAGGCGAGCACGCTACCGCTTGAGCCACATCCCTAGCCCCTCAATATAAAAATTTAAATTGAGGACATGTTCAATCTAATAAAAGTATTCTCTACTTACTAAAAAAAAAAATAAAAATAAAAAAAAATAAAGGGACCTGGAGTTAACTAAACATTCAAAAACCAGAATATTCTCATAATGTCTGCCATATAGTGAATGCTTACTATGATCCAGTCCATTTCTACATATGTTACTTATTTTTATTTCTTCTGACCTCCACAATAGTTCTAAATGGTATTGTTTAACTCCATATTTTAGGGAGCGTAAATTTTTTTTTTTTTTTGCCCAAGATCACACATCAAGTACCAGTAGAGCCAGGCTCTGCACTTATTTGTTCAAAATCTATCTTGGTATTAGACCCAGCTCTGCAGTGGAGAGTATCTAAATGGAAGTAGAAAATGAAGGCTGTGGACAGTGGGAGGAGGAAAACGCTGCCCATGGAAAGCACTGAGGAGACACTACAGACACTACAGAGCCATGTCCTTGTCCCTGAGCAGGAAAAGTGCTACCATACCCTCTTCATGATGTCCCTGTTCTTTCCCAGACTGTTGGACAGAGTGATGTTGGCCTAGGATTTCTCATATATAGCTTTATACAATGTTGAAGTATATTCTTTCTATCCTTACTTTGCTAGTGTTTTGAACATGAATGGATGCTGTATTTTGTCAAGTGCCTTTTCTGCATCTATTGAGATGATTAAATGATTCTTGTTTTTAAGTCTAAAAAAAAAAAAGTGTATCTAATACTGACAATGCAAGAGTGACACTATGTCCATTGAAAAGGTATACCAATTGTATAACTAAAATAGAATGTAGACAAAGGCTCAACTTCTAATATAAAATATTTTAACTTTTACATTTACTATTAAATATAAATTTAGTGTTTAAAAAAAGAAATTAAGTTAGGTCTATTTAATTTGTAAAAAAGGTTAGTATTATAAACTTTGATAAAAACCCAATTATTATCAACATATCAAAAAGACTGCCTCTCCCATTTATTAATTCTGTAATTAATTTAGTTTACAGGAGATCCTTTTCAAATTTAAAAATGTATTAGATTTTCTAAACAAAAAAAGTGCATACGGGCTATTAGGTTTTGAAAGATACCCTATTAGCAAAAAAATTAAACATTTCAGAACAGCTCGAAGAGTGCATGTCATCATGTTCTGTGGCTGTTTAGGCAGTAGCCACTTGAGTATTTTATAGCTTAAGAGCATTTATATTAAAATAATATTTCTATTACTTTATTTTACATCCTTACTAAAAGGATATAATAATGTATAGAACAATGATAGTAGCTACCATTTACTGATTTTTTAACAACTAAATGGAATTGAACCTGATGTTTCATGTGAATAATCCCATTCATAGAATCAATACATAAGACTCATAAAGACAGAATCATATTTGCTTATTTTATTTGTCCCCAGTAGTCAGCACTGAGCTGATAATACAGCAGGTACTCAATATATGCTTATTAAATAATTAAATGATCTTGTTTTTGAAGTAAGTCTTTATTAGAAAAGGATTTTTTTAGTTTATTAATGTTTCACCATTACTGAATGTACTACATTTTATCCACATCTACCTTTGTTCATCATGGTCATCTTCCCTTATGCATACTACAGTTCCAGTGAGAGAATGCCTCAGGGAAACCTCTACTTTGTGAGTAGAAAATTCTAGAAGGATAAAATAGAGTCTAAAATGTCTAAGAAAGTTCCTGAAAAAGCATCATAATTAAAGAAAAGCCTGCAAAAACCTGATCCTGATCTGCACAATTGAAAGTTAGAAAATATAACCATTAAAATATATTAAACAGGTAATCAAGATTTATTAAAAACTTTTTTAAGACTGTGGAACCAACTCACAAACATAAATGGAAGGTAAAGGAGCCTCTAGAAGCCAAAATCAAGGCTTAGATAAGACTTACCAGAACAGTTACCACACGTAGAACCACTCCACGCATGTTATTCTCCAGTTTCTTGTCAGTCAGTGACCCATTTAGACCTGTGACAGGATTCCAGCACCCAAGCTGAAAAATAAAATAGCTTCGGTCACTTTTCTGCCTGAAGAATAGTCCAGTTGCCACTGAAGAGACCTTATAGAGAACCCTGTGATAGCTCTTGGAACAATTAGCATAGAAAGGGTCCTGCTTGGGCTTTCTTTTTTAGCAACAAATAAAACAATCAGAAATGCTATTTCCTGCTTTGAAATATCATCTTCTGGTGTATGACAGTGTCCAGCATGTTTTTGGAGGCTCATGGAGGACATCTGACTTAATGAGGAGTTATATATACAACAATAACTCAGTCACAGTAATGCACTAATTGAAAAAATATAATTCCAGAATAACATCTACTCTAATATATCAATTACTGCACCAGTTTAATTTTCTCACAGCATTAATACTTTAATTTGATCTGACACTGTTTTTACTTGGAAAAATAACTATTAAAATATTTAAAATGATTTTTATGTTTTTTTAAGAGTACAAATGCTTTTGAGGAAAAATATCATGCATATTTTGTTTTTGAAGTATTCACAGTGTATAAAGCAACATAATTTGTCTTTTTGTCAATGCTACCAATTTGTCTGAATATTTTGGTAACAGCTTTTTTTTTTTTTTTAAGTTGTACAATGGTTCACCGCTCTTTATTCTCCAAAATGCTGGCTTAATTTTATACCTTCATGTAGTTATTAACTCTTATAATATGCAAATCTGAAGGCTACTAGTTTAAAATTGACTAACTATGTAAATCTCAACAGGATTAAAAATTGACAAGTCTCAATCAGAAATACAGAGAAAAGAAAGAGATGCATACCTTGGGAAGAAATGTCATGATATTAACTCTGATTTCAGCTCCATGAGCCCTCACTTTTGGGAATCTATTCTGCATTTGCATGCTTTTAAAATGTAACAGAGCTCTAGTCATATTTGGAGACTGTTTTTGATTAACTGAATGATTATCAGGACACCTGGTTATTTGTGCTGTTTCCTCCTGATGGCTATGATTTATTTTCTTATACTGCATTTTGTTTGTGGTTTCCAAAGTCATCAACATATTGGCAAGTTTCCCTCACAAATAAACCATTTAGGTGCTTCCTGTAAAAACTCAAGTTTCTCTTTGAGTTCCTAAAAGGGATTTAATTAAGAAAACTCAAACATATGCAATATATTGTAAAAGAAGATGACACAATAAAAATAACGCAGCCAGCTTTTTCCATATTAAATAATTTAGAAAAGGCTGCTAATTGTTCGTTTCAACTGTAAAAGCACATTAAATTCATACAATGATATGTCATTCTTAGTTATATAAAAAAGTCTAATTAGAACTGAGATCCAATTAGCAAATCCAAATGTGTTGAAAGTCTAATTATCAGAGATACTGCAGTCCTTTTGCCAAATTTTGAACTTTATGAAATGTATTTTGAGCTT
This sequence comes from Marmota marmota marmota, assembly GCF_001458135.2. Classification (NCBI taxonomy): domain Eukaryota; kingdom Metazoa; phylum Chordata; class Mammalia; order Rodentia; family Sciuridae; genus Marmota; species Marmota marmota. The sequence goes on along the minus strand of NW_026000057.1, from coordinate 24,724,594 downwards.
CTGTTCTCTTCTGAGGTCGACCAAAGTCTATCATCAATCACATTTCTTATATCCACTTTTTCTACTCACTTCAAGAGGATTAGACCAAATAATATTGGTGGAAAATGTGACACTGGTTACATTAACTGAAGAGATGAATTTTCAATGTGCTATCTCCATATTTTATAATTACATTACACAACTTTAGGGTTAACAAATAGCCTTTAAATTAGAATATTACTCATGATAAGTATGTCTAAGCTGCCAAAGCAAAAATAGGGGTTTCTTTTCTGTAAGCCCTAGAGTTATTTTTTAAGTTTGGTGAACCTATTGTCAGTTTACCTAAATAAATGATATTCATCAGCACCAATGTGACCACAGGATTTTGGTGCTGTGGTCAAATATTTACTATTGGATTAGCAACAAAAGTTGGGAGCAATTTGTTTCAACAATCCTCTGGACAAACACTTAACACTTTCCAGCTTTTTCTTAATTATGCCCTTGTTTAAATATAATTAAATATGATCAATGTTTTTAAAATCCTAAAGCACTTTTCTTGTTGAAATAACACCAAAAACCAATCTGGAGTAGGTAGAATAGGTAAATATATGTCATCTTCAGACATAGGCAATGACTTGGACATTATTCACACAATATATGAGGCTTCTGCTCACTTTGTTTTTAAATTTTAATATTTGGTTGGATTGTCTTTCTCATACTTCTGGTGAGACAGCAATTCTCTCCTGTACAATGAGGATTTTTCACTTTTCTGTAGTCTTCTTTTCATGTTGTTGTTATCTGACTTTCATATCAATTGTGGCCATCAAGAACTGAGATGTTCAAGGACCAGGTTTTAGAATGTACAGAATGTTTAGGTTACAGATTCTTTGGAATACTTGATATAAAATATACCTATTCATCACATCAAAAATGAGGCATAAGCTATCAATAAGAAACTAAGACAACACTTATTTCCTATATTGAGTACTTCTTATAATGCTTACTAAGCTCTTTATACAGGATCTAATTTCGTCCTCACAATAGCTAATTGAGAAGGTGCTATCAGCATTATTATTTCACAAAGAAACTAAGGTCTCAGTTAAGTTCACATAGTTACTAAGAGATGAAGCTAGGATTTAAACTAGCTCTGTTTAACTTCCACATTCAGTGCTTTTTAATGCAGTTTTGCTTTATACAGTGTACAGAGTGTGCCAATTATTTAAGATCTGTGCTTATATTAACTTGAAAAACTCTTTGAGGAAGGTAGCAAGCAATCTTATCCCCATTTTCCAGAGAGGGAGACACAGATGTTGATCTTTCCATTGTTATCTTTTATCTACTTAGGCAATTAACTAGGCATTGTGTAAAGGAAAGTTGTAGAAAAATGAAGTGGACAAAAGTTGTTCAAAAATATTTCTGGAACTCTATTTTGTGGAATCAACTTACTAAAAAATAAATGTGGATCATGTTTCATTTGTTCTAAGGCCTGGTGATACCTCTCAAAATGCAGACAAAGATGAAAAAGAAAATAAACAACAGCAACACATAGAGGAAAGGTTGATTGTCTACATCTTTTTGAAGAGTTTCTCAAGTTTAAGATTCCTTTCATTTCTGTTCAAACCCTTCATCTCCCTGAGGTTCACTTCAAGATATTCTGATTATAATAACTCCTTCCAATAATAAGCAATAAAAATGAGTTAGGTTCACATAGATTCAAATTGAATTAACATCTCCAACAGGTAATATTCCTTGTAGCATAGCAAGACTGATAGGCATAGTGCTGATAAAACCTGGAAGAATTTCACTTAGGTTCAAGTGTGAGGCTTATATAACAACTTCTTTGGTTTCAGTGTTTGAAATCTCATTAACTTGACTTCTCTGGTTGTGTCAAGGTTGTTTTCTCCTGGTTGTGTTTTTTTTGTTGTTGTTGTTTGTTTGTTTGTTTGTTTCTATTTACTTTTTTTTAAACAATGAAGCCAGAGACTAATAAAGATAATGTATACACAATCTCATACTATCTATTCAGCAGAGTGCTTTATAAATAAAATAATAATAAAAGTCACCCTGGCCATGCATGAGATTTACAAAATGTCACACTGCTGATGGCAAAACAAGATCCACTCTCTTCTATGGTCTGGCAGTCCAGAGAAAATTTAGGAGAGATAAAAAGTAAGAACCAATTCCATATCCTTCCAATCACAGCATATAGAATTCCTATAGTATTTCTGGTTATTGCCTAAAGTCATTTTGAAAGCTTTAAAATGCTTAGTCCTCTAATTATTTCCTTCATTGGAGCTTTGGCAATAATAATCGTGTAGCATTCTGTTAAAATCAATGTAATATCTTGTGTTCAACAAACTGGTTGATGTATTTGCATGAGCCCAGAAGCATGAGCCAAACTGATGATAAAGTTTTATATATTTACTCTTTTCTCCTCAGTGTTTTTGCTTTTCATTTGCCCATGGTCTGTAAGGGATGACTTTTGACTCTGGAGTTTTACATCACTATTTTTCAGGCTGTGTTAGATGTCAAAAATAGCTGAACTGCTCAACTTTAATTTTACGCTCAATAGTTTGTAGACTTTAATAACAGGAGTCAAGAGAGATCTTAATTGCATACTGAATGGAATGCCCTGCATTTATTAGCTTGTACTCATATGGAAGAAACGAACCCTAGCTATTAAAGCTCCAGTGGTGGGACTTGAAATGTTTACTACTCATAGGGCTACGTGCTGCCAGGTGCTGGGTTGCATTTGCTTGCTTTCTCAGCCTTTGAACCCAAAGAGGAAATAACAAAATGGTGGGCAAATAGGCTTGAACACCAGCCATTTAGAAATGTGCAAAATTTCTTTGCTAAATACTACTTCTGTAGTGGAAAAGAAAGTGTGTATATATATGTGGCTGGTTGACTCAGATACATGTTTTGTAGAGCTAAATTGGAATGTTTTCCACTTTGACATGTGTAGGAATGCAATGTGCCAGTAATCCTTCCAATAAAAATTTTCTTTATGGTATTTTCTACCTGTAAAATAGGTTTGATTTGTAAGACTTGCTCCCTAGAGCATATAATCCTACAATTTGATCATTACCATGAAGTAGTAGTCCTTCTTTAGATTATGTGGAATAGCCTTAACACTTGAGTTTCTTTGAGAAGAAAATGTCTTTGAGAAGTCAGAAAAAAACAAACAAAATGCACACAATTTGACTGCTGATGTTTCCTTGCTTTGCTATTGAAAACAAAAGCTTTTATACTGCGTAACAAGATGAACTTGTTAACTTATTTCTGTGAATGAATATAAACATTAAAAGCAATATGTGCACATATACATACATAAGCATACATACACATACAATATATATGGAAATAGCTCAATGATGTATTATGAAGACATAGTAAGCACTGCTAGTTATCAACTGGCATTAAACTGATTTAATGATATTCTGCCATTATTAAGTTTTCTGTTTTTTATAATTCTATTTGGTATAAAATTACTGTTACATGATACTTAGAGGCAATATATCATAGCAGTTAGAAACTCCAGAAACATTAGAAACTCCACAACTATACTGCTTTGGTTTGAGCATCTACTCTAATGAGGGTGTGCTGTCAGTCTTATTTTCTCACCTCTCAAACTAGAATAATAAAAAAGAATAACAAAATACAATGGGAATAGTAAAAACAACAGCTTCATAGGGCTGTTGGGAGTATTAACTGATTGAATATATGTCAAGAACTGAGAAGTGTCCTTGGCACATAAAGATTAAAGAAGTATTTGATACTCTTATTCTTACACATCAGCATTCATTTGTTCCTTGCTCAAGTCTCATTCTCAGAGGTGACTTAGTAATCTCAGTGATGAAGCATGTCTCTAAAGCTGTGGTTCTCAGCTTTGGTTGCATCTTAGAATAGCCTAGAACACTTTTAAAATATCTGATACTTCAGCTAAACTCTAGAACATTAAATTAGAAACTCCAGGAGAGGAGTGGGACTTAGGCTTCAGTATCTTTCAAGCCTTGCTAGGTAATTTCAACCTCCCTCCCAGATTTTTATAAAGGTTGGTCTAACACTCAGGAAATATGATTTATAGTGTTTATTTAAACTTATTGCATAAAGGAATAACTTTTACTGGCTTTCTTTGTAAAAGCCGACCAGTGTCACTTTCTCAAGTAATCTAATTTTTGGTTGTTGTTTTAAATAGGATATGAGGCTGAAAATTTTCACTAAAATATGTGACACCAGAATGATGCCTATTTTATCCACTTCCAGATCTTCCACTTTCCCACCCCCAACCCTAGGCCCATACAATTGAAAAGGGCCTTGTGTCTAGGGCTCCTCATGCATTGACACAAATGCCCCAAAGTATATGGACATATCTGACTTTTGACTGATCCTATAGTGAAAATAGAACCTTAGTGGAGCCAACACTTTCTTTCTAGATTCACAGCAAGTAGAATATACCCTTGATTATTACCATCATTTTAGCAGCTTGTCTTAAATGCCAAGTCCCACACCTGGCAGCTCAGCCTTCCTCAGTTCAGCTCAGTTCCTGACATCTCTCATTGAATAATGATGTGCATGTTTATTGAATACTACTTACTAAGTATTTGTGCCAAGCCATGGATGTTATTTAATTTCCTTTTTTTCTGTAATTCTATCAGATAAGCACTAAATCATCCTAATTTTAACAAATGTGGAAACCAAAGATTAAAGAAATTAATAGACCCATTGTAGATCATTCAGCTAATATGTAACATAACCAGGATTTGAATGTAGGCCAGAAACCATTAGGTTATTCTGACCTCAATCATGAAGACACTTTTTCCAGAGAGGAGTAAAACAAGGGGTATACAGACAGTCGTAACAGTTTTTGAAAGTCTATTTCCCAAATTCAGCCCTATTTCTGCTTTGAGGAACTTCAATTTCCTTATAATAAACTCCTCCTTGTTGGGTGCAGTGATGCACACCTGTAATCCTAGCAGTTCTGAGGCTGAGGCAGAAGGATGTCAAGTTTAAAGCCGGCCTCAGTAATATAGTGAGGCCCTATGCAACCCTTAAACTAAAAAAATAAAACCCTCTTAAACTAAAAAATAAAAAGGGACAGATGTTACTCAGTTGTTAGGAATCCCTAACAATCCATGGTACTAGTAAGTAAGTAAATAAATAAATAAATACCCCTTCTTCTTTTTCTTCAACTATTCATGTTTGGTTTCTGTCAGAAAACTTTGACAAGTCAATTTAGGGAAAAGATGCATTTGAAAGTCTGGTCAAAAAATTAGGAATATTGGATTGGATTTGAAGACTTACTTTACACATCCAACACAGTCAAATTTTTGAACCTTATTTTCCTCATCTGAAGATAAAGTGGATTGTTAATGAAAACAATTATACACTCTTCTTTCACGCACAACCTATTATTGATTGGGTTTATTTGTGAATATTTTCTTATAATATCAGAAAACCAGTTTCAAACACATATAAGCATTACTGTATTATTATCAGTTACGATTACTGACACTGACTAAAGGGAAGCTTATAGAGTCATTTGCATTCTCTTATTAGACTATGTGTTCCATGAAGGTAGAGATCTTTGCTTGTTTTATTTACTGATGTATATCAAGCTCATACAATGGTGCCTAGTGTGTAGTTCACACACAAAAGATTTGCTAAATGAATGAATGGTCTTGTTTTTCTCAAAGACTATATTAAATTTCAGCAACAAATGGCGGAATTTTGTGGCATGAAGGTTTTATCTCAAGGTGAGGGATAGATCAGTTAATCTCATAAAATTCTGGCTAGCTTTGTGACTCTACAGTTGTTTAATATGATTGAATTCATATCAAGAACTATTCCTGTGATGAACAAGACAAGGTTTCTCAAATTTCCTCATCAAAACCTCACTCTAGACAATACACCTGACAGTTACAATCAGTTTATCTTATGCTGACACTAATATGAGACTTTTGTCTAGGTCATTGTGTGATTCTTCTTTTGGGGCTCCCTCTTTATCAGATGCCTGCCACTGAACTCAAAATGAACATTAAGTGCTTTGGGTTCCATTGGTGACTATAAATTACCAAATGATTGTCTATACCTCTGAGCAATCTTACCAACTTTGAAGATACCAACTTTTATTTTATTGCAGAATATTATAAACATTTAAACAATTGAGACTACTGTAAATCATGAATTCCTTATTAAGCATCTTGGAAAATGTTAGCAATACTTTAAAAAAGAGTTGTCATTTCTTTGTGGGTTTCTAATTATTCTTTTTTATTAACAATCCTAAATATTTCCCACATAGTCATCCATTGGCAACTATCAGCTCTAACAACAGATATCTATTTCCCTCAGAATTTTGAGTTTCTTGATGGCTGTATTCATCTTTTTATCCTAAAACTTCCACAAATTTTGTATATAGTGATCAGCCAAAATCTGTTTTTGATTCCAAGTATGTATTTCTTTATTCTCAATATGTTGTACTTAGTTCAATAGCTATGTAAACGAGCTTACCATCCTTTAGACATTTGTGGCTGACATATATAATAACCACATACCTTTCAGATCTACCTTTTAATTTGCTATGGAGAAATGGTGGCAACAAACCTCCCACTTTTTTACTACAATCTGTGTTTACTACAATCTGTGTTTCCAAAGCCTAGTGTGCAAAACGAAAAGAACTCTATAATAAGCCAGGTGTGATGTGATCCTAAAATGAGAGTGAGAAAAAAGGGCACCCCTTTCAAATATTTTCAAATTTCTTTTTAATCTGTACTGTTATCAATATATTAATGTAGTCAACATCTTGCTTATAAGTTCAATTCTTTTATATTTAAACATATAATATCTTATTTATAAAAACAAAAAAGACTAAACATTTAGAGAATAAAGTTTTAATTAAGGTTGTTTATGCTATGTGTAATAAAACCTTACTACAAAAACATAATTTCTTCCATAGATTTTCCTGTTTTGGTGACAAACATATCCTCTATGTAAAGCATATAGGTTTCTTAAGACACATTTCCTTAATGAAAATAATCAATACAGGTTTCATCCTCATCTTCCCAATAATAATTCAGATCATAGGTTACTGAGAATGAAATCATTAATCAATCTTGGACCTCTGCACATACTAAGTTATTCTGAGGGTAACAGAGGAAATCTCATAAAGGAAAATTCTGTCCAACTGAGAAAATAATTTTCAGCTGGGACTTTGTGCAAGAAATTATCCCCCCACCGTACCCACCCCCACAAAAAACTGTAACCTTTCTCCAAATTCAGAGCAGATAGAACACCAGATACACATAAGTTTTTCAGCTAAAGAATAAAAACAGACTCAGAAGAGACACTTGGCAGCATCAGACTATATGGAATTAAAACTTGGATTCTAGAAGGATGGGAGCCAAGACCATTTTCAATTCACATTACTGAGAAGTAGCTCTAGTTACTTAGTAAAAATCCATTTCAATATCGAATTCAAAATACTTTCACAGGTGTTTGTGCCTTGTGAACCACTTAGTAAATAAAATGTATGAGCTTTTATTACAATTAAAGTTAAACTTACCCACTGATTCCCTTTACTAAATTAATAACACTCAGGGTAAATGAAGCTAGGCAAAACTGATTAAGTTGTAACAACCATGCAATCCTTAGTAGAGAAACAGATTAGCACCTCCACTTATAGGATGCAGATTTAACAAGGTTGATTTCCCAAGAATATTCACTCAATCATCATGACAGACCTGTCTCTATAATTTCTCCAAACAGTGGCTAATATGATCTGATTTTCTTTATGTGGAAACATTTTGGGGGTTCATTGAAACCTAAATTTAATATTTAGAATTACTTTGGTTTGGACCGGGGTTGTGTCTCAGCGGTACAGCGCTCACCAAGCACGTGCAAGACCCTGGGTTGGAGCCTCAGCACCACATAAAATTAAATAAATAAATAAAGGCATTGTGTCCAACTACAACTAAAAATAAATATTTTTTTAAAAAGATGACTTTGGTTAAAGGAAGAAATATTATTCGAGTCTAAACATAATTTTTTTTTCAAAATGTATACATACATAGAAAATATATACATACATAGAAAATAGGCTTAACACTTAAGACACAAATTTAAAGAAAAATATACTTAAAATAGTCATTGTGTCTACCATTTGTGGATAATTCACTATATACTTGGAATTGTGCTGAGAATTTATATTCATTCTTTCATTTAATCTTAATCTGAAAGCCCTATGAATTTGAAATTATTAAGTTAACACTTATACTGCAATTCAATTTTATAATTTTTACCTAAAAATTTAAATTAAAACCTATATGGACCAAGATGTAGCTATAGAGGAATTTTAACTTAGATTCTCTTCTTTAAACATAAGCAATCAGAAGATTATCCTTTTCTCCAGACTACTTTTTAAAATGTAAGGTTACTGTGTAAATAAAATGGAATCTGTGGAATTTAAGATTCATTTTGATTCTGGCAAAGCTGTTCTCTAATCCAGAGGGAAAATACTCTTGAAATATCTCAAAATCATCTCAATCCTCAAAATTGTTATTACAATATTTTATGCAGTCCAATTAACAGCTGGATTGGACATATTTTGAGATATATTTGAGACAGGAGGGTGAAAAAAGGAAAGAACTATTGTGTGAAGTCTAAATTTATTGAGCTGAACATTATCAGAGAAACATCTGGACAGGTTACCACAGGTGACTAGAGTATTGTGCTAATGAGGGTGACATCAAAGTTTAATAACCATATAAGGTAGTTAAGTTTGGAAAGTGGAAACACTGACCTTCAACCAGAGCTTACTCTCTGAACCTCAGCCAGCCTTCCAATGCACACAATTAACCTTACAAAGAAAACTCTAGAGGCAGCTAGACTGACCCATTAAAACTTATCATTACCACAGGCAAAACAACTAAAGAGATAAACCTGCTATGACTTAGTGACCAATTACAAAATTTAAAATGCCAATATAAAACTGTTCCAACTCTTTATTATTAAAATTTTTAAATATATATTGAGAACAGAATCATGAACCCAAGTATTCCTTACCCTACTTAAATAATTATCAAGTTATTTTTAACCTTATTTTTACACCTAAACTTTCTTGCCACCACCTTCTCAGATTTACTTTAAATCAAATTCCAGACATCAGACATTATATAATTTTATTTCTAACTATGTATTTTGACAATTATATACTCTGTTAAAACATTATCATACCACCTAAAATTTATAATAATTTTAATGACATCAAATATATAGTCAGCATTCAAATTTATTTTACTCAAATTAGGATTTCAATTTCATAAGAGTTAACATGTTTCTTACGTCATTTATTTATAGGTTCTCCATTCATCTATTGCTTTTTTCCTTCAATTTATGTATAGAGAAAAAAGTTATGCATATTTTTCTGTAATCCTATGGTCTAGATGGTGCTGATTAAATCCCTCTGTGCCACTTAACATGATTTTCTTTTGATTGCATTATATGTAAATTGTTAAAACTAGCAGATGGACCTAACTCAGTGTAATATTTATCAATAACTTTTTGCTGTGTACTCTATACAGAAGGCACATTTTTAAAAATTGATTAGAGCAGATTATGCTAAGTGAAGCTAGCCAATCCCTAAAAAACAAATGCCAAATGTCTTCTTTGATATAAGGAGAGTAACTAAGAACAGAGTAGGGTCGAAGAGCATGAGAAGAAGATTAACATTAAACAGGGATGAGAGGTGGGAGGGAAAGGGAGAGAGAAGGGAAATTGCATGGAAATGGAAGGAGACCCTCAGAGTTATACAAAAGTACATACAAGAGGAAGTGAGGGGAAAGGGAAAAATAATACAAGGGGGACAAATGAATGTCAGTAGAGGGGGCAGAGAGAGAAGAGGGGAGGGGAGGGGAGGGGAGGGGGGGATAGTAGATGATAGGAAAGGCAGCAGAACACAACAGACACTAGTATGGCAATATGTAAATCAATGGATGTGTAACTGATGTGATTCTGCAATCTGTATATGGGGTAAAAATGGGAGCTCATAACCCACTTGAATCAAAGTGTGAAATATGATATATCAAGAACTATGTAATGTTTTGAACAGCCAACAATAAAAAATTTAAAAAAAAATTGATTAATTTATTTATTTGTTCTAATTTGTTATACATGACAGCAGGATGCTTTTTGATTCATAGTACACATATGGAGCACAATTTTTCATTTCTCTGGTTGTACACAAAGTAGAGTCACACCATTCATGTCTTCATACAATGATGTTCATCTCATTCCACCATTTTTCCTACCCCATGCCCCCTCCATTCCCCTCACTCCCCTTTGCCCTATCCAAAGTTCCCCCATTCTTCTCATGCTCTCCCACTACCTCCATTATGGATCAGTATCCCCTTATCAGAGAAAACATTTGGCTTTTGGTTTTGGGGGGTTGGCTCACTTCACTTAGCATGATATTCTCCAACACCATCCATTTACCTGCAAATGCCTTGATTTGATTCTTTTAATGCTGAGTTATATTCCATTGTGTATATATACACCACATTTTCTTTAACCATTTATCTACTGAAGGACATTTGGATTGGTTCCACAATTTAGCTGTTTTAAATTGTGTTGACCAATGGTACAGACTAGATGACACAGAGACAAACCTACATAAATACAGTTATCTCATACTAGACAAAGGCACCAAAAACATATATTGGAGAAAAGATAGCCTCTTCAACAAATGGTGCTAGGAAAATTGGAAATCCATATGCATCAAAATTAAATTAAGCCCTATCTCTCACCATGCACAAAACTCAACTCAAAGTGGATCAAGGGCCTAGGAATTAAACCAGAGATCCTGTACCTAATAGAAGAAGAAGTAGGTCCAAATCTTCATCATGTTGAATTAGACCCTGACTTCCTTAACAAGACTCCTATAGCACAAGACATAAAATCAAGAATCAATAAATGGGATGGATTCAAACTGAAAAGCTTCTTTTCAGCCAAATAAATAATCAATGAGGTGAAGAGAAAACCTATAGAACAGGAGCAAATTTTTACCTCATACACATCAGATAGAGCATTAATCTCTAGGATACATAAAAAACTCAAAAACCTTAATACCAAAGAAACAAATAACCCAATCAAGATATGGGCTAAGGAACTGAACAGATAATTCTTAGAAGAAGATATATAATCAATCAACAAATATATTAAGTAAAAATGTTCAACATCTCTAGCAATTAGAGAAATACAAATCAAAACTATTCTAAGATTCCATCCCACTCCATCAGAATGGCAGTTATCATGAATAAAAGCAACAATAAATGTTGGTGAGGATGTGGGGAAAAAAGGCACACACATACATTGCTGGTAGGACTCCAAATTGGTGCAACCAATCTGGAAAGCAGTATGGAGATTCCTTAGACAACTTGGAATAGAACCATCATTTGACCCAGCTGTCCCACTCTTCAATTTATACCCAAAGGATGTAAAAACAGCATACTACAGTGATGCAGCCAGGGGCACATTTTTTGGCATTTTATTTCCTAGTAACATGATCAGTTATTGATTATCATTTATAATTGTCATTACTGTAATGAATGGTATTCTCCAAATATGGTGAAGGGCTAACTTCCATACCTCAGAATGTAACTATGTTTGAAGATAAGGTCTTTAAGGAGGTAATTTTGGTTAAGTGAGGTCATATGGATGTGCTCAAATCTAACCAGAGTGGTGTAACTAATAGGAACAGGAGATTTGGTCAAAATAGAAGACACCATAGTGTAAAAAAGACCTTTAATATGTGTCATGAGGAAAGGCAGCCATCTACAAGCCAAAGAGAGTCCTCCTTAAAAAAAAAAAAAAAAAAGCAAATATTCTGGCACCTTGGTCTTGGATTTCTAGCTTTGGAATGGTGAGAAAATAAATTTCTGTTGTTTTGCCCGCCCAAACTACAGTGTTTTGTTATAATATCCTTCACCAACTAATATAATAGATGATGCTAAAATACTACTGATTCAATTGCTTAAGTCCCTCCTCATTTGTGGATGGAAATATTTGAATAAAGGTAATTTTTTTTTCATTATTTGGCTAATCTGATGTACCATTTGTTTACACACACACACACACACACACACGAACTGGTATATCGCATAAACAAAATCTGATACAGCATTTCAACCTGTGATTTAAATATATTTGATAGTGTAATAGCAAGTGCTCTGGCTTCCCTTAAAATTTACCCTGGGGAAATGACTGAGGGAAACAGATTCCAAAAAATTTAACAAAACATTGCTGTGAAAAACTCCTGCAGAGGGAAGGCTGTGCTGAAGTTTTGTGAGGAGTGTGTGGTTGCAGGCTGGGTAAAGGGCAGGAAACAGCAGCAGTGAAAGGATAGGTTACAATTTTGGTCATTTAATTCAGCACTCATCTCTTTCATAGGCTGCCTTGGAATACCATTCCCTGGGCCTTCTTTCAGAAATCTGATATAGTTAGCCATAGCACTAGTAGTGCGTTGGGGTCATGCAGTGCTAAGAACAGTAGAGCAATACAAAAGTTTTGTTGGGGTTATTCAGTTGAACAAAGCAGATGTAAGGCTGACCAGCTTTAGGCATTCACTCCTCCATCCAGATGTCTAGGGTTGGGGTATTGCAACCTAGTAAGCACCATTTCAATCGCTGCTTCTTCCTTAAGAATTTTAACACTTTATTTTTAAGGTTTTGTCAAAGAAGAGTAACTGTGATTTTGTAGTATGTGTTTTTTTCTTCCTTGGTGCTTATTCCTTACCTAGCCTGGAAACTAATAAAAACAAGAGAGACAAAATGATTAACCTATACATATTCTGAGAAAAGTATATTCCTGATGAATATGAGCCCATAGGCCAAAATCATTATACATCTGAGGATTTCAAAGAAATCACAACAACCTGGACAACATATTGTTGAGAATGTGAAGGATCTCAGATCTTACCCTGCATTCAAGCTAACAAATTACCTTTTCACAATTTTATGATGTTAGCAGAAGACATGAGATTCCTGGGTTGACACAAACAATAGCCTCATCAACATTGCACTAGTTCCTCAAGTCCCAGTTTCACAGAATGAGACAAAGAGTGCCAACACAAATTAGTGCTTGCTTTACAGGAGAGAAGCCCAGAGTTCAGGGTCTCTATGTCTTTTATAATGGGCAATAAGCTTTCCTGTCCTTTGCTTCTAAAGGAGACATTTATAATATTGGACAGTAAACAAATCTGCTCTTTGCTCTGGAGATCAATATTATTTTTACCTTCCAAGGCTGTTCACTATATAAACAGCCTTGAAAGGATAGTTTAAAATAAAGGCAGTCAGTAATTCAGCTCATAAGAGGTAAAAAAATATGAGAGGCCCATGGCAAATTGTCTCCCAACACACAGGTAATGTGACACTTCAATTAGAAGAAAAAAATTGATGCAGAATTTATAAGAGGAATACTTTAGGAGATAAGGAGTTCATTAGCTATACAGGAAACAATTTTTCAAAAAGGAGAAATATCATGTAAAACATATTATTTATTTACATATTGTCCTTTCTCTATATTTACTATTACATGTTCCTTTCCTAATACATGTTATTTAAGACTTAGGAATGCCTTAGATATAGTGTGTATTAAATTGCCAACTGGAATAATTTGTTGTTTCATGATTAGGCCATAATTACTTAGGAGAATTTTAGTTAGACTCAAAATTTCCCTTACAGATACTTTTTATGCTATGTTTGAATTATGAAATATATTTTGTGTCTTCATAATATAGCATACATAATAAATAATAAGCATTGAAAAAATTTATGAACACAAACACTGAGATAAAAAAAAAACATGCTGGTCAATTGTGCACTAAATAAATTATACATATTAGTCCAAACTTATAAGAAAAAAAACTATTAAAATTTACTGGGAAATAATACAGAATTAATATATGTTTAATGGGTGTTAACTCTTACATATACACTTTTCACCTTTTTTCATACAGTTGTGAAGAAAGTGTCATAGATATGTACAATATATTATTAGCTAGGCATTTATTCATCATACAGAATGAAACCATCAATTTCTGGTTAAGAAAATATTTAGGAAAGACAGGAAAGGGAATGCCTTTGGGGAGGGCTTCATGGAGGATTTCAACTAATTTAAATTGTCAAAGACAGATCAAATATCATACTGTTTTTTTTTTTTGTAGAATTAAACAAACAAGATATTGGATGACAAAACTCAAACCACTAGTTAGAACACAAGTATTGATCTGCTATATTTGCACCCCTATAGTTTAGGAAAAGTAGTTTCTTACTGTACCGTTTACTCATACTAGCCAGTTATTTCTTTATAACAGAATGATGACATTAGATGTTATTATGCTTGAAACAACCAGGAGATTGTAAGGATTCCTTCTATTACTGTTTCCTCACATGTGGTCCATCATTATCCTGCATTGATTCTGAAGTGGTGAAGTGATTTAATCAAAACATGTATAATCTTTGGAACCTGAGTGTAAAGAGCTAATACGACATATCATTGCCTCCCTGAGGCATAAAGAAAAACACATTTTAAAAATGATATCACTTAAAATGAATTGTCTTCATCTACATGACAACATCTGTTGGAGTTATAATCACCTAACTTGGCAGTGCAATCTACCTGTCTTAAGCATTTAAGTGGAGAATGACATATAACAGATGTATGATGGATTTTAAACCAAGAAAGGCATGGAAACAACAATTTGCCACTTAAGACAATGCATAATAGTATGAAAATAACCTGATATGTTTCTTGCAGTATAGATAAATCTTTGAAATTCTAGCTCTTGTTTCAAGCATTTTTAAATTGACTTCCTTACAAATTCTTTTATTATTTTTTAAAAAAAGGTAACTTGTAACATACATTAGCTGACTTCCCAACTAGAATTCCTTATTTAGACTATAGAACAAATTATTTTTTTCCCAGTTCTTCCAAAAATGGTGCATAGCTAATACTGGTCAAGTATCTACTATAGTAGATAAGTTAATTATATACAGTAGATTCTTTAGGTGTTAAGGCTTAGTTCTCCGCATTAGCAAGGATACCAGCACTAACTACCACAGTATAGATTGAAGGACCTCAAGACCCCAGGCCCAACATTAGGTGACCTAACCCCTAAGCCTCAAAGCTGCAAGATGTTCCCTCACCCAACCCCTCCAGCAGCACATAGCACCTCAGGTGTTGCACAATGTTACCACAAGATGTTCCATGTAGATAACCCTAACGGGCCCCCTACCACAAGATGTTCCTTTTAGACAGCCCTACCGGTTAAACTTGAGAACTAGGTTTCAAAACAGGAACTGAAAGGACAGAATGCAATGTTATGGTTTTTCCAAGAACAAAAAGTTGAAAAACAAGCTTACCCCCTAGGTGACTCAACTGCTGGGTTCAGAGGGACCAATAGAAAGGCTGTTGCTGTGCTAAGCTAAGAACTAACCCACCTGTTCCCTACAAAAGATCTGTACCCCAAAGCCCGGTGTGCCAGTTCACCGAAGCTCCGGCTGAGGTTTCGCTGAGCACCCGCAGGCGCCTGTGTGAGAATAAACTCCTCCTGCTTTTGCAGCCAGTGTCTCTCTCGCGTGGTCCTTTCCGGGTTTGGGATCTGTGGATCTTTCAAGATTACTTACAGAAGAATTCATATTCTCTGTGTTAATTCCAATTTCAGGGAAATAAATAAGATAGATTGATTAAGAAAAAGGTAGTCTGGAGTGTAAATATACTGGTTGATACTTGACATTTTGCTGGAAAGATAATAAATGGGAATAAAATAATCAGTCTAGAAGATCTTATTATATAAAACTGTAATATATGTTAATATAAGTGGTTACTATATTATAATATGACTAAACAAAATTGGTAAGTCATGTTATTATTTGTCAGTTCACAAAATAAAGGAAGGAGATTTTTCTTCTAGGTTTTTTTTGGAAAAAAATTACTTAGGGAAGAAATGTTGTTTAAACCATAAGAAGGCTGTAGATAAGAACAAGAGACAGCAAAACACCAGATTTAAGTGAAATAAATGTTAACAAATTCTGAGGTAAAGAAGGGATTAAGAGACTGTCTATGGTTCCTGTGGGAAAATAATGGAAAATAAGCTTGGATACAAAAAGCAGAAAAAGATTATAAAGGATTCTGAAAGCTCTGGAGGCTATTTTAAGACTTGAGAGTAGGAAGAGTAGGTCTTTTATTATGAACACCCATGTGTCTACCTCCAAGCTTAATAAGGAACATGATGACTCACTGTAGAGCTTTGGGTAGAGGAGTAAAGTGGAAATCTACACAAAGTATCATTTGCCTATATATTATGCACTTATCCAGAGACTGAGAGTTCTACATATTTCATAATATTTCCATAATTATCTTACAAACTGGGCATTCTAAGGAGGCTCTTAGAAGTTACTATCTTCCTGTGGTCTCACAATTGGTATATGACATATATACTATTGTCTTGCACATTAGATCTGTCTTGTTCCAGTTCTTTTAAAGTACACAGCCATGCTGAAAGCAATATTTTTGGAAGAATTTTTTGGAAGCAGAGTAGAAAATGCAATGAAGGAAGGAGACACTAAAGGTATAGTCAGGAGTGAACTGAAAGAGCCCTCCCAGAGATGATGAAGTACAAGTGAGGAGGAGGAGAAGAAAAAGAAGAAGAAACCATTAGTGAAAGAATTGAGATGTATAAAATAATGAGAAAAATCAAGATACAATGCCATAATATGAAAGAGAGGAGAACAAATATGGAGGAAACTGTAGTCAGGGTAGTAGAATATGATGAAGAGAAAAAATAATAATTTTAAAAGAATTATTATAATTTCCACTATCAGGTGTGTCTACACAATTCTGTTTAAATGGAAATCTCTCTATCTTTTCAAGTTGAAGATCCAATTCAAAACTAATATCCTGACATGAAACATTTTCTTTATCCTTCCTTGAAAGGAGAAATAATTCCTGAGATTTTAATATATATATTGCTATTTTATCATGTTACACTTTATTGTTACCTTGGTCTTTGTTTCCTTGATATTGAACAATGAGGGCTTTGAAGGCAAAGGCCATCTCTTACAATTATATCACAGTATAAAGTGTGTATGTATTTTTTAATTATAAAAGAAATACATGCCAATTATGAGTATGTCAATATACAGAAAAATAGAAAGGAAAGCCCATGTGATGAGATGGGTAGAGAATGTTATTCCAATCTTATGAAAATATCTCATTTATTTTTCTTAGTTGGAATTGTAGCATTTATGGTTGTTTTTATTGTTGTTTTTAATAACATAGGCTGGTCATTATAATCCCAAACTCTGGAGCCAGAGTGGGACAGTTCAAATCTTAGCTTGTTCACCAAAGATAAGACTGTGAATATCTCTCACCTCTCCTTAACCACGACAGGGGAAGCACAGCACTCCCTCCCTCATAGTGTCATCATGAAGAGGAAATGTCTTAATGTGTATGGGTGCTACTTAAGTGCTCACTGCTGCTTTGTTCTGGCCATTCTTTGTGCACCTACCCATCCCTGGGCTTGTTGTGATACTTAATCTCTGCCTCAATATTGGACATGTGAATCTCATTCTGAAAGATCATACAATTTGGTCCTCAGACCAGTGATTGATTCAAAGACCAACAAGTAGTCCAAACAAGGACACCCAGAGCCTTCCCATTCACCCAATAGATATTTTCTGCAATGATTAGGTTAAAATTATTTCCTTTTTGCTGAAATTACTAGGTATGAACATAATGTTTCAAGTGATAGTTTTGTTACCACTAGGTAGAATCTGCCGGAGAAGAAAGTTTAAAAAGAGAATAATAGACCTGAGTAGTGGATAAAGGTGGGTAGCTTCTTAAGAGCTTAAGAGCTTCTTAAACCCTCAAATTCAACTGTACTCAGTACTTGCTGGCCCTGGGCTTCTCAACTATTCAGTAAGGCTCTTTTTGGCTTAAACTTTGTATTGTTTTACCTTAAAAAAAAACTAATAGTTTTATTAAATATGATACTTTTTTTAATATTAAGTAAATAAATGTTTTTAAAATTCCATTTTGAGGATTCTGAGCCTTTAAGCAGTATTTATAATGACACAAGAAATGCTTTTTCTTAATCTTTTTTTTTTTGGTGGTACTAGGAATTGAACCCAGGGGTGCTCTACCACTGAACTACATCCCCAGATGATTTTTAATTCCTGGGGCAGGGTTTTACCAAGTTGCCCAGGATGGTCTCAAACTTGCAATCCTCCCACCCAAGCCTCCTTCGTAGTTGGTGTACGCTACTACAATCTGGCAACAAATGCTTTTTTGAATCAAGAATTCAGTGCTTCTTTCTACATTATCATGGGATATGTTCCATATTGATTTTCTGTTCCTAGATATATTTTACTTAACTCATTAACTATATTCATGATTCTAAGGCAAATATAGGTAAATCATATTATTTAAATATATCAGCAACTTCAATGAATTTAATTCATCAGAGGTTTATAAGCATCTGCTCTGTGTCAGGAACTGGAAAACAACAGGGAATATAAAGATAGAAAAGACCCATAAAAATTATAGTAGAGAAGATGATCATCCTATAAAAGATGTCACGCAAGGAAAATAATTAAAAATGATAAAATGTAGTATGCACAGTAATAAAATTATATATAAAGAAAAAGGAGGGTAAACAGTAAGGGTGAGGGAAAATGCAAATAAAGGTAATATTTTACTTGAGTTTCAATATATATGCAGAATATTTTAAAGAAAAAAAGAGGAGGGAAAGTGTGCTGATCTCAGAGAAGAACATTAGCAAATATAGTAGTTAAGTTTTTTCAAAGAGCAGTGAGCTATTCTGTTTGATGGGGAAGAGTGTGTGTGTGTGAGTGTGTGTGCGCACGCACATGCCGTGACATAAGGAGTAAGGAGAGGAATGTTAAGTGATAAAGCTGCAGACAAAGTTCAACAGTTCATATGAAGTCTTGCATCTTTTTAAATGAAGATTGGTCTTCATTTATGTTTCTGAAAGCTAGACAGATTATTAAGTAGAAGACACAATCAAATTCATGTTTTACAAATGTATGTATCTGATGCTTGTGTAGAAGGTGGATGGCAGGGTCAAAGAATTAGCAACAGAACATCAATTAGAAGGTGATAGCTCTAGAATAAATTATTTGGAATTAATCTAAGGGAATTTCAGTGAAAATGAACAGAAAGTGGAAGCATCTAAGGCCCATTACAGGAAGTCAATAAGCTTAAATGCCAAATTCATAAGCAACTCAAAGATAATGTGAACTGGAACAACAGCTATCAGGATTCTAAATGGGGACAAGATAAATTACATTTTCATAACCCAACTTTTCTAAAATGGGAAATATCTGGATTGTGTTATAGATACTCTTTGTGTGTGTAAAATATTTATTGAAAGAAAAAGATGGCTGTGAAATCTTAGTCACTTATTGGCTTAGAATAGAGAATAAGAGTTCTTGAATTCTGCACTGCACCATTCATTTGTCTTTTTTATTATTTTAAAATAAACTTTGAAAGCTTTGAGTAAAAGAAAAAGATGGCCTTGTATAATATATATTAATACTATGAAAGCAGCATAACTTAAGCTGCTTAATATAAAATGTTCTTGTCATAAGTTGCATCAAGACCACCCAGAGATATCAAAACTTAATCCCTAAAAATGGTAAATGTTACCCTATTTGGAAAAAGGGTCTTTGCACATTCAATTAAGGATACTGAGATGAGAGGACTGCCCTGGATTAGATGGGTGTGGTCTAAATCCAATGACAATGGATTTAGAAGAGTGAGGCAGATGAGACTGATAGGCAGAAGAGCAGGAGGCAACATGACCATAGAGGCAAAGATTGGGGTGATGCTGCCACAGTTTGAAGGGTATGACAGCCACCAGAAGCTCAAGGAAGTGAAAAATGCATATGGCCTCACACTTTGATTTCCAACTTCCAACTCTAGAACTGTTAGTGAATAAATGTCTGTTGTTTTAAACCCATCATGTGGGTTAACTTGTTAAGGCAGCTACAGAAAACGAATACATTCTGTTTTAATCCTGTTTGGTACCTCCTACGAAACCCAAAATAGTGTACATGTAAGGTTGTCAATTAGTAGGTGCTGAATGAATATGACTAAAACCATTTCACCTTCTGTGTCTGTCTCAGATGGAATTCTCCTTCTAAGGTACCATAAATTTCAAACTAATTAGAACAAGGCAAGAAGAAGAGTTTTGTTTTGTTTTGAAACTTCTGAAACTTTCTTCCTTTTGCAAGCTTGATTTATAGAAGGACTAATTCTGTTTAATTATTGTGATCATATTATTTTTATTCTAACTGAATGTCTAATAACTCATAGCTGGCTAGCTTTTCCTAAGTATTAAAACACTTACCTTGCAAAAGTTTATTGTTATATTTAACTATATTACATCTGGATATATTAAAATACTTTTTCTTTTTAAAAAATTATTTTCAGTTTTCTTTAGTCTTACTACATTATTGCCACAGTAAAGAATGTAATTACCTCCCCTTCCAAAATTTTATCCCTCTCTTGTTGCCCAATGACTCCTAGAGATTGCCAGGTTTCCACTATGTTTCACATGCCTGGTTAAGTAATGGTTATAAATTTAACCATATTCTCTAGTTAAGAATTTGCTATCACTTTCTCATTTTTGATAAAATATAGCTACTAATTGGTCTGACATGGTATTCTTGTCAAACTGACATTAATTACTTAACTTTGGTATTTAACTATTGACACTGCATATAATTTCCCTTTGGGATGAAAATATTGTCTCCTTAAGTAAAATTGTATTGTTTTCTGAGTTTTTCTCTAAAATAAATTATGTCTGCCTATAACTTTTCAGTAATCACTGATGTCTCCTGATAAATTATCTACTCTAATTCAATCAACCTCTTGTTATTCTTTCTCTGACAGATACTACAAACTTTAAGCAGTAGCTCAACCTAAGACCCAAATGTATGACATTTAACTGAAGATCTCACTCAATTCATTAGTTCAATGGCATTAATCAACACTGTTCTTTGTATATCTTTCATCCAGCTTACATTTCATTTAACTGTGTTTTTCAAGCCAGCTCAAATTAATTTTGCAATCAAAGTTTCACATGGCATCGTCTCTGCTACTTTGCTAGAAGTCATGATGCATTACATCTTCTCCACTCTGCTCATTTGCTAAGCTGTAAAGCTATCAAAAAAGCAACCAGCTTTGTCTGGCACAATTTACTCTGTATCAAACTGTTTGTTCTGTTTATTTCTCCTGGCTGTGCTTTTCTTTCTCAGGTTATTTTAAACTGAGGATGTGATAGCATTTTCAGAATAATTTTCATTTTTGTACTTTCTTATTTTAATCAACAAGATTAATTACATTTAAGCAATAGTCACTTTCATTTAAAACATTTCTGGAGTTCTACTGATTGAAAAAAATATTAAGCATATGGGAAAGAAAAGGGCAACTAAATGTTGAAGATGAAATGAATTGGTAGATTATTTTTAAGAGAAACTGGTTCTGAGATTTAATTTCCCTCCCTGGTTCTCATGGTCTTCCTCCAAATACCCATTTTAAAAAATCCCCACAGTAGTTGCCAAAGAAAAATAAAACTTAAAGAAAATGTCACAGGCTCCCTAGGCCCAGTTAGAAAAAATGTATTTGACTCCTAAAATTTATATTGATCAATGCTGGAAAGGGTTCAAAGGCATATATTTCATCTGTATATTTCATATTCTACATTTATACCAAGAATAGCCCAGTCTAGTAAAAAAAAACAAAAAACAACTCTACAAATTCCTTTGATTATGTCTAACATTGGGGCATTGTAATTATTTTAAATATATACATATATTTTAACAATCATAAATATACTTTAATCTCTTTGTGTAATATATTCCCTTTTATTATACCTAGTATCAGGCTTTAAGAGCTTTATGGACCAGAAAAGTAGTAAATAAGCTGTACTGAACTACATGAGAACTATCTTTATAAATAGCAAAGCTCTTGTCACTACTGGCTATCTTCCCAGTTTCTCTCTTGCAAAAGTATTCAGAGACCACTTCTCAAACAGGAATATAACAAGGTTATGGAAGTGGAGGTGTTTATTTTACAGTGATTTTTATTTTGGAAGAGTGTTATTGTGTGATAAATCATGTAAACAAAGTATTTGGGATAAATGTTCTCTCATAATTACACCAATGAAATTTAGTAAATCTCAGTCCAAAAAACACCTATACATGGAATGTCTCCTAGGAATGGTAAATTTGATTAAATACTGAACATATCAATGTGATCTTTAATTATTAATCTGAAAAGGTTAAACTTAACTAAATGGACATTGGGGGAAGTTGAGAATGCTTTATCTTCTTCATCTCTTCACCAAAACAAAGATTTGGCTTGGATAGTTCATACAAACAAAACAAACAAAAAATTCATTATACCCTAAAGAAGTGGGAAACTTACCCTGAAGTCTCAAAGGTAGTTCATATCTCAAATAAATATTTGAGTGTCATATGACAAAAATGCCATAATATGATCTGATTGGTTCCTTTGAGTAATGCGAACTGAAATGAAACATCAATAAAGAACCAAAAAGAAGACAAACTAAAAGGAAGGTACAGGTATAAAAGATGAGATTAAATTTGAAAAAAAGGAATGAAGGCAATATTTCTGAAGAATAAAAATAAAAATTGGGAGAAAAGTATAAATGACATCAGAGGTAGTGAACTAGTTACATAAGTGAATTTTAAAACTCTTGGGATGTAAAGAAAAAAAGAAAGACCAAAGAGGAGAAATCTAAGATTTTTAGATCTTCCAGAAGAAAATGGATAAATAAAAGGAAATTCAATATTTAAAGAAATAACAGAATAAAATGTTTTTAAGCTAAGAATTTCTATTAAAAAAGACTAAATCACAGACAAAATTAAAAATTTAAAAGACTTTTTTTGATCTAAACTGGTGATTATTTTTTTAATTCTCAAGTTATAGAATTTTTTATATGCATTTAAGTACAAATATAGATTATTTGTAAAGAAACAAAAATAGCACAAGTTTCAGATTTTTTTAAAAGTGTGGGTTCATTATTTTTCTCCCTCGCAGCAAATGTCAGATGAAAATACATATTTGTCTTCAGATTTTTAGGGAAAAAAAAAGTCCTAATCAGACATTTTGTTATTCATGAGAAAAGGCATGGGTTAAAAAATTCTTAAATTTCAATGAATAAAAGCCATATTTTTTTCTACTCTATCTTTGTCAAGAAAATTCAGCTGAAATGACTTTAAGATGGATTAAAATTCAAAACTGAAGAAGAGAAAATATAAAAATACAGAAGAATTGGAATTGTAGTTGGAAGCAATTACATATTTAAGGTTAGGTCTAAAATATCAATATCTTTGCATGATCTTTTCATGAACTTCACTATGTGTTTACAAGAAAGATGTTGCAAAAGAAAAGTCCTTGAAATATTAAATTTTGGATGATTTTATACACATATTCACCCAATTATGTGTATATATAATTATTTTCTATCAGTTAATATTTTCTTCCAAAAAATTGGAAGTGATAAAATGAAGAAGAAACAAAGTGCACCTTAATTTACACATACGGGAACAAAAATATTGTTTGATTTTGGTTTTTGTAATTGAGTTATATTAAATTATGTATATTATGTTAAACCAAGTGAAATATATTCATATATAAAAATAGGATTCAGACATTCTAAGTCACCAAGGTAGGAGTAGATACACTGCAAAAATGAGAATGTAAATGTACATGCACACACACAACAGTCATGGCAAAACAATAATGGGACAAAAAAACTCATGATATTGACTTAGGTGCTTTTATTGATATGATTAGATTTGCTTTCTCTGTTTAGGATGCAGAAAGCTGAGAAGAGCATTACTTCCTTCTTAAGAAGAAAAAAAACAGCTGAGTAATTTACAAAATCTTAACTACTCTCAACCACATCAGAGAGCTGAAATGGCAAGAAAATCACATGGGCTGCAATGTCAGGAAAGACAAGCTCTTCTAAGGACAGAGAGGAACTTGAGTCTTGGAGTAGCAGGAGCAGAGCATGAAGGGAACACAAGGTCACCATAAAAGCAAGTCATAAGAGTTCTGTTAATTCTTAAAATAAATTGTCTGCCCTGATGTAGGCTTTCATAAGAGTAAAGAACTTGCACAAGAGTGAAGAACTGTTGAGGTCCACAGAACAAAAGCAGTTTGCACCCAATTAGCAGGCTCTTTTCATGAACTTCACTATGTGTTTACAAGAAAGATGGGAAGCAGAATGAAAGACCAAAGAAAAAAAATCTGTCAGTGATGCTGACCTAGGAAGAGGAGTGGCTTCTATTTTGGGAAAGAACCTCACCCAGATCTTTAATCCTTATATCTCCTATAGGACAAAAGCTATAGACAACTGTGTGATGGGAAGCAGCCTCACAGGGCACATGTAAAAACCTACTGAAAGTGGGGAAAGAATAAAAGAAGAAAAGAATCCCATCCCAAAAGGGGTAAAAATTTCTCAATAGAATAAGCACTGACAGTATTTAAGACAAAGTTTGAATGCTATGCGGAAAAAGGGCAGGAAAAAGTCATACCCTCATTCCAGGGAACACATTGTCTAAACCAGAGAAAGGCCGCCCCCCATCTCTAGCCCTTCACTCAGGTACTAACAAGTGTTGAATAACAAGTAATTATTGTCTATCATTGAGGGAGAGTCATCAGTATAAAGACATAGTCTCACTGACGCACTGACTCACAAGAAAACCAAATGTTAAGGAATAATTAGAAATTTCTTGTAATGAACCAGTCCCTAACTTAAGCATAATGTTTCATGAGCACATGCAAAGCTTATGGTATATTCAGTGTAACAAGAAGCAACAAATCAAACTAATATTGACTCTTAACTACACTGATTTAATATCCCACAAAAAAAGTGTAGTCGAAGAGGAGGCATGCCATTTCTGGGCATTACTACTTTTCCCCCAGTCTCTACTATCCTTATATAATGTCCAACTTGCATTAAAAAATTACAAGACACATAAAAATTCAAGGAAAAAAAACCCACCTCCTATTAGGAGAAAAATCCATTTTGAAAGAAGATACAGATAAAAATCCAGATATTGAAACTACAAGCTAGGATATTCAAGATAAACATGATTAAAGTGATGGAGACTTTAGAGAAAAATACAGACAACATGTAAAAACAGACTGGAAATTTCAATGGGAGATGGATTCTTGGAATCAAATGGAAATCCTAGAAATAATCATAATCATAGTAAGTGATAAAAATGCCTTCAGTATATTTGACAAAGTAATGAAGATTTAGCAAACATGGGGGTAAATTACCTAATTCACACAATACCAACCAGTATACATCTAAATAAGCAACAGAAAGCACTTGTTAAAAACCTGCTTAGAAGAAAGCTTGGGTTCAAATTTCAGTTGTGGTACTTATTAGCTTTGTTTGATCAACTTACATAAATTCCCTATGCCTCAATTTTATCCGTCAGTAACTGGTATAATGAACACATATCATAGGGTTCTTTTCAAAGCTAAGTGAATTATTGCATGTAAAACATTAAGTGATTATATGTGTTCCACTGTAGATATCAGTAAGTATTAAAGCTATTTAATGAAGAATGAAAAAAGGAAAGTAGTATAGCACGAGATATATCAGATTAAACAAAATTTGAATAAAAATAATTAAATATGGAAAATGGCTTAAAATTGTAGTTGAAATATATATTGAAAAAATACACATATTTGAAGTAAAAATCTTAGAAATACAAAAACTAAGAAATAAAATCAAAGAGTAATAGATCTTTATATGACATAGAAAAGTGTATCACTTGTCATCCATAACCGATAACAGAAATAATTATATAAAATATTATAGTTAATATAATTATTAATTTTAAAACAAAATATCTCAGAAAATACAGCATGTTTTTAAACTGTACATAAAACATTGACCATATATTAAACAATGAAGCAACTCATATATATTCTGAAATTCTGAGCAAGTTACAAAATAAATGGAAGAGTTTAGCTTTTCTGATCACAATATAATAATACTGGGAATTAATATCAGATATTTTTTAAAACTGATAGATGACATAAAGATCTTTACCACAGAAATTATTGACAGAAAAGAATATCTCACATATTTAGTAAATAGATATATTGGCACTACATATAAAAACTAATAGGATAAAATCCATCTGATTTCAGATGAATATTCAAGTAATTAGATAGTATCATTAAGTGCAACAAAATTAAAATAAATGAACTAAGTATTGATTCAAGAAGCCAGAAAGAGTAGTAAAATAAATTCTTTGTAGATTATATATCAATAAAAACAAAAACAAAACAAACAAAAAATCAAAATAAAACAAAATAAAATTTTTAAAAAAGGAACAAACTAACACACTGTAAATTTTAAAAGTGGAACATATAAAGAAATCTCATAACAGATTCTTTTAAATCATTAATTCAGTGCACAAGTTTCATAAAACACCAGTTAAGGATGTGAACAGTATATAAATGTGAACAGTATATAAAACCACTTTAGGAATTAAATAGCATTACAGTTGGAAAGGAGTTTTGTTTTCAATAAGAAAAGTCTAGGACTGAAGTTCTGCCTATGAATTTTAAAATCTTCATGAATGGAGTATAAATGAGGTTTATATTGTCACAATTTTCTAAGGCATCTTGAGACAGAATCCTTATACCATTTAAAAGATTTTAAGAGAATAGGAAATAAGTAATACTTTCAGTGGTGATTTGATTGTATAATTGGGTCCAATTTTTTACACCTCCCTGAATCTATGTCCTTTTGTAGTGATTTTCCACACTGACTCTGGTTTTGACTATGTTATTTGCTTAATGAATGAAATTGCTTAATGCAAACACTACTCATTCAGAACCTAAGATCCCTATGAGAACATGCCTGGATTAGACTGCTGGAGAGATGTGAGAGGCACATGAAAGAGGGATAATTATCTGTGATGAGGGTATTCTAGTTCAGCTTTCTCTCCAGGGAGCAGTAGGCTGACCATAAGCCTAGAGATGAGCTCAATCTGATTCAGATCAGCAGAACCAACCAGCAACCATAAACTCATGGAAATTACAGAAGTTTGTTTTTAAACTACTGATTTATTGATGGTCTCTTACATAGCATTATTACAACATAACTAACTTTCTTCTCAATTACTAAATATAGCCAATATAAAACAGGCATCAAAACTGACAAAATGGCACAAAACAAAAAAATGTTTTGTTCTTCTTATATGAAATGACCATATTTATATTAGTAACATTGAATCTAACATTAGTTTTTAAAATAATCTGTAGTAACTAAATCTTATTAATTCCAAAGATGGTTCATTATTACAACAAATGAAAAAATTTATCTGAGTAGACACTAGAGTAGAATTTTCCAAACTATAATCCAATCTTGTCTTAAACTTTCAATATAAAATTGAAATATAATTTCTTAATTTATTTAAATGTACCAATTTAAAGTAAACCATCAGTATTATGCTGAAGTAATTCTCATTAAAATCAATTTTGCTATTATTTAATATTTTGCCTGTAGTAGTCAATAATGTTTCATTTTAAAAAATAAAACAAAATAACAAAAGATATCTCTAAAAGGAGCTAAAGTCATTATTTCTTATTGAGGATATAACTGCCCACCTGGAATATCCAGAAAGTTGGTGCCATTTTTCCCCAAATTCAATCTGAAAATTTGTTGTAAGTCCAATAAAGACACTTAAACATATTTTTGTTAAAATAATTAAATAATCCTGTTATGGTTAAGGTATTAGGGTCTGGAAAACTAATGTGTGAGACAATGAAAGAAAGTGTAGAGGTAAAATGATTGGCTTATGAGAACTTTAACCTAATCAGTGCATTAATCTCTCATAGGAATTAACTGGGTGGTATGTGTAGACAGGTAGGATATTGCTGGATGGAGTGGTCCCTGGGGGTGTATCTTCCGGGTAGCGGAGCTATTTCTTTCCCTCCCCCACCCCTCTTTCCTTCCTAGTGATGTCCCCAGCTTCTTTGCTTTGCTCTACCACACACATCTGCCATGATAATCTGCCTCATCTGAGGCACCAAGGAATGGAGTTGGCCATCTATGGACTGAGACCTCTGAACCTGTGATTTACCCAAATAAACTTTCCTCCTTAAAATTGTTCTTGTCATATCTTTTGGTCACAGCAGCATAAAACCTGACTAAAACAAATTCTAAAACTGTTCTCGAATAAAGATGAATAACAATGAAGACTATTTTGAAATAGAAAAATATATTTGATTTACTCTAACACTGCTATAATCACAATATATTTTTAAGCCTCTATAATAAAACTTTACATTATTCATGTTAAAATAGATCAATAAAACAAAACAACACAAATACCATACTGAAATTTTTATATATGAAAAGGTGGGACAAAATAAATTAGTCAGTAAATTATATTTGAACAATTAAGTTTTGATAAAACAAAGTTAGGCTTTTTCACACCTATATCATGTTTTAATTGTTTGAAGAAAAATATTTTAATATAAAACTATTCCTATGAAAAATATGGAAGACTATATTTACATAAATTAAGATTTTTTTACATATGAGAGAAAAAGCCTTAAAGAGAAAGATTAATAGGTTGAATTAAAAATTTTTTAGTAGAACACAAAACATAGGGAAAATTTAAAGATAAATAGAAAATTGGGAATAAATAGCACAATATACATTGCATATTATTTTTAATATAAGGTAGTAAAATATATAATAAATAACCAAATGAATTAAATAGAGTAAAACAGTATCATTAATAAACAAACTGCATATTAAATTAATATTAGTATATTTTCTTACTTATTAGATTGGTAAGAACTAAAAATAATAATAATTTGACACCGGGGTAGGAAAAGAGACACTGTTATTCTTTGCTAGTGGAAGATATATTGTTACAATCAATAAGAGATAAAATTGTCATTTGATACCCAAATCTTCAAGTTTAAATATTTAATACCAAATATCTAGATATAAGAATATATTATATAAAATAATTTGATTAATAGGTCACATAAAAATATGAATGTACATATTCAAGCCTGTTGTTTGTTAGTGAAAAAAAATGTAATTGACCTTAATACCCTAGAATCCTAAATGTTGTCCTCTTTTAAAAGAAAATATTCAAAGCACACATGTAATTTTTGGCACAAAACGTTAGTGAAATGCTGGGAAGTGAAAAAGTAATTGAAAATTGAAATGAGTGAATGACTGATCACTTTAAAATATGAACAATGGTAGATCAGGAACAATATATGTCAAGGTTTTAGAAATTGAATTTCAGTAATTTTTATTTGTACAATGTTTATTCATTTACACATACTATTTTCTGATGAAATGCAATTAGAAGCTATTCTTCATATGAGTAAAATGAATATGCAGCATATAAACTAGATGAGAGGCAGCTGAAGTTCTCACAACTGTTAAATTTGTTTCCTTAAATACCTTTATGATTAGAAGAGTAAGAATGAAAATAAATGACCTAAACATTCAATTCAATGACTTAGAAAAAGATCACTGAAGAACATTCCTTAAAAAAATAAACAAAAATAAAAGTAGAAATCAACAAATTAGTACTTCTTAAAGTAGTAACTAAAACTAAAATTTATCCTTGAAGGAAAAAATACCCATCAAAGAACTAAGCAAAAACCATAAAAACAACAAGAAATAAAATTGCTTATTCCAAAATGAAGCTGGAGAGATATGTCAGGGCCCACATTTTTAAATACTTTATGAATCATATTAAGAATTTTAAATATGATCTGAATGGCAGAGAGACAACATTGAATTTCTAAAATGTATTTTGGCAAGAAGGGGCATGAACCCAGCCCATAGGAAATGCTCAATAAATATATACTGAATTAATGGAAGATGTGAAGCCAGAGAGTTTTTTTTTAGCATAAATGTTTCATATGTATATAATTTTATGTGACTTTTTAAGAAATGATTATATCCATATATATAAATTTCTTTTTGGGTGTGCTATGAAAAATAAATTAGGAGCCCTTCTGGAAGAAAGGATACAGACAAACTCTTGTGATGTTCTGAGCAATGGTTAATGAGGATAGCAGGGGATCTTGAAAAGAAATAAGTTAGAGCTACAGGTAGGAGATTGAATCAATGGAAGTGGGTGGTAATCTCCTAGTTGTGGGTAAGGATAAAAAGTGGCAAACCTGAGGTTTATGCCTTGAATCTATGTGTGGATAATGAGACCATTCACTGAGATAGTTGCTGCTGTGATTAACACTATTGTTTTGTCCCAAGTCTTCTGTCATGTCCTTTCAAAATGCATAGTAGGATCATATTTTCCCAAATTCCATTTCTGGTGATCAGATGCAGTCATTTGATCTATTTTGGCCAAGCTGTTGTTGAGTGGAGATGAAATGTGTCACTTAAAACCCTTTTTGATACAGGGTCTTCAAATCTCTCTCATTTAACTTGTTAAAACGAAAAGCAAATTCTAGATGATGGCCATTCTTTCAGCCTATGTGCTGCACAGGGTCACAGGTTCTTTTAATGCTCCTTATTTTAGAGGTGGAGTTTGCTTTTCTATTCTGTGAGTCTAGGATTGAAGGCTTTAAGTAGAGAATGAAGCAGAAAAAAATGCTGTGCCAATTTCAAGTTCAGTCTTCAAGGGGACTGGTACCTGCCACTTCCTCTGTCTTGGATATGACCTCTATGAATCCTGTTGCCTTGCTGTGAGAAACCAAGTCACAGAAACAGCTCCCTTGCAAGCAGATGGTACCAGGAACGTCCCAGCCAATATTCAGCATCAACTGCCAATCATGAAACTGGCCTATGTTGGGCAATATAGGCCAACCAAGGCCTCAGAAGACTGTGGCCCCAATGTCCCAGAATCATCTGCAGGAGAAAACCCACCTACTGAGCCCACAAAATGTACAGAATCATGAAACAATTATGACACTGTCATGTGAAGCCCCTAAGTGCTGAGATGGTTTCTTACACATCAGTAAGTAATGAAAACAGTCTACACACTGGATAGCGAATGTTGATGATCAGGAGAAGTTACTCTCCTGAGACTATCTTTATAAAGCATGTTCAAGAAATAAAACTTTGTTGTGGTAAGTCATTGAGGTTTTTCAGGTATTGATTATAATAGCATGACCTAGTCTATGCTGACTGATGAATGTAAGATACAGTAGAAGAAAAGGTGTTATTTTGAAATAAAAAAAAAATAGTTCCATTTTATATACCCAAAGAGTAACCAGAAAAATATGGTAAATATGTATTTACATCTGAAACACAGGAAGTTTAGTGTAATTGTTCTGGTTTAGATTTTAGGTTATCTCCCAATGCTCATGTGTGAGACATTGCAAGAAAGTTTAGAGGGTGAAATAATTAAGTTCTGAGAACTTTGACCTATTCAGTGAATTAATCCACTACTGGATTAACTGAGTGGTAACTGTAGGCACGTAGTATGTGGCTCCAAGAAGTAGGTCCAGGAGGCATGTCTTTGGGCTTTGTATTTTGTCCTTGGTGAGCTGAGCACTCTCTGTGCTTTCTGTAGCCATGGGTTCTTTTCTCTGCCATGCCCTTCCACCATGATATTCTGCCCCCACTTTGGGTCCAGAACTATGGATTTGGCCATCTATGGAATAAACCTCTGAAACTGTGAGCCCCAAATTAATTTCTCCTCCTCTAAGTTGTTCTTGTCAGGTCTTTTGGTCACATTGATACAAAACCTGAGTAAAGCAGTCACTGAACAAGTCTTTATTTAAAATCTATATATTTACATATAGATGAATTGTCTACCAAAGATTACATTAAGTTTTTGTAAGTCTTGAATTTTGAGCATAAGTAATTGGTATAATTGTATAAAACAATAGTGGTAGAGATTGGTAACATATAAACTTTACCCTCAGGGGACACTCAAAATTTTCAAATCAATTCTTATACAATATTTTTCATTTTTATAAAAATTTTGTCCCTTTCTAGATTCTATCATTCTCAGTGTCATATCAACTGTAGATTTGATTATCAAAATATAATCTCTAGGATCAGTTTAGTGTCTAAATAGCATAAGATTCTTCAACTAATAAGTGTAGACTATGAATAAATTATGGACATTAAATAGGGACTCAAAACAATATGAGTTCAACAAGAACAAGTTGGGCAAAAAAACCTCATCGAAAAAGTCAATGTCATGAGACAGGTAAATCTTGGGATATACAGTACCCTCATGTATTAAAATTTCTATCTTCTATTCCTCATAATTGGGAGATGACCATAAATCTTGTAGAACTGATGTAAGGAACAACCATGTTGATAATTGTAAAGTACTTCATACAGAGCTTGGCATATATTGTGTTTATTCAAAACATAAATAAATCAGAAAAAATTCAACAGTGTGAATTTTAAGTTCTCAAAACAATGCAGTATGTAATCAAAATAGACAGATGAAAACTCTTAGACCTGGAATTCATTTTCTTTCTACAGTGAAAGTTACCTGCTTACTTGTCTAAAGAGGAAAGACGAATCGCATAGAGAAGTACTGCTTTCACATAGCCATCTATTAATATCTCATCCTTAGTTCCAAGCAGCAGACCTTTCTTTTTCTTATCCTTCTGGATTTAAGTATAATTGAAAAGAAATCTTTGGAATGCTTCTCAACTCCTTTCTTGCTTTAAACTCACTGGAAATTTTCTTAGGTCTCTGTATTAGTCTTCTGTTATCTTATTTTTACACTGTTACTTCCATCATTTTTCATGTTCTCACATTTATAAGGAGCTCCTTGGACAGCTGCATGGATCTCTTTAGATATCACAACACCTTCTTCATCAGCACCATCTGTGGTTGGTATGGCCTAAGTCCAAATTTGACAATCTCCCTTTCCTTTAGTCACATAGGCATGTTATTAATACCTGAACTCATAATAATACTTTCTCTAAGCTTTCCAAAATGTGAGCTTTTACCATCTAGCAATTGCTGCCTCTGTGTCCTTCTCATTTTTCTGGCATGTTCTCACTGCAGGATGATGACCACCCTCCATCCCCTACAAGGAACTTGGTATTTTTCCTTCTTCAGTAAGTCCTCTCTGTTGGGAAGGCTAGATCTAATGACAGTCCTCCTGTTAAGATGAGAATTGAACCAAGTATCTAATTTTGACAGAACATTCTTATAAAATGAATTAGTGCAAGTGCCTTATCACCACTATGGTTTACCTCTAAGTCAGTTTTATAAGAACAATGAGATTGATTTGAGGCTCACCTGGTTCCCTGACCTACACTCTAGCATGCACCATTTCTATTCTGCTCCCCTCTAAACCTCACTTACTTACTATCATTTTTGTCATGATTTCCACATGTAATTCTGAATTACTGGCTGATTTCTGTCTTCTGTTGAGTACAGGGACCTTTGCTGTGCATCTCAAGTTCTGTCAGGGAGATGGAGATTGAGTTTCAGGAAGGCAAGACTAGCATCAGAGTATCTATTTAGTCAGGCTTTAATCTGAACATCTCCATTGTACATTATTTTGACTAATAGTATTTTAAGCAACAATAATAGCCATAAGAACAAAAATGATCTTGCTCTTTTAGGAATATATTTCCTTTGTTTCCTTATTCTTGGGTTTTTATGGGGGAGACATTCTTCTGCCTGTGATTAAAGTATTGCTAAAATAAAATTGTATGCTCAGGCCAGAGAGCTAGATTTCATCTGCTGTTAAGAACACACAACAGGCAGGAGCTTATAGGGCCCTAGAACCAGCCTGCCTTGTTTATATCCAAGATGACCCACTGGCTAGCAGTGTGACTTCTGGGAAGATTACTTAATTTCTCTCTGACTAAGCTTACTTATCCATAAAATGAAAATAATTATAGATTCATATCCTTAAGATTTCCATGAAAATTAAATAGTTAATACATATAAAGTACAAGAGCATGCCAGACATATGGAGGATTGTCATTATCATTTGACATGCACACCTGGCTTAGAAGCATAGCATATAGGAAAAGAATGACTGCAAGATTTATGTTAGAGATGAAGTCCTCCCACTATTGCTACTTATGAATTATATGGCCTTTGACTTCATATATGAGCTTCTGTTTTCTGTAAAATGATGATGAAGGCATCTACATCATCAGATTCATATGAGAACTGGAGGCATGGGGATGAATTTGAAGTATGGTACACATGATAGATACGCCTCTCCATTGGGAACTATCAATGCTATTAAGAGTCTTCTTGCCTTCAGGGAGCTTAGGTTAGGTTTGAGAGGCAGCACTACATCCTCATCAAATGCTTTTCTCTGAAGTTTGAAAGACTTAGGTTTAAATTCTGCTTATGATTCTTACTAGCTACACAAAGTTGAGCAAGTTACTTAAACTTTCTTTTTTTGGTGGTGGGGGTGGGGGACGGGGCATTAAACTCAGGGGCACTTGACCACTGAGCTACATTTCTAGCCCTATTTTGTATTTTATGTAGAGACAGGGTCTCATTGAGTTGCTCAGTGCCTTGCTTTTTGCTGAGGCTGGCTTTGAACTTGCCTTCCTGTCTTAGCCTCCCAAGCCACTGGGATTACAGGCGTGCACTTTCTGAGTCTCCTGTCTCCATCTATAAAGTGGGCATGCATGCAATTGTGAGAATTAAGTGAAATAAACCAAATGAAGAGTTTAATAAAATGTCTCTTAGCATATTACATGGAATATTGTAGTTGATCTCTCCAACATCATTGACTTTACTCCATTGTTAAGAAACAAATTTCTGAGTTTAATTTGTAGATTTTTCTACAAGGAGAAAATGCACTGATTAATGGACATAAAAATTCTTATCTGTTTTATAGTTGTATTTCTAATTGTAAATAAGCATTTTGGAAGTGGATTGTACAATCAGTCTGGTGTCAATGTTAGAAGTCTCATTTGGTTTCAAAAGGCTGATTGACCTTGTTTGTGACAATTTTCAATCATGGTACCAAAAAGGGCATTTATCAGCTACTAGAATCTTTTTTACAACAGTCAGTATATTGTTACTCTGTGAGACCCAGTTGTATGCAGAGCTCAATTTCCTAGAAAACTCAACCCCAATTCAGTAATTATTATCAGTGAGAAGAAGGAGTAAAGTATTTCTATGTATAAACATAAATGCATTTCTTACATTT
Organism: Marmota marmota marmota; assembly: GCF_001458135.2. Lineage (NCBI taxonomy): Eukaryota > Metazoa > Chordata > Mammalia > Rodentia > Sciuridae > Marmota > Marmota marmota. The sequence goes on along the minus strand of NW_026000057.1, from coordinate 24,689,375 downwards.
AAAGTAGATAAATGTTAATTAATGTTTAAAGTTATAGTTACTTAAACAGGGTTAGAATTTGATTCCTGGTTCTGCCAATTACAAGAGACTTTACTTACTTTCCTGGTCTTCAAAAGGGACTTCTTATTTCAAATAAAGAGCTGCTATAAAAATTAAATAATAAGATAATGTGACTACAACTATTATACATATGTTGCCTAATAGATAAAAATTAGAACAATATTTATTCAAATTTCATTTTCAAACCCTCCCTTCCTTATACTATCTGCCTTGCAGACTCTTTCCTGATTACCCTACAAAATGTTTCATGAAGCTTTAATCCCAATCTGAATCTCATTTTCTTTCTAACCATAGAAAGACTGTGCTGCCTGGTACATTCTGTGATGTTTCTTATATTCTTTATATTTTCTTCCACATCTTCTCTAACAATCTATGACAATGTCTTGGAAGGACACTGACAACAGAAGACTGGATATGTGTAATGGGCAGATTTTGGTAACTGAACATTCTTTAGGACTCTCATTCCTGAAAAAGTTCTTTTGCAGTGATGGAGGAGAGAAGCCACTGGTGTGCTGGGAGAGGCTAAAGAAAACCACACAGCACTGATTAATGGACATAAAAATTCTTATCTGTTTTATAGTTGTATTTCTAATTGTTAAATAAATATTTTTGAAGTGGATTTGTTCTGCAGGCAGCAGGTGGTTGGTTGGGTGTTTTCACAGGACAAGAAACCTTAAATTTTACTAATGTCTCAGTGTGCTATATTTTTCAGTCTTTACGTAATTTTCTGAAATCCCCTGTAGCCTTCCTTAAAGAAAAGGACTCTCCCTTCCTCTGCACAAGATGTAATATGTTTTGAGTGCAATATGTGGGTCACATGCCACTGAAACCTGGTCTTCCTCAAGTTGCTACAAATCGTATTATGAATATTATCTCTGCAAACACATTTTTTGAAAAGGGAGCAAAAACCATTTTATATGTTGTCCTACATGCTATTGTCTTATTTATTCCTTTATAATTAATGCATAACCTTAGTCTACTTGACTGAGTTTAAGGCATAAAAGGCAGGTTTTATTGTTGTTGAATTAAGACTTTTTTAGTTTCTGTTTCCTGTTTTAAATCAAAGTATTGTATTAGAAATAACACTGCTCTGGAACAGAGAAAATTGAGTACTTATTTTCTAATCTGTGAGTTCATGATCCAGTGTTCTCTGGCAAAGCCATATACCATACATATGTTTCAGTTTTCTTCTTTGTAAAATGAAGGATTACAATTAGAGATCATTTGTGACTCCTCCATCTTTATTATTCTATTTTTCTCGTATGTGTGAAACTGCTCAATTCTATGAGGATGTAAGAAGCCATGTTTTAATACACCTTTTTTTTTCAGCATGCTATCTTTGGGAATAATATTCTTAAAATTTTCTTGAATGGAGAAGGATAAAAAAGAAATATAGGAAGGTTTCAGAAATATAGATTAATCATTTCACTCAAGTCTAGATGGTAAAAGAAAAAAATATATGCGGCTTTGTTTTACCTCTTCAGGTCATTCAGTTGGAATAGGGTTTTAGAGAGCCCATTTCATAGAAAGCCTCAAATAATGAATGGAATTTATGACAAGCTATACATATGACTTTCATTTCTACTATGCTAGACCTAAGACATTTTTTATTTTCATGTAAAATGAAGATATATGTGCAGATGAACATATAATTCATGAGAGATTCATACAATTTTCATGTGATAATGAATGCATGTGTACAAATGTGCCTGTATATATAAAGAAGTATTGGAATTTTCCTTGAATTCTGATAATTAAGTCTCTCCAGGTATACTAACTGCATCTATCAAGAGATGTGGATGGAATTTGCTCATTGAGATGGTTTTGGCACAAGAGAGAAGAGTATCCAAGCTAATAAATAGATAAATAGCCAGACAAAAGGACAGATCCTGTTTAAATATGATGCTTGCCTGTTATTGTTCATACTGTACATTTTTTTGTTTAGATTTGATCCTTTAAAATTTTTCCATGAACACCTATTTCTAGGAATAAAATAAGAAATTTACTGCTTTATAAAACCAACCATCTTTTCAGGTCTTCTTGCATTTTTACCCCTAGCTAGAGTTGGTCTTTCACCCAGACTAATAAACACGCTGAATATCCTGAATCAAGTTCTACTAGAATGATGAATGCCTCAGTGCCTGTCTGGGTAACAGTCCATGAGAGCTAATGTCCCAGAAATTCTAGAAGCACTGCCAACACAGCTCAGGGCCTCATCTGCAGAACAACAATTTCCAGGAAGGACATTCTATAAGGGGGTGTTTATCCATATTCTAAAGCCTAGGTAAAAGCACAAGCCCAAGACCATTAGTTATGATTTAAACCCTTCGCCTCAGACATTTTCATTAACTGTGTTGACACTAACTATAAATTATTCAGTTTATTTGTGCTTCATTGCACTTCTGATATATAATCATGACTAACAAATTTGAATCCAAATTTAAGAAGCTCATCTTTGCAAACAGATATGTGTCACTTTGAGCTTGGGTTCAAATATATGCTGCTATCTATTTTGTTTAGCATATAGAACATACTTAACCAGATATTATTCTCTATAACATGTGTATGAAATGGGTAATAATTTTTGTTAGCATACCTTGACTCTGTGTTATATCAAATAACTTCAAATTGTTTTATTTGGATAAGATAAACAATACAGTATGGTTGTGTACTGCATAATGGTGTTTTGTGATGAGAGACCCCCTATATAAAGGCAGTCCCCAATGGTTATATTGCTTAGCGGTGTGGTAGCAGTCTTTGTGTGAGTACTCTATGATGTTCGCACAATGAGGAAGTCACTTAACGATATGTCTCTTAGAACACATTCTTGTTGTTAAGCAATGCATTATTGTGGACACATGGTTGGAAAATTTTACATGCAAAGTACAAACCAACATGCTAATACTCATAAGAAAATATTTCTCTTTTACAGAAATTTTAATCACACTTAGCATTCAATTTTCTGGTTTATGGATTGAAACATTTTACAAGTTTGCAAAGACTCAGATTTATCATGATGTTCTAAATCTCCCAACAACTCTGCTCCCAAAGGTAACTCATATTTAGAATATTCCTCCAAATCATAATTTTTAATAATTTTAATAAGTATTAATTTTATTTTAATAATTATTCATTTTTAATAATTTTTAATAATTTTGATTTTAATTTTTAAATCTGTCTAATGCCTAGATAACATTTTATTTTTAAAGAAAGAAGTTATGTAGAGAGTTATTTATGTGCCAGACTTTGAAGTCAGACTGCCTGAGACTAAATCTAGGTCCTTTACTAACTTGATGTCCTTAGGCAAGTCACAAAACTTGTACCTCTGCTTATTCAACTGTAAAATGAGAATAATAAATAGTAACTACATTATAGAGTTACTTAGTAATAAATAATATATAGAAAATGCTTCAAGGACTACCTACCATACACCAAACTTAATAAAATGTTATGTTTACATTATTAATATCTTAGAGGACAGTATTATCAAATAATTATCAAATATTACAATGAAAACGACAAAAGAAATAAGCTTTTTCAATCAGCACTTGGGAAAAAAACTCTGCTCTTCCCACAAATCTAGAAAATAAAATGTATGACAAACATCTCTTATTAGAGCTTTCATCTGTTACTAGAGCTATGATTTTTGTAATAACTATTTCATCTATATGAATGACACACAAAAACATTTTAGTGTTATAAAATTATGTTTTGCCATATTTACAAATAAAATGCATTTGGAGAAGAAAAAGAGTATCAGAATAGTAACCCTGACAGTCGATTACTGACCACTAAGAAAAAATAGTAAAAAATACCTGCATATTTCAGAACTACAGAAATGATTGATTTTTTTAAGAAATTAGGATATATTTGAGACAATATAAAATACATTCACCTTCACATTGTAACATGACAGTAAGATTATTCCTGGTGTAAAAGCAAGTGGAAAGCTAGTTTGGATTCTGAGCAGAGACTAGTGACGGGCTTTCAAAGTCAGTTTTACTCAAGCCAGCTCAGAAACAGCTGTGCGGAGGGGAAGGAAAGACAAAGACTGCTGCTGGGTTGCCAGCAGTCCTGAAATGACCCCTGCAAGGTATAGGGTAGGAAAACTGGGAGACAAGCGCACCTGTACCATCACCTCAATAAGCTCACAGCAGAGATACTATTTATCAAGACTTAGCAAGACTCCTATGTTTGAATTCTTAAACAGTAAAGAGGAATGACAAGTTTGTGACATCCTAACATTTACCCAAGGCTTATCCCAGTCTATTAAAATCTCTCTGACATTGATGTTCTAAAAATCTGTCGAGATGAAATTCACTTAGGAAAGTTCAATTATTTCCAGATTTCAGATTAAACCACACATTGAACATGACAATTTTCAAATGAGCCACGAATGATATTTTTCTCTAAAAGAGAACGAATTTTATGGCCATTAAATTATAGAACAGGCTTTGATGAGAAAACTGGGTTTAATGAGATAACGATGATATGAGGATTTTCCCCAATCTTGTCAAGTTTTCACCCCACACTCATTTATCATGTCTGGGCTATGATTAGAGAGAAGCAAAAAGAATAAAAATAGAGATCAGAGAAGAGGGAGAAAGATGAATTATGAGACAGAAATGAAGAAATGCTGCTGTAGAGCACCGGGTAAAGAGGGACCAAAAAATCACAGCTTCCAGAAGAACTCCAGTCTTGCTCTCTCTCACTTCTACGTACATCTGATCATGACCTGCTCTCAAGTATTTAATAATAATGTGAACTTGGGTGCCAAATATAAACTTTATTTGATTTTCTTTATACAACTGCAAACATATTTTGCTCTAAGTAAGCATGTCTCAAAGTTTCAAGGTTGGAATAAATACTAATTTTAAATTAGATGTAAATGGAGAAAAAATATACTAAAATTCATATAGAACTATAAAAAAACCCTAGGCTATCCAAAGAAATCTTCAGAAACAAACAAACAAAACAAAACAATGCTAGAAGCATTATAATACCCAATTTCAAAAATTGCTACAAAGCTACACGAATCAAAGCAGCGTGGTATTGTTCTAAAAATAGACAAATAGAGTAGAAGAGATATCCTAGAAATAAATCCATTCATTTACAGGCAATTGGCTTTGACAAATGTGTCAGAACATACTACTGAGGAAGGATAATGTCTTCAAGAAATAGTGTAGGGGCCCAGCATGGTGGCACATGCCTGTTAATCCCAGCAGCTCAGGAAGCTGAGACAGGAAAATCTCAAGTTCAAAGCCAGCTTCAGTAACAGTGAGATGCTAAGCTACCCAGTGAGACCCTGTTTCTAAATAAAATACAAAATAGGGCTGGGGATCTGGCTCAGTGGTTGAGTGTCCCTGAGTTCAATCCCTAGTACCACCCGCCCCCCCCCCCC
>NW_026000057.1:24650925-24683889 GCF_001458135.2 Marmota marmota marmota | reverse complement strand
TATATATATATATATATATATATATAAAAGAATATTATTCAGCCTTTAAAAAAAGGAAAAGCCTTTCATTTGCAATAGTATTACTAAACCTAGAAGACCTCATGCTAAGTGAAACAAGCCAGGCAAAAAAAGGACAAATAGTGCATGATCTCACTTATATATGGAAACAGAAAAGAGTGAACTCATAGAAACCATGGTGGCCAGGGGCTGAAAAAAGAAGGGGTAGAAATGAGGAAATGTCAATTACAGAATATGAGGTTAGTGTTAGATTGGATGAATAAGTTCAAAAGACTATTTTATAACATGATGGCTATAATTAATAATATGTCACACATTTAAAAATTGCTGTTAAAAGATGTTAAATGTTCTCATCACAAAGAAAAGTATATGTGGTGATGGATATATTAATTAGTTCGATTTAATCATTTCACAATGCATATATATTGAAACATCATTGTAAATGTTGACAATTTTCATTAGTCAGTTATCCCTTAATGAAAACCTTTTGAGGTGAGGAGCCATCCATGGCCACAATAGAGCATTAAATATTATTTAATTAAAATATTAAATTCAAGATAAATGGGATGTTTTCTCCAGTTTACACAATATGACTATGATGTATATTTTTCATTCATGTTTAAATCCATAAAATCTTATTTTTATGAAATCTTTGGCCATTTTCTAAAGCTAGGTTTATAAATACCCCAAACATGACAGTGATGGCAATTAACATGGTTCTTTTGGATGTTGAAAATATCTTTTAGGTCTTGTGGGCTGGATATGACATCTAAATTATAGTTGGAAGAAATGTAGTTTTGCCGTTGCAACAGGAGGATTGTACTTTACCTTTTATCATTACTCTAGACAGGTCTTCATTTGACATTTCAGGCAATGTTATAATTTCTGCTCCAAAAGAAAAACATTGGTTCAAGTATATCAAAAGAGGTAACAATCAAGTGAGATATTATCAGTCTAAGATGTTGTTAGATCATTATATTACATAGTTTAAATGTTTAAGAAGGTCACAAACTCATTATACTGTAGATTAATTTCTAGGTTTACACATTTTTGTAACTCAAATATTTCGCATGTTGAATGGTGATCTTAAGTCTAAGTGTTAGCTCAGGTGGCAGGAGGGGTCAGTATACTATAAAGGCTTGGATATAAGGTATAGCTTGGAGTGTGTAATATAATGTTTTATTTTAAAACTTATAAAGTAAATTTTATGGAGAATTAGAATAAAGGAATCAATGATATGTGAAAGATAAAGATACACCTGTAGATAAATTGACATGAAAAAGATTTTTAATCTACAGGTGCCAGCTTACCTTTTAAAATTCATTTTCAACCTGAAGGATTCAAAAAGATTATTGGATATCACCTATTTTCCAATGCCTTTTCCTTGAATACCTTGGAAAATAATGAATTCCTTATAAAATATAGAGTTGAATGTGGACGGTAAGTTGAGGGAAAAAAAAACTATTTTTTATCCAGATCAACTCAAAATCCCTCATAAAAACTCATGCAACATATGAAATTATGTTTCATCTTTCCTTTTTCACAGAAGTAATTGAAGAAAAGAGATCTCAATTTCAAATGGTCAAACATGAATGAAATTCAGAGGCTAACCCACATGGGAATAGCCAAATCTACACTGATTCTTAATATCAATTTTTATAATGATTACATTGGAACTTCTAATATGACCTAATAATACGGACAGACACATGCACATACACACACACTTAGGAGGATAACAACTTAAAAACTAGAGAGGCAAGAATTCATTTTACAGACTCCCTTTATTGTCCTAAATATTTATCTTCTCTCATATTCTTGAATTTTACATTCCCTTGTACAGAAATACGATGCTAAAATACCACTGAAAATCTGATGTCTCTTGCACTTAAGCTTCATGAATATTTTACTTGAAATTCTGCCCTCAGGGGCCTTGCATCACTAGAGCATTATACTCTTTTCTTGATGCATAAATTATTCTTAAAATGCTTCCAATTTCAAGCAAGGTCAGACTGGAAAATCTGAATACAAACAGGCTTGACTTAATACAGTTCAAATATAAAAGTATACAAGTTAAGAAACATTATTTGTAAATTGTTTTATTCTATATAACCAGTTATCACTATTGCAAAATAAAATTCATTGCAATGGTACATTTATATAAAAATGACTCGCTTTAGTCTTTTTCTCTTACATCAAATATTTATCTCATGCTTGTGTCCCAGACAGGAGTCCAGGCAAGGGATTTGTGGATGAGCTGCAGAGGCTTGTTTCCTCCTCTCACCAAACAAATAAATCATTACAAATCATGGAATGCATTCAAGGAAGTGATGGGAAGGAAGGGAGAGTAATAAGAAGTCTTTCATGAGGCTTTAAAACTAAGCCCCAAAGGAACTGGCCCTGGGAAATGTGGAAGAAAGAACAATTTTGGCAGAAAATTAAGCAGAGATAAGAAAGAATTTGGCATATTTGAAGAAAGTGAACAGTATGGTTTCACCAAACAACTGAGTGCAAATGGCTCCAGGTGAAAGGTCAGGCACGGTTTAGACCATGGACTTATGTACAGGCCTCGGTAAGGAACTGGACTCTATCTAAGTATCATTGAAGATCTTTCAGAAGTGCAGTAACATAATTTGATTTGCAATACAAGAAACTCTCTTCCATTGCTATGCTGAGGTGAATTATAAGGAGATAGGATGCCACATTCTGCAGCTTGAACCAAGATAATAGTAGAGCAGAAAGAGAGAAGATGCAGGTAATAATTCAGAAGAAAAGAGTAGATCCCAGATGAAATCATTTATTCTACTCAGTGGCAAGAATAAATGCATTAAACATGTTTCAAGATTATATTTAAAGGGAATGAAATACTTCTATTTAAACCATAGAATCACAGAGCCTAAAAACAACATAGACTATATCCAGTCTAACGTCTTATTTCATGATATAGGAACCTAAGGTTCTTTTTAATTTTTTTTTCAGTTTTTAAATTTAAATTTTATTTTAACAAATATACAAGCATATATAATTGTATATATTAATGTTGTGCCATGTGCTATTTCAATAAATATACACATTATATAATGTTTAAATCAGTTTAAAAATACCTATTTCCTCAAACATTTTTCTTGATGGTGAACACAAACTCCATTTTTCTTGTTATTTGGAAACACTGTATTCACCCTACTGTGCAAGAACACCTAGAACTTCTTAATCCTACACACTGACCAACCTCTCCCCTTCCCACCCTCTCCCCATCCTCTGGGAACCACCATTCTACTCTCAGTTTCTAGGAGATCAACTCTAGATTCTGCATGGGTGAGATCATGCTGTACTTGTCTTTCTGTGCCTGGCTTTTCCATTTAACATAATGATCTCCAGTGCTACCCATGTTTTCATGAATGACAGTATTTCACACACAGAAGTCATTACTAGAAGAACTAGAAGCTACTGACGATAATCATTCACATGAAAACCAATCCTAAAAGTAAGCAAACTGGATGATAGACTTTCACAGTAGTAATTGTGTTATCTACTGAATTTTTGGACACTTTTAATTCTGCTTACTTTTGAAATTAAATTGTATGAATTCTGTGCGCTTGGATACTGCTCTTTATTTTCTAAATAATCTGTTTGGAGGATGTTTTGAAAAAAGAAAGTTTCTAGAGTGCTGGTTCAAGATTTTCAACTGCTTTATTATCTCTTTCCTTACTGAGCCTCTGTTAAAATTATTACTAAAGTGTAGAAAAAGCAAAAGTTATATAGGCCTCACAATCTATTCTGAGAAACTCAAGCAGAGGTTTGACAGTTAAAAAGTCCAGGTATAAAGAAAATACAATTTAAAAAAGGAACTAAGTACTGGGGTATTGAATAAAAATCAACATAGGCACAGTTAGTACTCCCAACTCTTTCCCCATGCTGCTGCCAGGCATTTAACATTCAGGTACTCTTCCAAAGAGAAATTCCTCCAGGAGCCCTACGTATTAATTTTCCTTTTCCTAAAACAAACCTTCCATCTTCAGGAACATTGGGTGACCCCGGTTTAACACTCTTCCTTCTCCACCAGTCAGGAGCCCGTAGCTACATTACAGTGCAGTGTAGTGTATCACTCTTAAGAAGAACTAGAGTCACCAGATATTAGAGAAAAACAACAACTTGAAGGCAAAAGGGAGATGCTAAAAGCTGAAAATAATTTAAACAAAAAACCAAAGCACACTTAAAACAAATGACTTACAAAACCCCTCTAATTAGTTCTCAGAATGGTTCAACCATCTGTGACTCCCTAAAACAAAAATGTAAATTAAAATTTGAAAATTAAAGAGAAATAATATAGCAGAAACATTTGAAGAAACTTTAAAGAATTGAGAAAATTGAATTAGTAGAATGTTTTTGTTTTAAAATAGTTGTTTTTAGTTGTAAATGACACAATATATTTATTTTAATGTGGTGCTGAGGATCCAACCCAGTGCCTTACCCGTGTGAGGCAAGCACTCTAGCACTGAGCTAAAATCCCAGCCCATAGTAGAAAATGTCTTTCTGTACTTGTCTTTCTGTGCCTGGCTTTTTATGTTTAAAATGTCTAAGAAAATAAGAGAAAGACAGAGTGTGGGGAGGGAGAGAGAAGACCGAGGAGCAATCTAGAAATACCAGGTTTTCTAATGAGAATTCTAAAAGGAAGAAGAAATGAGAGGAAAAGTTCTTGAAGTTATCAAACTTTAACAGAGTTTCCCAGAGTTTAAGAGTTTTCATGGAATAGAAATGTAAAGTTACATAGCACAAAAACATTAAAACAAAAATTAAAGAGGAAAATTACAGTTAGACAAATCTTCAGGAAACTTCAAATAAATAAACCAAAAATAAATAGGAGACCTTCATTTATGCAGAAAGAAAGAAATAAGATCACTGTTTAGTTTTCTAGAGCTGATGTAACAAAGTACCTTAAACTGAATTTTTGAAAACAATAGAAATATCTCACAGTTTTGGAGCAAGAATTTCAAATTCAAGGTGTTAACAGAGCCATGCTTATTCCTAAACGGATGAGGGAATACTCCCCACTTTGGGTGGTTGGTTGGAAAACTGGTATTCTTGGCTTGTATCTATGCAACCCAAACTCCTTCATCATATGGCATTCTTCCTGGGTGTCCCTGTCTTCACTAGACCATTTTCTTATAAAGACACAAATCATATTGGATTAGGAGCACATTCTTTCCAGGAAGCCCTAAGCTTAATGTAATTAGTTATGGTTTGAGTAGACCCTATTTCCAAATAAGATCACATTTTGAAGCATTATGGGTGAGGACTTCAGCATATCTGTTTTGAGGGAGATACATTTCAACCGATTATAGTCACACAGAATTAAGAATATGATTGGCATGAAAGCTCTGGTTAGCAACAATCGATGCTAATAACATGAAGCAATGCCTTCAGAGTAAGTGGAACATAATTATCAACTGAGCAGTTATGCTAGATTGATTACCATTTAAGTGTGAGGTAAGAGAAGAACATTTTTTAGTTGTGTACGAAATCACTTTTCTTCTAATACACTCCTTTTAGGGAAGTAATATATGGATTTTCTTTGGCAAGATGCAGGAAATCTGTCTGGGCTGAACAAACAATATCTCCATCCCCAGAGAGTAATAATGCTTCTCCATTACAAAAATGGATTGGTCTAGTAAATGAGGAGTTTCATGGAAAATAAAGAAGGAAGTAGAACAAATATATGATTTTAGAATAAACCAATGAATAACATGAAGTCTATTGTGGTAGTTAAGGAGTTTCATATAGTCACTACAGTTGTAAAAATACCACCACAGATTGTACACGGTCATGCCCCCACTGAACTCAACAAGGACAAATTATCACATGGAACTAAGTACAATCGGCCATATCTGTGTAAGTGTGCAATAGTCATTCTACAAACATTCTTCATTCATTTCTGACTTAGAATCATCCCATAATATATCAAGACTAATTAACTATCAGAAGAATAAATTATAAATTTTGAAATTACAAAAGTAACACATACCTATTAGAGATTAGACCACAAACCTTGAAGGTCCAACATGTGCTTCTCTTACCTCACACTTGAATGGTAATCAATTTAGCATAACTTCTCAGTTAATAATCATTTTCTACTTATGCTAAAGAGAAGGAAAAGTTCGAAACTATAGTGTTATATTTTATACAACATCAAACCAAAGTCACTAACAAAGTGGGAAGTGAATAAAAATTGGAATTGCAAATAGACTGTTTAAAAAATAGAACACAAATAACAAGGCATCAAAAGTAGACATTTGGGGAAAAGATCACCTTTTTAACAAATGGTTCTAGGGAAACTGGTTATTCATATGTTGAAAAATAAAACTAGATTCCTATCTTCACCCTTCATAAAAGTCAACTCAAAATGGATTAAGGACCTAAGAATTAGTCCAGAAACTTTGCAAATCCCAGAAAAGAACGTGTGGTCAATACTCCAATATAAACATGCAAGCAAGGATTTCCTCAAAAGGGCTCCTAAAGCTCAGGAGTAATACCAAGAATTAGTTAATAAAATGGCATCAAATTTAAAAGCTTCTGCACAGCAAAGGAAATAATTAAGAATGTGAAGAGAGAGTTTATACAATGGGAGAAAATCTTTGCTAACTACTCTTCTGATCAAGAATTAATATCCAGAATATAAAAAAATTCAAAAAGCTCAACACCAATTAAACAAAATAACCCAATCAATAAATGGGCAAGTGAACTAAATAGATACTCCTTAAAAAAAGAAATACAAATGGCCAATAAATATCTGGGAAAAAGTTCAACATTTTTAACAATTTGGGAAATGCAAATCGGAACTAAGAGTTCATCTCACTCCAGTTAAAATGGCAGTCATCAAGAATATAAACAATAATAAATACTGGAGAGAATGTGGAGAAAAAGGACCATTTTTTTGAGATTGTGATATTTTGAGATCTGTTGAGACTGTGAAAAAATACAACTATGGGAATCAGTATGGAGATTCCTCAAAAGACCAGGAATAGAAGCACCATGTGACCAAGCTCTACCACTCCTAGGTATCTATCATAAGAATTAAAAGACAGCATACTATAGCAATACATGCATATCTGTGTTTAAAACAGCACAATTCATAAGAGCCAAATAAGGAAACCGGCCTAGGTGTCCATCAACAGAGAATAAAGAGAATGTGGTATATATGTACAGTGGAGTTTTATGCATCCATATAGAAGAATAAAATTATGTTATCTGCTGGAAATGGATAGAACTTGAAAGCATTATACCAAACAAAATAAGCCAAGCTCAGAAAGCCATATGTTTTCTCTCATATGTGAAAGCTAGAGAGAAAATGGGGATAAAAAGACGGGGGAGTACCATGAAAATAGAATGGAGATCAAAAGAATGGAGGAAAGGGACCAGGGGGAGGGAAGAGTGGAGGGAAAAGGGTCATCCTCAGCAGTAAAAAGAAAACATCAAATTTAGTGTTATATTATCAATATGTTACAACAAATCCCACTATTATGTATAATTATAAATAGACTGTTTAAAAGTGCACAACAGTGAACAAAGGAACACAATGGTCACTAAATATACAAGTACAAGCCTCCCTGGGCTTCTGCACTTGTCCATCTCTCCGCTTGGAAATGTCTTACTCCAAATATTCCCATGGCTTATTCCAACACCTCATTTAGATCTCTACACAAATGTTTGTTCCTCCACAGATTTTGCCTGACCTTTTCATCTCTGTTGTTTAATATGCTTTGGTTTCTTCACAGTAATTACAAATACTAAATATTATAGTGTGTATTTATCTAGTTTGTCTCTACTAATAGAATGTAAGCTTTATTGGGTAGTATTTTGCCAGTACTCAATTTTTTGTACCTAGATTAATGCTGACCCATAGTAGGTTATTTATGTGTCAAGTTTTATATATATATATATATATATATATATATATATATATATCTTATCCATTAGTGCATAACTAATTACCTCAAGACTCACTGGCTTGAAATAACAACAAGCATTTCATCATGCAATTTTTGCAGGTCAGAAGTTTAGAAGCTTATTTGGGTAGTTCTGGTTCTGATATTGTTCCATTTAAATGTGCTTCATTTAAAGGACTGGAATATCTGCTTTAATATGTATTAGTCATATAACTTAGTGACCTTACTCATGATACTTTTAAATTTAATCAGCATTATTAATATTTAAATTTAATATTAGCCTTAGTTCAAAATGCTTTTTGGTAAAATACTTCAGTTCCTCACCACTTAAATCTGTCTATAGTGTTGCTTGGTTTCCTCACAACATGGTGGCTAGCTTCTCCCAGAAAAAAAGTGACTCTAAAAAGTCAGACAAAAGTCACATTGTCCTTTTTTGTTCTAATTTTTAAAGCTTACACTTTATTATTTCCTCAATATCCAATTAGTTACACAGAGTTATTGATTAACGAAGGGGAGAACTACACAAAAACCTGAAAATACTAGATAAAGGGGTTGAGGCATCATACTGGAAATTGGCTACTACAGGGAGAGAGGAAATAACATATAAGCTAAATGTTCATCTATTAATGCAGGGAATCAGAAGATAGCACACAGAAGTAATACATAAAAAGCAGTGGTTTGCATACTGGTTCACAATATGGAGATAATAGGTGGTGTGAGGTAGCTAACTTGTACAAACTCATGGATCAATTGTTAAGTTTTCAGAAATGTTATAAGAAACATAGCCATTATTAGAAATGGTAAGAACATAGCCATTATTAGAAATCAAACTATATAAACTTATAAATATAAAAATTATACTATAAGCAAAGGTAATAAATACTTGAACTTGCTACTCTCAAATTATTCTGGTACATGTTATTATGAGATGTTTCACTGCATCCATGAGATAGAATACTAGATGGTAATGAGCTGTTTCACATCAACTCCCAAACGCATGTGCAGTGATGTCAAGGTGGAAGCCTGAAATCAGTCATGATGAGAATATTTATACCACAGAAATCACCAAACACTACATATCACAGCTTGATTTACAATTTTGTTGATTGTCTAGACATAAGTAATGGATAAAATATTAATAATGCTGATTAAATTTAAAAGTGTCATGAGTAAGGTCACTAAGTTATAAGTAACACAAAAACTGAGGAATTACTGTGTTTAAAAAACAGTATCTATTTTGTCAAAAAAATCACATTATTGATGAACAATGAAATTCAGGCATGTTTCATTATTTAACTTTTATCTTACACAGGGAAACAAAAACTGAATTAATATTCATATTTGTTGAAGTAACATGGAGGGCTAATTATTCAACTTATTTGTACCTAATTGCAGATGACAAAATTAAAAATTAAAAACTAAATAGATAAAAGTATTTACTTCTGAGATATGGGATTAATAGTGGTACAGGTTAGAGCATGGTGTGTTGCTTTTAATTATAAACCCTTTTGTATGATTGAATTAGTATAGATTCTGTACACACGTACACACACACACACACACACACATATTTGAATTGAAAACTTTATTTTTAACAAGTTTCTGAGTAATTCACAAAATTCAACTTGAAAGAAATGTTTCAATTTACTCATGAAAAAATCATTTTATATGTTCAGCCACAAGTTTGGTAAGATTATTTTCCATAGTAATAATATTCCCTCTCTCTCCTTCTCCCTCTTTCTCTTTACATTTTATGATTACATTGTATGATTCTGCTCTTTTGTTCTGGAATTATTTTTGAAGGATACTTATATAGCAAACAGCTTTGGGAGGAAGCATAGTATCTTTCTTCAAAGTAATTTTACTATCCATCAGGCTAAAAATAACTTCTCCCTTCATGACAAATACCAGTCACTCTTGCTGCTTATAAAAGATATGGGTTCCAGAAGTCTGGAGTTCTTCAGCTACAATGTAAATCTACTAAGCCTTCAATATTTACTTAGATTTTCTGTCACCTCTATGTAACTGGTAGGGAGTGGTTACAGGGCATAGATGTAAGCATGAATCTTGTGCCAATTTTTATACTGGGAGTAATGAATTCTCCTGTCTCTAACCCAGTAATTTCATGTCTTTTGGCATTATTTATAAAACTGTAAGGCTAACTTTCTGGTTTAAAATGGAGAAAACTCAACTCTTCTTTCTTTAACAATAAGGCTTCCCCCCCAAAATACATTAAAAAACAACAATCAATAACAAAATAATTTAGTTCATTTTCCAAGGAAGGAACTAAAATATTTATGCTTCTAAGGAAGCATAAATAAATCCGTTTTATTCCTATATTTTTTCACGATTTCATGGAATATTATAAAGTTATGTGAACTACAATATAAACTTATACTGAGATGATCCAAAAGTGTTACTAGTTACTTTAAAATTTTTCATCCACAGGGGATAAATAAAGATTTGAATTGCTTCAACATTTTTGCAAATGTTACATCTTTTGTAAAATAGTCACACTAAGGGAGTTACAATTCATTTAACTGAAAAAGACATTAAAGTATAGAAACAGAAATAAAAATGAAAAAAAACTAAGCAACTAAACCGAAAAAAAAGATTTGGATATGAAAAAAAGAAAAACAACTCTACTGACTAATTAAACTATAAAATGATGCCTAAATTCCTCATTGATATTTCAACGAAAGAGAAACAAACAAATGTAATGTCATTTACAATCATATTACTATTTGGGGTGGGACAGGTATGACCAAGAAATATTTAGAATGAGATATAAAGGGACTGCGTATGCTACTATGGTGAGTGACAATTGGTACAATCACCTTAGAGATCAATTTGGCAAAACTTAGTGGATTTGAAGATGCTCATAATCTATTATCAACAGTTTCCCAAATAGATATCTTATACTAAAGAATATCCCACATGTAGGCTTAAGGAGATGTGAACTATAATGTTCACTGAAGCATTGTTTATTTTATTGGAAGAGAGAACAGTCTCGTTATTCCTCTGTAGAACCACAGTAACACATAGCGGTGATTATTTATCCAATGGAATATTATACAATAGTATAAATAAAGAAAACAAAACTAAGTACATTGAATAAAAATCTAATGTTGAGAGGAAAAAACTTTAAACCTAGAATACCATTGCTATGAATTCTTGGAATACTAAATATAATGATGCAAATTTTGGATTATCACACAAATGGAATAAACTTCAGAAGATGCAATTTTTGGATTATTACACAAATAAAAGCTCAGAAGACTTAATAGAAATTATTTACATACAACTTATTCTGAAAAAAAATGAAGAAAGGAAAAAGACAGAGGTGGGCTTTTTCATATCAACAATTTATTTTCATTAAGGCAAATAAAAGAACGTTAACTGTTGCTTAATCGTGATGGCAATATGTGGATAAATGTTATATTAATTTTTATAATTTTCTGTATTTTTTTATTTTTTTAGAGTGCTTTGATGAGAAAGGTAAATGAACAAAAGCAAAACATATGTTGCTAATTTTTGGAAGTTTAAAGCTTGAAAATCACCTTTTTGAAATATTCAAATTAGTTTCCACATTCTCCATTAGGGGTGCAAAAGTTTGTTGTTACTGTTGTCAGCTTCCTGTTTTTTTTTTTTTTTTTTGTACTGGGGATTGAACTCAGGGCACTCAACCACTGAAACACATTCCTAGCTGCATTTTATATTTTATTTAGAGACAGGGTCTCACTGAATTGCTTAGCACAGTTGCTGAGGCTGGCTTTTAACTCTCAATCCTCCTGCCTCAGCCTCCCAAGCCACAGGGATTACAGGTGTGCACCATGGCACCCAGCTGGTTTCCTGGTATTTTTATGCCATATCTGTATTGCCTATCCTCAGGTAAGTGAGCTTATAACAATATAAAACAAGTTGTGAAGACCTGTACCATTTCCAAATGATAGTATCCTCCTATAGAGATAACCCTGTCCCTTTCATTTGGATGTATGCTATCAAGGATGTCTTGACAAATGGGTGACCCACCCTTCCCACTCATACCCAAGTCACAAGGCACTCAAAGAAGACGTAACTACCTCCCACTTCTGTGTGGAATAACTTACTTACTATTAGTAAATTCATATTGCTGCTGAGCTGCCTAAAGGAGTCAGAGAGACTTTTTATATTGAGGCCTGTAAATTTCACACTAGATTTCTACATGTTATTGCTAATAAATCTTCTTTAAAGATTACTGCATAGCATGGCTATATATAGTGAATAACTATTGTTTGCAAATGTGAGATCTTATATGAAAATTCTCAGAAATGTTTTGCAATTACCAGTTAAATATACAGAAAAATTAGTATGTATCTACACTTGCAAAACCTAATGTGACTGATTATTTATAAAAGCTAGTGCTTAAAGAAATTATTACTAGGTCAGAATTTTGATTAAAACTAGACCGTCTTCTTCAAGGGCAGACATTTTCATCTGTTCTTCCAAAGATGAAATGCTGTTAGTGACAGAACAGGAATAGACTGGGTCCAATACAAGTGCCAGAGTCTCTACATATGATAAATGTTTAAATGCATAAAGGGGGGAACTAACAATCTATCATCATTTTATAGTATTTTATGGCCAGTTTAGTGGTCCACATAAATTGACTTGGAGACCTAATCATATTATTTAGAAAGCAGATGCTACTTAGCAGTGAAACAGTTTCCTTATAATAAGTCTCCAATGAACTGGACTTACTGTCACAGGATTCATCTCTAGGGATATCTCCCTTTCAGTTTCAAAACCATTCACACTCCCAATGCTGCCTGTGAGGGTGCTAATGATGGCCATGATTTTCATGGCGTGGGTGCATGTTGAGAGGAAGCTAGGCTGAAACCATTCTGTATTTCACATTAGTACCAGAACAGCTGTTGATAGCAGTATTAGTCACAACCAACTTTGGCTGGATTCAAAGTGACCTGAAAGAGCTGTATTCTAAATCTTGCTCTCAATCCCCTGGGGCAAAGACATTATGTGGTAGCATGTGCACATCAAGGGACAACAGGCTTTTTGATTATCCCTAATGTGTACAGACTTCTGGCAAAATCTATGATGAACAATGGAGCTGAATCTAATGTTCTGGTTAACATCGTCTGGGGATGGCACTTTGAAATGGGAGAGATGGTGACACTATTATTTTAGTGACTGGATCAATGAATATACTTGTTTGAGGTTCTACTTGTATAGGACTTTAAAGTCTCTGTGGAAAAGAAGACAACATTTTATTGACTCACAAGTAAACCTTCAGTTTAGAAGAAATAAAATGCTAAAATGAAAAAAGCACACAAGCCTGGGGTGTTTATTTCCAAATATTTTCCATATTTCAGGTGCATGTTATATCCTAATTAAATCCATAAGGTAATAACAATGGAAATAAGTTTCTCTATGCACGTACAGCTAATAAGTAATTGATTTTCTTTGCTAATCCCATTGGATATTCAATGTGTAATCTTCACAGAGGACATGGTATGAGAACCATGACTTGATAACAGGGTTTCTTCAATTTATGTTTCAGTTTCAAGAAGGGGGAAATCAGGGGGAAAAACAATAACAACAACAAAAACAAAACAAGGTTTGAATTCAAGACTTTTTTTTTTTAGGTTTGTGGTGGGAATTACTGAATGGGAGATATAATTTGAAAGATTGGTGTAATTTTGACATTGCACAGAGCATTAAACAGGAGAAAGTAAATAAGAAATTCTCTAGAACTTGCTTTTCAAAGTGCAGACTGCCAAGCTGTAGCATCTACCTCACCTATCTGCTGGTTAGGAGTACTGAATCTCAAGCTCCATTCCACACCTGCTGAACCAGAATGTGAATTTTACAAGCTCCTGGAACAATTCATTGGCATGTTAAAATGTGAAAAGTGATACTCTGGAATGAATTAAATAAATTTTCAGATGACTTTCTAGAGAGTTCTTTACTTCCCTAAAGAAATAGATGTCTGGGAAGCTATTGCATCAGAATCTAAAAAGGCTTCAGGCACCCAGAAGATAAGTCAATGGATCATCATCATCAAATTCATGATGGCTGACTGTCGGGAGCCATCCGTGGCCTATGTGTGGACCAAATCAGCATGGAAGCCCATTGAATAAGAAAATCTGGTATTTGGAAACTTTCAGTGGCAATCCCACTGGGTAAGATCACTCAAATACATGTGATTCCTCTTCAGCTCTCTCAGGTCCCATATAGCACCAGAGATGGAGTGACCTGCTGTAGCCATATAGCTTCTCTGAGATGAGTGTAGCCTGCCAAGATGCCAATCAACCTGTTGACTGCAAGACATCAGGAAGCAAAACTCCACCCGTGAAACCTTATCCCTGCCTTTGATGTAACCCCTTAAATAAACCATTGGAGCCATTTTTTAGTTTTTCTATTCCAGCTTCTACCAGGACTGGAAGACTCTATTAGGTGCTCGCTTTAAACTATAATTCTGACTCTTTTATTTTTTCACAAATTATTTCAGGCTGTATTTTCTCAGTTGGCTTATTCCCTCCTGAACAGGAAAATTTACCCTGGAGAGGTGCTGGCAGCCTCATGATAGCTGACTTGCCCAATCTTCTGGGAATAAGCATCTTTAATCAAAGTTGGTTTGGCTGTAGAAATTAATATTACACTTAGTTTTGACCGGTAGTGATAGCAGCACATCAAAAAGGGACTATGTCAAGCAAAGGCTTCTGAAGAGTGTGTGATTAATTCCCTGGGGAGAGAAAAAGGGCCCACAAAGAAAGATTTCTCATTAAGAGTTTCATTCCTAGGCCCTAGGCCCTAGAAAACAAGAAAGCTGTAATCTGCCTGACTTAGAGACGCAGTTACCAAATGATGTTTGGAAAGAGTCTATACCCTAGAACATATTCCCATGCCTCATAACTAACTTATATCTCATAACTTGTCTTATAGCAATGTGATATATGTCATTTAAAGACCTTTTTAAAATATAACATTTTAATAAATTTCTATGTAGGTAGTTCTCTTGTAGATATTATAAGATGATACTATAGGGAATATATATTTCCATGATGATTGAAACCAGGACCTTATATATGCTAGGGAAGGACTCTTATACTTTGTTACAACCCTAAGCCTCATACTGCCTTAATTTTAATATCCTGAATTATCAGAATTATTCCAAAATATATAGTATACGTCAGATTGCTCTGGTTGTAAGTTACAGGAATGAAACTTTGAAAGTCTTTAAGAAAAAGAAGAGCAACCTTTTGGCTGACAGAATATAAGAAAAGGCTTGAAAAGCTTATTCAGAGGTAAGACAAGATGTGCTAATACATAAAACCAACCAGAACCAGGAATTCAAATAGACCAGGACTCATTCATATTCTCTCTCTCTGTCCCCCACACCCCCTTCCTTCTCCCTCTCCCACTCTCTCATTCATCTTATCTTTGGATGTAGTTTTTTTGTCTTCCTTTACCTAAAACAGTTTATCCATGTGTTCAGAAAGATGATAACTGATTCTTCTCAAGCTTTACTTCTCATAACTACTACCACTTAAACATGATTGTTTTTATCCTCTGTAGAAAGGTCAAAGTTCCAAGCAAGTCTTAAATTTTCCAGCTAGCATCCAGCTCCTTTTGGACCAATCAGCTGCTACTGTGGAGGGGTTCTTGTAAGGATGGGATTTTGAGTCTGACTGAAATGAGAAGCTCTTGGAGACTCTCATGGCAAGTTTGTAGAAATTAGTAACATGGAGAGAAAATAAGAGCAGTTGTACAACAAGGAAAGTCCAGACAAAATAACTTGTGTGTAATGAATATAGACATAGTATTCTATGTCTTTAAAAATAGTTTTGGGATGGGGATGTGGCTCAAGTGTTAGCGTGCTCACCTGGCATGCGCTGGGCGATGGGTTTGATCCTCAGCACCTCATAAAAATAAAATAAAGATGTTGTGTCCACCAAAAACTAAAAAATAAATATTAAAAAATTCTCTCTCTCTTTCTCTCTCTCTCCTTAAAAAAAGATAGTTTTAATACATAAATCATTTATTTATAGGGAAAGATAAGTATTTTCTTTAAAATGCTGAAAGTTGCCTTTAAAGGGCATGTCCTTATTTAAAATACATGAAAAGGCAGCAGATTATATTGCTATAATCTTCATTTTATTACATATAAAAACTGGAGGCCATAAAAATATGCATTATTGGGAAAATGAATCAATGATTACATTGAAGCCTATAGAAAATTATGGAGCTATAGAAGCAAATAAGTAATACATAATTGTCTCACAGGCATAGAGTATGCACTTTAAGATATTATTGAATAAGTGAATGATAGAGAGCTGCATGTACTTAGAAAAAAATATTTCATTGAGTACAAACACCAAGTTGTACAAATAACATTATTGTATAATTGCATTCTTATTATTAAAACTCTGAATATATATTAAAATGATAGAAGTATTTATCATTAATTAAGCACTTAACATATTTCAGGTGTTGCTTTGTGTTCTTTACAGTTATTACCTAAGAACCTATTGAATAGGTCTTAGGTACCCCTTATAAATCCACTCTTATTTTCTTTGAAAACAGATAATTGATGAAATCTAACAGTCTAAATCTAACTTCTGCATGCTAATAGATTTTGCTTATGCTAACTCAAAATATGTATGCATATTTGTTCATTGATACATCTCTTCTTTAAATGTTTGTTGAATGGTCACTATTAGGCACTTTTGCATGCTCTAGAATTGCACTGATTAAAATACTATGCATAAATAGTGTTATCTCATATTAGACAAACGTGCCAAAAACATATAATATATTGGAGAAAAGATAGCCTCTTTAAAAAATGCTACTGGGAAAATTGGAAATCCATATGCAGCAAAATGAAATTAAACCTTATCTCTCACCAAGCACAAAACTCAACTCAAAGTGGACGAAGGACCTAGGAATTAAACCAGAGACTCTGCATCTAACAGAAGAAAAAGTAGGCCCTAATCTCCATCATGTGGGATTATGCTCCAACTTCCTTAATAAGACTCCTATGGCATAAGAATTAAAATCAAGAATCAATAAATGAGATGGATTCAAACTAAAAAGCTTCTTCTCAGTGAAAGAAACAATCAGTGAGGTGAATAGAGAGCCTACAGCTTTGGAGCAAAATTTTACCACTTGCAAATCAGAGTACTAATCTCTGGGATATATAAAGAACACAAAAATATTAACATCAAAAAAAAAAATAAAATGATCCAATCTATAAATGGGCCAAGGAACTGAACAGACACTTCTCAGAAGATGATATATAATCAATCAACAAATATATGAAAAAATGTTCAACATCTCTAGCAAGTAGAGAAATACAAATCAAAACTATTCTAGGATTTTATCTCACCCCAGTCAGAATGGCAGCTCTTAAGAATACAAACAATAGTAAGTGTTAGCAAGGATGTGAAGGAAAAGCCACACTCATACATTGCTGTTGGGACTGCAAATTGGTACAACCAATATGGAAAGCAGTATGGAGATTCCTTGGAAAACTGGGAATAGAACCACCATTTGACCCAGCTATCCCAATTCTCAGTTTATACCTAAAGGAGTTAAAAACAGCATACTACAGTGACGTATCTACATCAATGTTTATAGCAGCACAATTCATAATAGTTAAATTGTGGAACCAACCTAGATGCCCTTCAGTAGATGAGCAGATAAAGAAAATGTGGTATATATACACAATGGAATATTACTCAGCATTAAAAGAGAATAAAATTATGGCATTCACAGGTAAATGGATTGAGTTAGAGAATATTATGCTAAGTGAAGTAAGCCATCCCCCAAAAAATAAATACTGACTGTTTTCTTGAATATGTGGATACTGATCCATAAAGGGCAGGGGTCAGTGAGCATCAGAGGAATGGAGGAACTTTAGATAGGGCAAAGGGGAGGGAGGGAGCATGGGGGTAGGAAAGACGGTGGAATGAGATGGACATCATTACCCTAAGTACAATATGAAGACATGAATGGTGTGACTCTACTTTGTGTACAACCAGAGACATGAAAATTTGTGCATTATATGTGTACTTTGAATTGAAATGCATTGTTATGTATAACAAATTAGAACAAATACATGAATTAAAAAATATATTATACTTGTAGGGTTAATAAATTCTTGTGAGGAATTACAGAAAACATGCATAATAAAAATTTACAGTATATATGATCTCACATGTGAGCAATGTTACAAAGATAGAATGAGGTTAGGGGATCAGAAGTTCCAATACCAAGACTGGTGTTTTTAAATAGGGGGCTGTGCGTAGACTTTACCAGGAATGTCATACTTGAGCAAACTCTCAAAAGATGTCAGGGAATACATAGGGAATGTATACGGGAAGAGTTTCCCATGTAGAAAGAAGAGCCAGTGCAATTATTCATGTGATTGCATCTATTCTTACAGTGAAGTAGGAAGCCAGAGGCTTGATCTTGCCCTGTATATTCTAGAAACATATGTCTTTGAATCTGTGGAATGGAGTCAGCAAAGAAGCGGGATAGGCTATGACATTGGAGAGGAAAAGAGAGAGATGAGGAGCAGCTCACAGCAATAAATGGGATCTGAGAAGAAAGAGAAGATGTGAAAGTCTTCCAATAGCATTGCCTATGCAAAGTAAATCACCTTTACAGAAATGTGTATCATATTGGGCATATAGAAACATATATAATGAGTAAAATGGAAGAAAAAGCTCAAATCATGAAAGTGGAAATATTGAGAGTAGTGTTGAAGTGTGGGGAAGGACAGTGGTAGGATTCTTAATTTTTCTTTTATACATTTTCACTTTATTTTATTTTTATAATAAGCTGGTGTTACTTTTATAATTAATGTATAAATAAAAACAGAGAAATAATATATGGCTTAATGAAGAAAATACTTGTTTATATATATAAACAAGTATTTTCTTATAAACTATATAAACTAACTGAAGACATAGTTAATGCTGATGTCTTCTCTGTAATCTAAGGAAACAGAAATATCTTTCTTGGTATTTTTTTTTTAACCATGGAAAATGGTAGATGACTCTAAAGCACAGATGTCATCCCTGGGGAGTTTGATTTCAGAACTAGGAGAGGGAGAGGATGTCTGTAAATTTCTCCTTCAGTAGCATCACCTGGACTGCTAACATTTTTTTAGAATGGTATTGCAAACCTGGATATAAAAAGACAGTGATATAGTCAATATTTGTCTTTTTCCTATCCTAGCAAAATCTTACCTTCATAATGACTGTAGCAAGCTGTGTTCTGTAGGGACCTATAAACACAGAAAAATTTTGCCAAGATAATTGCTTTAGGTAGTCATTTCAATTCTGTTAAATTCTGTGTCCTTCAGTATATATTTAATAGTTGCATTTATATGATCTCCTCCTAAAATGCCTAACTCTTGCAATTCTGAATTTGTACTCCTACTGTTGCATAATCATTTGGAGATTTATTCACAAATTTTCCATTTGGTAAAATTCTGTAGTAACAGGATCATCTATTCATTAATTTTTAAATATTGCTAAATTGTTATCTTTATAAATTGTTTCATTCATGAGATCAGGAAATCAATGTATTCATAACATGACTCAGAGTTTGGCTCCAAAGAATAGTCTCAGATATTATATATTGAAAGTATATGAAAAGAGACATTCTTCAAAACCAGAAAATTCTAGCATTGCAATGAAGGGGACCTTTACTTAATATAATCTAAGATTGTTCACTGATATAAAAGCAATATATTAAGTCTGTAGACAAATCTTTCCTAATTGCTAGCAATGTCAATGCTACTTATTTCCCCTTTCTGGATGAATACAAAGCTTTTGTCTAAGACCTTACCTCATTTGACTCTTCTATAGTTGTAAGATTTCTGACTACTTCTTCCTTCTTGAAACACCTTTTTCTTCTAGTTTCAACCAACTCCTGGTGTTTGAGGCTTTCCTCTTAAACTTTGAATTATCACTTCATATTCCCCCTTTTAGGGACTTTTGTTTCTGATTTTAAATTAATTTATTAGATCAGTCAAGTGTATTAAACACCTCCTATGTGAGGGACTACATTCACTATTAGGTTACAGCAAGAAGAAAATAAATAAACATGGTTCTTATCCTAGGAGCTATGCTTGCTATATGTTCCCTGAATGGTTTCATCCAGTCCAATGAATGATTCATGAATTAATGCCTTTCAAATAATAATCCAACACAGTGTTTCTGAGATAGATTTATTCCCTCATAACCCACTGGCTTTAAACAGCTTCATCTGAATTTCCTCTGTCTTCTCATCCATCTAGTCTTTCATTCAACATGTCCATGGGCTATAAAGGTGAACAAAATGAGACAAAGACCCTGTCCTCATGGAATTTGGGAAAAATTTGAAGAGACACAATAAAAGTAAATGAACACGTAATAGCTTGAAGTTATAATCAGTGCCAAAAGAAACCATATTAAGATATTTTAGGTAATATCATAAGAAATGATAAACTTAAAGATAACTTAAAGATATTTTTGTAGAACCAGAATGAAGAGATAGTATGGGACAGTCAAAGGACTGAGAAAAGAGTTTTTCAGCTAAAGTAGACTGCCTTTTTCATAAAACAAAAAGAATGTCAGTACAGCTAGGATGAAGTATGCAAAGGGGGAAATCAGCAGATGTATCACAGAGCAAAGGCCACAGAGGTAAATGGGCAGATCCTATAAAAGTTTGTAGTTCACCCTAAATAAGATGAGAAGAAACTGGAAGATTTACTTTTGACTTTATTTAATTTATATTGTTAAAGAGAGTACACTGGTTGGGTACACACCTATAATCCCAGCAGCTTGGGAGGCTGAGGCAAAAGGATTGCAAGTTCAAAGCCAGCCTCAGCAAAAGCGAGGCACCAAGCAACTCAGTGAGACCCTGTGTCTAAATAAAATGCAAAATAGGGCTGGGGATGTGGCTTAGTGGTTGAGTGTCCCTGAGTTCAATCTCTGGTACCAGAGAGAGAGAGAGAGAGAGAGAGAGAGAGAGAGAACACGAACACTGGTTTGTAACTAACATGTTTAAAGGGACAATAGAAAAGAAACTGGGATTCTTCAGCCACCTACTTGGATTTCTATTAACTACTACTGAATCACAGGTAAAAGATAATGGTGGCTTATACTATAATACGCTATAAAATGGTAAGAAAATCTTGAAAACTGGTTCTATTCAGAATGGAACCAACAAGATGTGTTCATGGACTGGATGTTGAAGATCATGGGAAAAGAAAGATAATTTCTATGTGTTTAACTATATGAATTGCTATCTTGTTTACTGGGAGAAAAAAATGGAGATGAGTTGGAGAAATTAAGGTTTATTTATGTTTTTTAAAAATTATTTTTTTATGTTTTATACCTTCTACGTTTGTTTGAGATGACTCCTAGAATATCAGATAGGAATATTATATAATTACATATTATATCATATGTAGGATAAATGAATTTGAAGCAAGATGGCAAGATCTAATCTGAACATATTAATTGAAAATCTCAAACAGACAGATGACATTTAAAAGATAGCATTGCATAAGAATAAAAATACAAGAGTGAAGAATATAGTCTAGAAAGAATATAAAAAAAGAAAAGAACAGCCTGAAAACTGATTTTTAGGGGAATGTCGATTTTAGGGAAAGAGGCTGGGAAGCAGAGGGAAGCCAGCAAAGGAGATTATGAAGCAGCAGCCAGTTAAGTCTTAAAAATTTTTAAGAGACAAAAACTAGTAGGAACTATTTCTATGCTTAGCAGATGTTATAGACTCTCCTCCCATGTATCATAAGACCCCCAGGTCCCTCCTCACTTTCTCCCTTGAACCTCTAACGCAATCCTGTCTCTCTGCCTATATCTCATTGGGAACATCTCCTTTGTCATGACAACACTCCATTATTTTCCAATTTTATTCACTTATTATTTTTATGTTCCTAATTCAAATTGTCTTTTTCTAACATTTGGTTTAAGATTTATAGTTCTTAACAGCCTTTCTTTGACTTTATTCCACATAGCTACTTCATTTCCTCAGATGCTAGTAGCACCAAACTTCATTTAGGGACCTACTTACAGACATTTATATTAGTTTTGTTACTGTGTAACTAATTGCCACACTGAACAATTAGTTATGCAGTAAACAATACTGATTTGTTATTCCAAGGTTCTGTAGGTCAGAAGTTGGGGCAGGACTTTTAGTTTCTCTATTTAGGGTCTCACAAAGCTAAAATTAGGTTATTCAGCAGTGTGAACATTTACCTAGGATTCTAAGAAGTAATCTGCTTCAAAACTCATTTGAGTAGTTGACAGAATACTGTTATTTGCAGTGGTTACAGTGAGGTCACATTTTCCTTAGTTGCTATAAGTCAAGGGTTGGTCTGGCTCTCCTAGGACCTGTCCTAAAGGCAGCTCTTACGTCCTTTGCATGGAGTTCCTTTTATGCTTCAAGTCTCTCTGACTTTTTCTTTTGCTGCTGGTCAGAGAACACAGTGCTTTGAAAAGGCTCACGTAATAGATCAATCCCAATAGGAACAATCTTTCTATTTTAAAGTGATCTAATTAGTTAAATTACTAGCATGTGCAAAATCCCTTTTGCCACATAAGATAACATATATATAGGAATAAAACTAGAGGTGAATGTCAAGGGGGCTATTTTAGAATCTTCCCCTCCACCCCGCAGCAGTTGCTAAGTTTTCTTTTAACATTCCACATGTGTTCCCTGGTTAAATTTTAAAAATCCTGATGAGAAAGAAAGACTTCTTTTGACTGCTTAGCATTTGTTCCTCCTCTTGTAAACACCTATGCTCTTTGCAAGGGGGTGGGGAGACATATAATTGGTGGGCTGGATTCAGCTTCTTCTAGCTGGATGCTTCTCTAAGACTTGGGATTGTTGAATGAGAAACACAAAGATAGAAGAAATGGCTGAAAGATTTAAGAAGGTGAATTATATGTTGTATGAATTATATCCAATAAAGATGTATTTAAAAAAAGATTCCATTTGATCATTCCTGTCTCCCTGCTTTCCAGCCTTTGGAGCAATTATGCTTCTTCCTGCCTTCAAGTTTCATCTTGCAGATTCTGGTTAATAAGCCTAGCATACATTCTGCAAATTACTTTTCACTTAAAGTTGCCGGTCTTTTTGTTGTAGTTTGACAGTTAGAGTCTATAATATATATATTATTATTTTCATGGCTGCATTAATAACAACGTAAAAATTGCTAATTTTGAAATGATTTATTTTCAACATACTTTAACATTAATTCACAAATAGCATATATTTGCTTATCTATAGTTCTTCTAGTAATTGAATTTTATAAAGGTATGCTCATTATTATATTTTCTCGAGATCATCATGTATTTTAGAATGTAATAGGAGTTGAATTCCCTAAAAATTAATTCTGGATGTGAGCAGAGCCTTACTCTCCCACTTGCTTTTAAAAAAAAATACATTCATTATTTGGCATACTCTAGTCATTTGAATATTTACAAAGTTCATAAAAAAATAAGCAAGGTATATGAGATATGCTATCAGATTATAAACCACATTTTTCTCATTAAGCTTGATGTTGCCCACATAAGGATTATTTCATTAACTGCTCTAAGAAAATACTAAGAGTTCAAGAAATATAGAGAGAGTTCACTTTTTAAAGAAAAGGAAAAAACTGTGTTAGTGCTGAGAACTTAGAATGGATTTCTGAATTCCCATACTTCCAATAGTCTAAACATGTATTTATTTAGTTACAGGGAATTGTGTGCTTCACATCAACACAGGAAACAGACATATACCCTCTATTCACTACTTGAAGAGACAAAATAAGAAAATGATTGTCAAGCTAACAGTAAATATCACCCAGAGTGTGTATTCCCCATATAAGGACTCACAGAAAATAGAATCCTGCTTATTCACAAAGGAAACACAATATGGAATGTGATACGAAAAGTGCAGACATTTATATTTTTCAACTGATGTGATCAAAAAAACGACAACAGGAAATAAAATGCAGCATTGCAGTTTGGGGATAGATTCTTGAAAAATTCTATTTAACGCATAGAGAAATTTCTCCAAATTTCAGTATTATTAGAATTGAGGCAGACAATTCAAATTGTATATGGCACAAAACCATGACATTCTCTCTTGTAAGATGTCCCTTGTCTATTTGTTTGCTTTTTAAACAGCTGTTGACTTGTTCTGTATCATCAATTCTGGTAGTTCAGGATTAATTCTCACCATTATCACTGGCTGAACATGATAGTACAATAAGCCAAAATGACTAAAAGCATTGCAAGGAAAAAAATACTGAGGAGAATTGGAGAGAATCTCCCCATAAAAGCTAATCCCTTATGAACAGCATATTTAGAAACTGTCTGCAGGTAATTACATTCAGGTAACTCGATTTGAAAATGCCAAGTTCACACAATGGTTCATTTAATTCCATCTGGTGTACAATAATACATTCTTTAATGGATACATTGATTTAAATGAAAAATAATCAGCTCAGATTGCAAAAGCTCACATTCTCTGGGTAATTATAAAATATTATATCAAACATTAGAATCTCAGAAATGATCCTGGGAAGCTTAATCTATAAAAAAAAGGAAATAAAGGTAATGAGCTTTAGACCTCTTACCACCTTAATCCCTTCTTAGTCAACGTGTAGCTTAGTAAGAAATGCATATATGAAGAAAAAAGTGTGTGTTTATGTGTGTGTGTGTGTGTGTGTGTAAAATGAAGAACAAAGTTCTGACACCTTAGTAGGAATACATATATAAGTCATTTAATGAATTCAAATGTGATTTTAAGGAGATATTTAGGTCTTAGAATGTTCTACCTGGCATCAAGATAGGAATGGTGCAGAGACATGCAGATTTCAAAACAGCTCTCCTTTTAAGATGATTGTTGATATGATCAGGGACTGGGCTCTAAAGACTAATGAATCACATATCTTATATCAAGCATCTTGATGTAAGATATGGAGTAGATATGGAGTAGAAAAGTCCTCTTTTGAGGAATGTGAACTGTACCTGTAATATTTTTCTTCTAACAGAGCTTTAACCACAATGTTGGTTGAACTTGTCTTTTTAATTCCCTCTTTTTCACAGAAATATGCAAGGTAAATTCATCTCTTGACTGTATGAATTTTTTTTTCCCTTTAGTGAATGTACTATCTATCATTTCTCAATAAATTGAGGAAAGCAGAATTTTTCCAAAGTCATTTTGAAATGCAACATGCGAGACTGGTCCTGTTACAACTATATAAAATCATTGCTTTTTTGTGTGTTTTCTTCTCTGTTGTATATTTTCTACCCACCATGTTTTTCTCATTTTCCAAAATCAAGACCCACCCCTAGCCTTCTCCTCTCCTCAACACATGCCCTGGAATAAATGAGTTCCTTTCCTTTGCCTCTACCACATTCTAGGAGCAAACTTTCTTTTAAAGTCTCTTCCTCAAAAATTACATGCTTAGTTAGATTCTCTCAGATCCCTGCTCTCTGAAATATGATTTAAGTAATTTAATATATGCAATATGCAAATAGTTACTAGTAGTACATCAGTGTGTTATTTCATTTCAGTTATTAAAATGTATTACTTTAAGGACCTCCTGACATAAGTTCAAACCTAAAAATGGGACTCTATTAAAAGGAAATGAAGTTAATAAATCTGTTCCTTTTGAAATTTTGTATAGGAGAGCACGTAGCTAGTGCCTTTCAGAGTAATGGGAAAAATATAGTTCAGAGTTTCATTAATTCATTCAATAAATAATTAGGAAGTGCCTACAATGTGTCAGCACAGACTTGAGAGTCGAGTTGACAATGAATAAAATGCATAAATTCCTATTTACATAGATTACATAGTGGCAGAAGGAAGGGTGTCTCTCTCAGAGACAATGACACAGTTAATTAATAAAAAGAATAATGAATATGGAAATTTTATTTTGTTAGTGATAAATTCTATGAAAAAAAAATGAGAGCAAATTAATAGATAATTTGGGACATTCACAGAAACAGGGAATAGAACAGTGGCTGCCCACGCTGGAGCATGTGGAGCTGGGGAGCTATTGGCCAATGGGCATAAACTTTCAGTTATAAGATGAATAAAGTCAAGGGACCTAATGATCTAATGTATAATATGTGACTATTGTTAATACTACTCAGTTTTATACTTGAAATTTACTAACATAGTGGATCTTACATGTTCTCACAGCCAAACAAAAACAAACATATGAGAAATAGGAGGTGATAGCTATGTTAACTTAATTACAGTAATCATTTCATAAAATATTTGTATTTCACACTATTATGTTGTACTGATACTTACATAATTTTTAAATGTCAATTACTTCAATAAAGCTGTGTAAAAAAAAAGAAAGAAATAAGAAGGGGACAGATGCAGTGTTCAGTAAAAGAATCAGAACAGGCTCCATTAAGAAGGTGAACTTCAAGGATACAATGAAAGACAGAACAGAGAATCCAGGTGATTTTTTTTTTTTTTTTTAGAAGAAGAATATTCCAGGCAAAGGTCTTTAGATGATATTGCAAAAGAAGTATTCCAGTGAAAAGCGAGGTAGCCCGAGCCTGCAGGAAAGTGATTCAGGAATTGGATTGAACATGTAGCAGACACATGTGAAGGGATGCAGGGAGGTCTCATGACTTTGTGCCATGCAGAGCATTAGAAGGGCTTGGGTTTACACATTGTACTGCTTATCTGTAAGGTTGTGCATCAAGTTGATGGATCATTACAGTCACCACTTAATCAACTACATCTGGTAGGAGTTTTAAACTTACAAGTTACTTGCTAAAACGTCAAGAACTCAATCTGGGTTTGGTATAAAGCTTCCTTCTGTCTCTGCATAAAAGTCTGGGGAGTATCTGGTAACAGCTCATAAGTGATTATTATATTACTCTTAAAAATGCTTCTTCTTTGTGAATTTAATGCTGAATGCATGTTCTATACTAACAATTAATATAAAATGATAATTGAAACAGAACTCATCCCAGGAATGGAAATATGTTTGAATTAGTTTGTTATGTATTGGAAGTCCTTGACTTCTTTCCTCTCCTATAAAAGAATAACTACACATAGTAAGGGAGACTTAAGAACTGCCGATAACAATGAACTCTGTCTCCTTTAGAACACAGAAGACACTAGGTAAGTATCTTTGTGGATGTACAGAAAAGGCACACTTAGTCATTTCAGCTGGCATTATTCCTGGAAGTTCTGTTCTGTGGAAGACTGCTGTGAGGAAGGAATGGTGATTGTTATATCGAGCCATTCCTCTGCAGAAGGGTCCATTTGAAGCATGACTGCTGAAGGAGAAAAGAGTCAGAGCTCTAAAATGACAGCTCTCTCTGTGCCATTATGTCCCTTTTGAAGGCTGTTGTAGCTCAGAGATCTGTAGAATATAAGGCCTTTCAGGTGATATCAATATCTCTTTACCTGCTGATCTTTTCCCCATTCGTGTATTTCCACATAGCCTTACACTAACAAACAATGGTATACAGTGGGTGGAGCAATATGACTTTAAGAGAAAAATCTTAACTTTTCTCCATAAATGATAAAGCATAGAGTATCATAATAGCTAAATACAAGTTCATTTCCTCCTGCAACTTTTTATATCCCTGAACTATAAAGTAAGTTTTTAAAACTCCAATTAGATTTTATATTTGAGCATTTGTCTTTGGTATATATTCTTTTATACAAATTATAGTTATTAATGAAACTTCCATGCCTTCCTATACACTTGGGCTTTCAATGCATATTTAAATACTAACAAAACTCTGATTAAGATGCAGAAACATGAGTAGTGAAACTAATAGAAATACTTTGCTCTTGTCTTGTCTTGCTTCTATATTATATTCATCAAAATTCCAATTAACAACCTGAGAATGTAACATGACTTCTTATGTGTATTTTAGTTCACTCTCAGCAACTTTGGTTTGAAGAGTTCAGGAAAATGAATATTTTTAGCATGAAATGGAAACAGGTTTGGTTGAATAGTAATTTCAGGTGAGTTTTATAGTGCATATTTCCTTGACCAACTGAAATTTTATTCCCTCATTCTCAATTTAGGCATTTATGATTAATCAAAAAATTTATGTTCTTTTTTGTCTTAGGCTTGTATCTGCTAGCTCATTTGATTGCTTCATTGTGCTAATGAGCTCAAGGTCGAAAGTTTTTGTCCCTGTGTGAGCCAGCTATGCCTGGAGGAAATTTGGTTCGGAGGCTTCAAAACACAATCCAATTTTCAGTCAAATGCTTGCATAGTAAAGCAATGTAAACTCATCACCTTGGAGTGTTAAAAAAAAAAACAAAACTCAAACATAATCTGCATTCATGCTAATGATCCAAACAGGAAGGATAGAACTCTTATTTGTTTGATCACATTTTCCCCTTGACAGAGTGGTTCTATATGAAATGTAAGTTCCTCTGCATCAAGGTCTGTTCCTGCTTTGATTCATAAACAGAATGAATGAACTAGCACATGGCAGGAAGGAAGGACACAGGAGGAAAGAATCATTGACCTTTCTTTTTGAAGAATATGGAGTAAGAATTGTGAGAAACAGAAAGTTCAGGGATCCATTTTCAGAAATTGGGATGTAAGAAATGTAGACAGAAGAGAAACAGAGCAAAATGGAGAGTCATAAGCAGTTAACTCACATAATAGCACCACAGCCTATGGATGGGGCAGATCCAAAATCCATGCACCTCAATAGCCCCTTGACAAACAGGAGTTGAGGGAAGGGGTCAGCCTGACCAACAGAAATAGAAATTTGTCACGAAATAGTAACTTAGGTAAAGAAGAGCTGTGTACATGTCAGAATGTGTCACCTAAGAACAACTAAAGGAACAACTAAAGGTGTATTTCTATAACCCAATAGGAGGCAGTAAAACCTAGGCAATGTTCAGGAAGATTGTGCACCCCATAGCATTCAGCGGATGAGGAACTAGGGTATGGGGAGGAAGAACCAAACCACTAGGGATAAAAGACTGATTGTAACCTCTCTAGGAGTGCCTTACCCCAGGCTCCTGCTCTTGAAAGACTGTCATTAAAATCTGCCCCCATTTTTTTTTTTTTGTACCTTGTGTCTCTGAGTCCATCCTTTGGGTCTGAGCAGGTGAGTGAGTTTCTTACAGATAAGCAGAGAATGAATGTGAATATATTCCAGTCTCTCCAGCCTAAGAAAATTTTAACTTTTCATAATTCCTACAAATACAAACTTCTCCTTCTCAGTCAAAATTCTTCAAGCACTTTTGATTTCCTATCCATTCAACTTTTTAACCTTCTCTAATTTGTTTTTTGCCTCCATAACTTCACCAAAATAGCTCTAAGATTAACAATGACCTCCAATTACAAATGTTCCTTCAGACCCCTCCTATTACCTCAGTGCTCAGGGGCATTTGTCCCCCTTGCTCAACCTTTCCTTCTTTAAATACTGTTCTATATTCTGTTGATCATCCTCACACATTTCTGGCCACTTCTCAATCTCTGTTGAATAATCAACTGCCAATACCTGTTAAATGTCGAAGTTTCTCAATACTAAGTCCTTGATCACTTCTTTTCTCCTTATATGTTCTCTCTTTGCGTAATATTGAACAGAAACATCTCCAGATCTATATTAAAATCTGTGCCATGATTAGCCTCAGATTTTCTACTATCCATTTGAGTTCCACGACTATATTTATCAGTCATCATTGTTCCAGTGAAACCTCTACACAGAAAAGATAAGACTGCAATCCTAGAACTCCATTGTTTGTTTCCAGAAATTCTTGCAGATAAATTTAGAGGCAGAAGTCTGCTCACCTGAGAAAGGTTACTTATCCTAACTGATTTTGTTAGGTAGCCAGTCGGCCATGAATAGGTGAGTGGGAGAGAACAATGAAGGGGACTAAAAACCATAGGGAGCCTAGCTAACAGATAAATACCTACAAGATGGAGTCTTGATAGGTTAAAACCCCCCATGGACAAAAGTATATCCCCTTAAGAAAAATATTGTTTCAAGATCATGTCACATCCTACCAGGTGGTTTGGACCCAAACTATCATAACCCACAATCACCCTGGCAAATAAAATATCAAGACCCTCACAAAGAAAGCTGGCTGGGGGATCTACAGATGACAATACACCAGTTAAGGGGGCAGAAGTTGAGGTTAAAGCACGGGACTTAATTTCCTTAAAAATGTCCAATTCTGTGAGCAGGACACTATGTCTTTGAGGCTGTCAGCGTACTTCTCATGTTGTGAGTCAAAATGTCAAAAGATGGACCCGGATCGGACACTCTGGAAATTTCCATAGGACTCCCAATGAAACTGGAGGCAGGAGAGGTGGGCTGTCCCTCTCCTCTCTGAAAGGACCCATTGTCTCTCTTGAGAGTGTCCCTTTTCTCCCATTTACTATCCATTCTAATAAATTCATGCAGTAGTTTCTGATACATTTGGCTTCCCTTTATTAATTGATAGCCAATGATAATTTGGAAGATTCAACATTTTTAACTAAACTTGTGCAACAGCAAACTTTACTATTTTCCACACAAACCTATTCCTCTTTCAGTGCTCTCTAGTTTAATAGTCCCATTGATATGTTTGACTTTGTAAACCAAAAATTTACAATTTTGAAATCTACAAAGTGTGTTGTTTTACCTCTCTAGTAAATACTAGTTAAATAAATTAGCAAGATAAAATTGACAATGCATGTAATATTGCATGGTCTCATTCCCCTCCTTTCACTAGGGTGCCTAAGGGAGCAGAAAGAAGGGGTGTTAGATAGAGGGGACCTGTGTGCCCTGCACAGGCAGTAAGAATATATATTATCTGTAGAGTAATTATAAACAATAAAACAATTTAAAGACCATCAATTTTTATTACAACACAACACTTGTACAATAATTACAACAATAAATACTCTCCGTGAAA
Source organism: Marmota marmota marmota (assembly GCF_001458135.2). Classification (NCBI taxonomy): domain Eukaryota; kingdom Metazoa; phylum Chordata; class Mammalia; order Rodentia; family Sciuridae; genus Marmota; species Marmota marmota. The sequence goes on along the minus strand of NW_026000057.1, from coordinate 24,653,005 downwards.
GGGGAAGAGATCCCGTGGTGCCTTCCCACACTTTGCCATTATTCAATTTTACCTCAAGGTGTTGTTAATTGAACCCTAAAAACTGCTCTCTGGTATTAGGAGAGCTACCATTTGCTAGCATTAGATTGTGTGGTTCCCATGTCTCTGTTCAAAAGCTGGTGCCTCGCTCTAGAATTGATGGACACCTTTCATTCTTTGAAAGAGAGGTACAATAATCTCAGAATTCCCTTTGTGGCAGACTCTCTAGTTTCATTCATTCCTTAAAAAATATTTATTGAGCACAGTAATAATGCCAGGTCCTGCTCAAGAAGCTGAGGAAACAATTGTGAATACAAAATACATTCCTGCCTTCTGAGAGCTTAACATTCAGGTGAGGGATACAGTCAACAATCCATAAAGGGTATGTGTGTGGACATGCACATACATATTGCTGGATAAATAAAACAGCATGCTAATGTGAAAAAAGAAAGCAGAGATGGGGGAGAAGACGTGCATGTGGGAGCATGTTGGACGTTTTGATGGAGAGTTTGTTAAAATTTTGTATGTAGCTAGGTAACCACTTAATCCATTTCAGAAATAACTCTCACTTGTCCTCAAGATTTCTTAAAGTTGTACCAGTATCAAGTATCCCTGAACAAGGAATATTTTGTGTTGAAGTTCTTTTTATTACAATGATGTGGTCAGGGAAGCCACAGTTCAATTTCTTACCATTGCTAGAATAATTTTTGGCAAAAAATCATATTTCATTGTTGACAATTGTTTTTTATACATTGCAAGAAAGTCTCATTTTCAGTAGGTCTGCAAATTGTTCACAAAGCTTATTCTAGCTTTCTTCTTTCCCTTTCTCACCACTGACTTTCTTCATTATGTAAATTTATTCAAACCTATTTTTAGACTTCAGAAACCCTTTAGGAATGTATGGAAAGCACAGACCCTTTCTTGTTTTCATTAAATAAGGAATGTTGAAACTGCACCCAAAGTCCACTTGTACTGAGTTGACAATTTGCATAACAAGAAACAGTGGCTTGTTCTTGGAGATGTTTCAGTCAGCCAGGATCAACACTCAGAAAAAAGCTGCTGTTTATCAAGCCCTTAATTGTCATGGAAATGAATGTGAACTACAGAAATAAGAACAGAATTGCTTTAGAACCTGAATTGGTTCACAAGTCATGCCAGCCACTTTTGGTAGCCACAAAGCAGCTTAGGTGAAAGAGTGACAGCAAGCTAGAAAGGTCTTTGTCAAAGGACTTGATATCAACTACCATCTCAGGTCAAACCCTGTTCCTGGGTAGGGAGGGAACAATGAGGACGTTCCTTAGATTATGGGAGCAGCAAGGTCAGAGAATTCAGTTTTTGTTATTATGTCCATTTACATTAATTTCTCTGAGAAGTAAATCATAAAATTTTGGAAGATGTTAAAGGTTATGACTCAATGGAACAATTATCCCTGTACTCAGATCACTATGTTGATTGCCAGTAAGATCTGCTTCACAGACCGAATATGTAATGTGAATGCATAAATAGGACTCTAGAAAAACAAACAAACAAACAAAAAATCATGCAATGGGTGTGGATTTATGTGTGTAAAACTGGCTTGAGAACAAATTGAAATAAAACTAGAATTACAAGTGGTGAAAAATGATAGGAAACAGACAGATCTGATCAGTGGGAACATGAGGTTAAGGAGGTAATTCTATTAACTGACTCCACTGTGCTGACCTCCTCATGCTTTCTTTTATTTTTATTTTTATTTTTTTTTTAATTTTTTATTGTTGGCTGTTCAAAACATTACATAGTTATTGATATATCATATTTCACACTTTGATTCAAGTGGGTTATGAGCTCCCATTTTTACCCCATATACAGATTGCAGAATCACATCAGTTACACATCCATTGATTTACATATTGCCATACTAGTGTCTGTTGTGTTCTGCTGCCTTTCCTATCCTCTACTAGCCCCCCTCCCCTCCCCTCCCCTCCCCTCTTCTCTCTCTGCCCCCTCTACTGACATTCATTTGTCCCCCTTGTATTATTTTTCCCTTTCCCCTCACTTCCTCTTGTATGTACTTTTGTATAAC
>NW_026000057.1:24599553-24650316 GCF_001458135.2 Marmota marmota marmota | reverse complement strand
GTCTCTGATTTGATATCAAGCTCCTTGATCCATTTTGAATTAACTTTTGTGCATGGCGAGAGAAAGGGATTCAGTTTCATTTTGTTGCATATGGATTTCCAGTTTTCCCAGCACCATTTGTTGAAGATGCTATCCTTCCTCCATTGCATGCTTTTAGCCCCTTTATCAAATATAAGATAGTTGTAGTTTTGTGGATTGGTTTCTGTGTCCTCTATTCTGTACCATTGGTCCACCCGCCTGTTTTGGTACCAGTACCATGCTGTTTTTGTTACTATTGCTCTGTAGTATAGTTTGAAGTCTGGTATCGCTATACCGCCTGATTCACACTTCCTGCTTAGCATTGTTTTTGCTATTCTGGGTCGTTTATTTTTCCATATGAATTTCATGATAGCTTTCTCTATTTCTACAAGAAATGCCGTTGGGATTTTGATTGGCATTGCATTAAACCTATAGAGAACTTTTGGTAATATTGCCATTTTGATGATGTTAGTTCTGCCTATCCATGAACAGGGTATATTTTTCCATCATGCTTTCTTTTAAAGAGGCAATTTGACCTGCAGCCCTGCCTGGCTTACTTCAATATGATATGTTACAATTGCTCAGCAAACAACCCACTATCTGCAGAAGAAATGCAGGCCCCAAAGTTTCCTCCCTGTCCCCTTCCTGTTGATAAGGAGAATACAAGTTACTCTGAAGGAGGCACTTTTCAGACCCTACACAGTGCGGATTCCAGAACTCAGGGAGATATGATAATTAGAATTGTGGGCCAAATAAGTGTGAGCCAAAGTGACAGAGTTGCCTTCGACCTTTACCCGGTGCAGTGAAGACTTGGAAGTCTGAGGCTGTCCTTCTGTCAGTCAAAACACAAGAGCTGGCTATAAACAGAACTCTCTGGAAACTTCCCTGAGACCCTCAATAAAACTGGAGGGCAGGAGGGACATGCCATCTGTTTCCTCTGAGAGGACCCACTCTCTCCCTTGAGAGAGTTCCCCTTTCCCATTCTCCAGTCCTTTCTAATAAACTCATGGCTGCTACCTTGGACAACAGATCTGAAATCTTTTCAACATCATCACAGAATTGGTAAAGGGGGACCTCTGTGGCTGTCTCAGCCCTTTGGCAGACCTGTGCCCTCTTACAGAAAAATAATACAGTTTCCCCTTTTCCCTGTGAATGTTATTATGTACATTTTGGGAAAATAAGAGATATAAAGAGGTTGAGTTAATAGCAAGATCTGAAATATTTAGAACAAAATTATTGACAATTTGGAAAGTTGAATAATGTCATTAAAGTTAAGCTGTATTTAAAAGTAAACTAAACAAGTTTCCATTTACAGATTGAAGTCTGAAATTATTGACTGAGGAATCTGCATTAAGATTTGCTGAACTGAGAGTCATAAAGGAGGGGGTTTAGGGAGGACAGTAGAAAATGTGGAGCAAAAGTCAGCTCAAGCAGGGATTATTTAAATAAACTGTGAAGCACTGTGAACAAATATAAATTCTAAGATGTCAAAAGAGCAATGAGCACAATGGCACATGTCTGTCATCTCATTGACTCTGGATGCTGAGGCAGGAGTATACCAAGTTCGAGGCCAGTCTCAGAAACCTAGTGAGACCCTGTTTCAAAATAATATAAAAAGTGGTAGGAATATGCTTTAGAAACAGAGTACTTCTGGGTTCAATTCTCAATATTGCCAAATTTTAAAAAAAGAAGCTAAAGTAGTTTGCAGGATATTTGACAGATAAAACAAGGCATTTAATATCATTTGTTTTTTTCCTGCTGGAAAAACATGATTCTGTCCCTCTTTTAAAAGTACCAACTTTATTTGTGCCTCCACTACCTCTGATATTTTTACTTGATCATTCATAAAGACACCACAAAGAACCTAAGTAAGCATAATATAAAACATCATCAGTTGTTTGGACTGGATATGTAACAGACCTTTCTGAATCAGAGTAAGATGCTCTTACTCTGAAACAAGGCCCATGTGAAAAGTAGGAAGTGGTGATCAGCCACCAGCATGCAGAACTACACCTGCAGGCCTGGGGGACAGTCATGGCTACTGAAGTTCTGAATCCGAAAAATACTACAATACCAACTATTTCTAAGAAACAGATAATTTTTTAATTTAAGTTTCATTATGTAAAATTTAAGCATTTATTGCAATAACCAAAAAGCTACTGGTTGGAAAGAGTTGAAAAGGGAATTTTGTCAGTTTCTAAAATATTATTTCTATTCAAGTCTGTAAACATGAAAGAATAAATTAATCTGCTTTTCCATATCATGTAATAATATAATCATCCTTTCATCATTTAATGTTGAGCAGATATTTTAAGAATATCAACTTGAAAGCATGTGTAAAATGTCCCATGTGCTGAGAGCACCCTTGTCTTTCATCTCAGTACCCCCACTTTCATGTCAGTTTTCTTCCACTGAAAGTAGAAGGCAGCATCTTCAGAAAAGTTCTATTTGGTCTTACTCCTTGGATACCCTTACCTGCTAATTGCACTTGAGGGAAATACTTAATTCCTTCTTTTTCCCAGGTTACTGAATTCCAGAACTGAAAGCCAATCTTCAGTATCTTGTGGGAGAATTTATATAATTAACTATTCAATGGAATGAAATGAGCAATATCAAATTTGAAAAAGTTTTAAGAAATGAAAAGCATCTCAGACTACAACCATATCTCTGCCTAAGCAGGAAATCTCTTCTCTGGAACAGTCTCTGAAGGTCATTATTCTTTTGGTAGTCCCAACACTCAAGATTTGCACTGGCTTACCTAGACTCTCTTCCTTCAAGAGAGAACACTTTTGTTTTACTGTGCTTTAGCTAAACACACTAGGAAAATTCTACCCTTAAAAAAGTTTTCAGCTTTATGTTAGAGATATGCATATAAGCAGATAATGAGTTTATGTTTACTCAAATTAATTATGGACATATCAATCCCTGCAAAAATCTGTTGGAATGCAAAAGCAAGATTTTAATTCTAGACAGAGAAGCTTGAGGATCCTTGGATGATATGGCTTTGAATAGTGAATAGATTATTATCTTATTAGACTTTTGACTCTGGAAATAGTCTTATAGATAGATTAGAGGCATATTATATCAAAGGCAGAGAATTCCATGCAAAAGCTATTAAAATAATAAAGGCAAGAGACAATAAATTCTCAATTCACCATCAACAATATTAAACAAGAAATTATGCAGACAGCTAGGTTTATTCCATCAACTCGGTTATTGACAGATAAAACAAGGCATGTAATATAATTTGTTTATATCATGTAATATCATATGATTATTCCATCAACTTGGTTTTACCTCCCTTTACTTGGTCCTCAGATTAAGATTTTCTTTTTATTTACATTATAAATTCCAAGAATTCTTACATTATACTCCTTAAATATATTTTTTTCTATTCAATATATATCTACCTAGCTGGGCACGGTGGCACATGCCTGTAATCCCAGTGGCTCAGGAGGCTGAGGCAAGAGAATCATGAGTTCAAAGCCAGCCTCAGCAAAAGTGAGGCACTAAGGAACTCAGTGAGACCCTGTCTCTAAATACAAAAAAGGGCTGGGATGTGGCTCAGTGGTCGAGTGCCCTGGAGTTCAAACCCTGGAACCCCAACTCCCAAACATTTCTCTACCTAAATAATTACACAATTCTTAAGAATGTGTCAGTTTGGTTTAGCATTTTCTTCAGATAAACCTCTTTCAAAGGAAAAACCTCTGAAATGTTCCCTGCTATCCCCAGCATCAGCCAGAGTCAAAGGCTCCTTATCCCCTTTATCCTAAATCCAACTCATGGTCCCTGAAGCCCATGGACTTAGCCCCCACATATTAGCATATTAAACAGTCACCAAATTCCTCCAGAAATTATGGATACTGACTCCCTTTGAAACTTTTTAAATATTTAAGTTTACTTTCACATGTTACCACATTATTTCCTTACTCATAAAGTCTCTATAGCTATGTTCTCCCTGAGCTCTGCTGTCAGCTTTTAGGAAAGAAAGATGTTCTTCACACACACACACACACACACACACACACACACACGTATGCATGAACATACTTGCACAGAAAGCTCCTGAGTTCTCTGATTAGGTGTATCTACAAGAAGCCAGAATACATGAACAGGCCTGCATCATCTCTGTGTGCACTCTAAGATCACACACATCAAACATGGAGAAGAAAATGTCATTGTTGGATTCCTAGCCTTGTCAATACATGACCTTTGCATTGTGTATACAACAGCTAAATAACTACAAAAATATTTCTAAAGCCATAATTAAATTCAATATAATCTTTAAGGAAAAAAGAAAAAGAAAAGAAAGAAAGATGCTCTTTACTACAAGTGTCATTTACTAGGCTTTGCCCCAGAACTGTCTTTTCATGCATGGCAAGTGCCTTATTTGGGGGGAACATCAGAACTGTACTACTGTCCAAAATTAGCAGTTCCATCAAAGTTCTAAGAGAAATTAAAAACAGACATTTTGCATCTATGATAATCCACCACATTGTGAATGTGGCTATTTTATTAAAATTATCAAAAATTACATTCAAAGAGATGCTCAGCTGAACTGTGAAGTCTCACCTTGGATGTCATTATTTAAATTTAAGAAAATATATCCTTTTCCTAACTATTATTTATAAATACAAAACTCCAATAAAAAAAATCCAGCAGTGTAAAGAAAGAAAATATCTCCTTTTGCAAATTCTTGTTTACAGACACATCAAGTGGTATGCTATCTGTTCACTATGCTGATACATTTCTTCTTTAAAGACAAAGATGCAAGGAAATGGTATACTCTATGTAGTTTATTTATTTATTTATTTTTACTTCATTCCTATTCAACTTAAACAATTATCAGCTGCCTACTATATACAAGGGAATTAGCATGTTGTTTTGTTTAACTCTTTAGTTAACTCTTAAGTTTAACTCTTTCCATATGTGTGTACTCTGTTTTCAAGCAACAAATATTTACACCAGTTTAATAAAAAGGACCTCTTTATTTTTCTGGTAGTGTGTGGGAAAGTACACAAGACAACGTTCTTGTTCTGAAACTTGTATTGTTTTGATTCTCTTTGAAAAAGCAACATCCTTTTTTCTTTCTTATTGAACATCAAAGTGTTTATTAAAGCCTCTGAAGTGTGACCAGTCTCGATTTTCCCAAAGAGAAGATATGCATTTCCTAAGGAATAAAATAAACAGTGCCTCTTGTAAGATCATAGATATGTGGTGCTGTCCTCTTTGTGTAATGTTTTAAGTTTGTCTATACTTTGCTCTTTTTCTACAAATTAATATAAAACAGATAACAGGATTCGCTCTTATTGATATGTTTAAAATATTCTTTTCAAATACTGTCCTAACTCAGAAAATATTTCTAAATTTTAACTAAATTTTAGATTTTATAAATTGAAATTAAATGAGTACCCTCCTTTTAAGTTGTTCAATAGGCATACTTATAATATTTTTAAAATTTTATTTTAGAATATACATTTAAAATATATGCAACATTTTTTTTTTATATTTAGGTAACAATTTGAGGTTGTTTGGGAGTAAGGGGAGGGGGTACTGGGGATTGAGGCCAGGGGCTGCTTTTCTACTAAGCTGCTACATCCCCAGCCCTTTTATTAAAAATTTTGAGACAGGGTCTTATTAAGTTGCTCAGGGCCTCACTAAGTTGCTGAGGCTGGCTTTAAATTTGTGATCCTCCTACCTCAGCCTCCTGAGCTGCTGAGATTACAGGTGTGTGCCACTTACCTGGCTGAGATGACTAAATATAAACATTGAAGGAAGAACATAATTTGATTGATAATAATGTTCTTAACTTAGAGAAGTGTGATTTTTAAAACCTTCAAATTAAATTGGTCAAATACAAAAGACAATATTTGCTTTATGAAAGTATAATATTATTTCAGCTGACATTCCTTAAGTCTTGATCGATAATAAGAAGAAAGAGAAGAAAGTCATAAGATTTATGAAGAATATAAACTAGTACCATAAGTCATAGTTGATAAGGTTAGATGGATGGATGAATGGATAGGTAAGAGGGTGGGTGGGGGTATATAATATATGCATAGACAGATATAGACAGATAGATGTGCTGACAAGAAACATGAGTCCTTGGATCAGAGAATACACCATTTATTCACATAGCATCTTGGCACTGGCTAATGTGCACTGATTGTCACAAGGTAGTGTGATGAGAACCTGATGTCATTTTGTACATTCAGTGGTGTGGAACCCGGGATTACAGAGGAGGAATTCATGAAGAGCAGGTGCCACAATGGCCCTATTCTACCCTCAGAATGGAGGCCCTTGACCTAGAATGTAAACACAGTTCTCAGGAACATTCTCTCCCTTTACTACACTGTAAATGCATGGCTCTGCAAAAGATAACCTTGTAAGTCTCTCTTAAACAATGCACAGTTTCTAGCTTCCCACACTCAATGGCTAATCAGTCATTATTTTACCAAGTTTTGTTTTCTTTAGGCTCAGAGAGACCAGATTTTGCAGAAACATGAAAATATTCATATAGCATCATCTCCCTACATTAGTAACTATTATAATTAGTTTCTCTTTAAAATACAAAGTAGTTGGAGATATTGTGGATTTTACTAGGAAATATATTTAAGGTCAATAAAGTGGCTTATTAAATTGCCAGTGAAAATTATGTTTTTACACTTACATTTACAAGTATATAGAATATGAATGCATACAGATAGTCAAATTACTTTTTATTTATTATTATTATTATTTTGCAGTGCTGGAGCTAGCCAAATTACTTGAAGATAAAAGTTTATTTGTAATTTCAGATGTCCAAGCTTCATACATATGTGTATCAGTGGACAACATGGACATTGTCTTTGCATTGCTCAATTTGAGTTACTCTATCAGATGGTGATAGAGAAGAGCTGGAACAGCCCTTTGGAGGACTCCTGAGTGTCCATGGGGCCAATGGGGATCTGAGTTGGAACTTATTCCGAGAATATGATAAGAAATTCATGCTGTACTCACTTGACTGCTTACTATATTTCCTACAGTGAAGATAACCTTGCACCTGTTTCATTTCCTTAAACCCCATTTTAGCATATATTTGGAAACATATACCATACTTAATATAATACTTGAAACAGCATGCATAAAGTGTTTAACTTTTATAATACAAGATGTGAGAACTGAAGAAAAATGAGAGTTAAAACATAATTGAAGACTAAAAGCATAAGAAAAATTTATTTTTCCAGGGAAAATATTTTTCTTATTTGCAAGTACTTTTCCCTGAGATTTTATCAGTGTGTTTTATGACCCATCTCATACAGTGCCCTGTAGCTATCTTTATTTGATTATAGGTTACTTAGCATCAACTTTGTATACATAACTTCTAACAAAGGGTCTTATATAGGTGACATAAGAAATATTTATGGAATTAATATTTTATTTTTATTGTAAAATACTGTTTTCTGGTTACAAATTTATGATTTAAACAAAACAGGCTTTTAGTGGAAAATATTTCAAAACAAGAACAACCAAACAAAACAAGTAGGCTTTTATTATTGTAATTCAATAATAAATACTTAGATAATGCATAGTAAATATTTCAAATAAATGCTGAGATATAAAAAACACTGACCTAATAATATAGTGAATTATATAACTAAGATGAAACAGGTTGGCTGATACTTTGATTCCACAAAATGGAATCTCCAAATTAAATGGTTGCTGTAGTAAAATAAATCCAATAAAACGACGACCACCATACTCTTTTGTTTTCTATGTTGTCATCATTCACATTTTGTTTTCTTGGGAACAGCAATGATTCTAACAGTCATTCAATATGAACAGAACATCATAATGCTTTTAGTGTCTTTAATTATTTGTACTGTTATGTGTTATTCTTCACATTAACTTTTAAAAGTTCCCAGTGTAAACCTAAGAGTGTAAAAAAATGACAGAATAACTAAATAAACTTATTAATTTAGAAAGTCTCTCAATGTTTGAGCATATAACTCCTCAAATATTTACAAGTTAAAACAATAAATACCCTATAGTATGGAAATTCTTCAGAACTACTCGGTATATACTAAAAGGACTTAAAATCAGCATACTACAATGGCCACATCAATGTTTTATGGCAGCTCAACTCACAATAGCTAAGCTATGGAACCAACATAGTTGTCCTTCAACAGATAATGGGTAAAGAAAATGTGGTGTATATATATACAATGAAATATTACTCAGACATAAAGAAGAATGAAATTAAGGCATTTGCCAGTAAATGGATGGAATCACGCTAAGTGAAATAAGCAAATCCCGAAAAACCAAAGGACCAAAGGATGAATGTTCTCTCTGATATGCAGATGTTAACACCCAATAAGTGTGAGGGAAGAATAGATGCTCATCAGATTAGTGAAATGGAAATGAAGGAAAGAGAGAGGGGATGGGAATAGGAAAGACAGTATAATGAAGTAAAGTTTTCTATGTTCATATATGAATATATGACCAGTGAAACTCCACATCATGCACAATCACAAGTTAAACTCCATGTATGTATAATATGTCAAAAATACACTCTACTGTTATATATATCTGAAAAGAATAAATTTTAAAAAAACTATGAAGACTTTAAAACATAGTTCAGATAAACTAATAAATAATACATTAAAAGAAGGTTTTGGGGAAGTAAGAACAGTTTAGGATTAAGCATTTAATATCTTCATTAAAAGATAATGTATTTGCCTCTTATGAAATATGTTATAAATATGTTTAAGAAACTTTTGTATCATGGGCTAGTAGAATTGCTTACTTTTTTTCTTTTGTGGAGGTCTATTGAACCCAGCCCTTTTTAAAAAAATTTTATTTTGAGCTAAGTTGCTGAAGCTGCCCTTCTTCCTCAGTCTCCCAAGTAACTGGGATTTCACACATGTGCCACTATACCTAGCCCTTTTCAAGATTTCTCAGGACTGAAATAATTTCCATGATAATAATAACAACAATAATATATATTTGCTTTTTCACAATGTTGACATTTGTATAAGTGGAGCAACAGCAATGATGGATCCAAGTGCTATGTTTTAGCACACATCAAGGCTTTTTGTTACCTCTACATGTGGAGACCACATGCTTCACTACAGAGCCCTCCTAGTTTAAAGGAAAAAAAAATGCCACCTTCACTTAGCATGTCCTTAAAGAAATAATAAACATTACTAATTTCATTATATCTTGAACCTTGAGTGCATGTCTTTTAATATAAGTGTACACATAAAACATCCTTGTATTTAATGCCTAAAATATCTGGGACTCTTAGAGAGTATAATACAGAATAATTAAAATAATTAAATAACTTGAAAGGAACTCAATGATTTAAAAATAGAGATTGCAAGAGGAGAAGGCTTAAGAAATAGGTAGTTAGTTTTCATATTGGAGAAGGATAACTAAAAGGATATTATTATTGAACTGCAACAATTTTTTTCTCAGTTTCAAACAGCAAAAAATACTTAAATTCTCATGGATTTGAATTGATAAAATGAAACCAAAGACAGTCATTACATTGTTAAGTCTCCTGAGTCTGATGCCTCACCTGTGACCCACCTCAGGCCTGATCTTACTAATATATTCATATCTGCATCTATTTGCTTCAGGACCTTAACCACCTACAACCAGGCAAGGCCAGAGGTACCTGAAAATTAAAGTTCTTGGGACCAACCCACAACTGACAAGTGAGATAACAAGTGAATTCCACTCTGTGGTTTCCAGAGATCCCAGCAGGATTAACTCCAGTTACTGATAGGGGCAACTTACTTAAAAACAAATTCATTATTGGCTCCCTTTCTTTTTTCTTCCTTATTTTCCACCTGCTTTTAGAGTTTCCTAGAATCACCCACCAAATAAATTACTTGTACTTGAATCCATTTCTGAGGGTCAGAGTCACATAGAATATCTATAGTTTTCATCACTATGTATGATTCATATCTAATATAGTTCCTGGGACATAGAAAGTATCTAACAGATAATTCTGGTATTAATTTATTACTTTTAAAAATGAATTCGAAATTCTTCATTTGTACCCTGATCCTGGCATAAGGTAGACACTCAATTATTATGTTTCTGGAGGAAATGAGTGTGTAACATTGACAGTGTTGTTGTTGTTGTTGTTGTTTTACAAAAGTTTAACTGACCACTAATAAAAAATACATTAATACTGAATAAGGCATTGGTGAGAACTGAATAAAACTTTAGTATAACAACAAAATTATTAATCACAAAGTTAAAGTATTTGGCTACTTAGTCACCATATTTATATTGATTGTCTGGGCCAATATTAAATTAAGGTAGAAACCTTGTAGGAGTATTGTGGATCATCAATGTTTTTTCAAAACTGCTTACAGAAATGTGCCACCATACTTGTGAACTCTGCTAACAAATCTGCAAGCCCCAATGAACCAAACCAAATAATAAGAAGAGGAAAATAAAGGCATTGATTGAACATGCATTTATTTAATGCCTATTAGCTATTATTAGTCATGTCCCTAAAGTCATGGTTTCATAATTTTTGGCTTATAGCTACAATAGGAAATATATTTTACCTATACTAGAAAAGATACTTTTACATCAAGATCCATACACAGATATATAATGTATAAATATGCTCAGAACTAAAAAATGCTTTAGGAGACAATCTTTAGTGTGTGTTGACTCATTTTATCTGTGCTGATAAACTCTTTTATTCTACTTTATTGCCTTAGGAAAGAACACTCCACATCACCCTTCCATTGGATACCATCACTCATTAATGAATTCCAACCAAGATTTTGAGAAACATTACATTCTCAAGACAAAATGATGAGCTAAAACAAATACCATGTTTCTTCAAAAGCATCCTAGATAAACATAATTCATTTTAAAAACCAGTGTAAAATTATTCCTGCTATTGCTATGAAGCAAAATAAACATGGAATTAAAAAGATCATATGCCAGAAAGAACTAGACAGGTATGTGGGGGAGAGGGAAGGGTAAGCAGAGGCTTCCTTAAGAGTTGATGATTACATTGAGATTTGAGAAAGGATTGGAGCAAATTCTGAGGGTGGTTTATGTAAAGAGAACATCTTTCTGAGAGGTTGGTTATGAACTGTGCTTACTGAATGTTTGTGTCCCTCCAAAATTCATGTGTTGAAATTACATCCCTCCATGTGATGGCATCAGGAGGCGGGGCCTTTGGCAGGTGATGAAGCCATGAGTGGGATTAGTGCCTTTGTAGAAGTGATCCCACAGGGCTCTCTTGCCCTCTTTCTGTCCTGGGGGATAAAGTGAGGAGGGTGCAGTCTGAACCTGAGAGAGGACACTCACAAGAATCCCACCATACTTGCACCCTGATTGCAGACTTGCAACCTCCCAAACCGTGACTAACAAATGCCTGTCATTTATAAACCATCCAGTGGAGGTACTTTGTTATGACAGCCTGAATTAAGACAGAATGAAGGAGAAAGACACTTCACCACAACAGCTAGATTCAGGGAACTGTATGGCTGCTGTTGGTATTTGCCAAAAGGAGAAGACTACAGAGGACTCGATCTGGGTGAGGATGGGATAGGAATATCACAAACTCATTATGAGAATGCCCCCTTTGAAGTATTTATATGGTAAAACCAAGAACACAGTCAAACACGGGGGGATCTGGATTTCAGAGAAAAAAAATTTAGAATTTAAATTGCAAGTTATTGATATCTAGGTATGGGATAATTCTAGAAACAAAAAACATAGAATCCTGATAATATATTTTTAACTTGTTATTTATACTGGTGTTATGTAAGGGGCTTACAAACAAAATAAATTTAGTCATGTGGAGGAGAATTCTCACGTTATAAAATATTAAAAACACTAGTTGTACTATGAGACCTGATTAAAAGACAGTTACCAATGATTCTAACAATGATGAGGTTAAAAATATTAGCTAACACCATGTATCTGGCACAATATAAGGTCCTTTGTATATTATCCCAATTGATTTTTTAAAGAAAGCATGTTAGGCAGATATCCCAGCTTTTCAGATCAAGAAACTCAGGAGCATACACATAAAATAACTAGCCCAAGGTCACAAATCTAATAAAGCACAAATCAGGAATGGCTACATTATGCAAGTCTGTCTCATTTTCTTTCCTCACCACTATATTGTACTATTTTTTGAGTATAACCTTGCACAGCCAAATGCTATCAGGCAAGATCTTTGATCATATGCTGTCCTCAAAAGAAATACTCTCTTCTAAGTTGACACATCATATCAATCCTGTGGGTAATTACTCTTTACCTAAACTGTCTCCTGTAACAAAGCATATATCCCTAAACACATATATGCTAGCTAAAATTGTTGTTTTAAAGTGCCTTAGTAGCAATAGAATAACAAACACAGTACAAAAAATCTTATTTTATTGTTCATTTATGCATTCATTCATCAATATTTACTGAGTACCTACATCTGTATCAGATACTGTTCTAGATGACTATTATATCAGACACTTCATGAATAATAAAAATGAGCATTCAAAATAAGTTAAAGACCTTGTCTTGAATTACAAAAGCAAAAAAAAAGCAAAAAATAAAGAAAGATATTCTTTTTGTATCAGTTTTTTTCCCTCAGATTTCTTTCCCACTATATGCCATTGAGATGACTAGAATTTAAATAATTTGGAAAAAAAATAAAGAGGCAATCCCATGAGAATTTAACTTTTAATTGGCAACTCCAATTTATCTATTTTAAGGTTATAATAGTAAAGTAATTCACAATTTTGAAATACAACATAGGGAAGTCATATTTAAAATATGATAAGGGATCTGACTTGTAGGCCATATGGGACAATGTATACAAAGCTTTCAAAATGTATTCACTGTGATTTGGGGGAATCAAGACTTACTTTGTAGGCAAAAGTAAACAAATAAGAAGATTGTCAAATCTTATTTAGACTCATGAAGCTATCACTTGCCTATGAGATGCATTCAAGCATTTTTCCAAAACACACAAAAAATAATATTAGCATATAATTAGAATTTGGTTAAACATATAGCGAAATGGAAGGACATGCATAGCTAGAGAAAACTAGCTACATATAAAACTACATATAAAACTACAATTATGTGTGTTTGTTGGAGGATGTTTGTGTATAAAGGAACAAGAGTCATTGCCCCCTTTTTTTGCTTCCCTTATAGAATGTTCTGAAGTGACTTTTCTGGAACCACTCCAATCTGGATTTGCCTCTGACACAGGCTGAATGGTGTCAGTCAAAGAGACCATGTGGAATACATAAATGTTACCTTATACGGAAAAGGTAAGGGAACTCATAGATGTGATTAAATAAGATGTTGAGGCCAAGTGCAATGGTGTACACCTGTAATCCCAGCACCTTGGGAATATGAGATCGGAGGACCCCGAGTTCAAAGCTAGCCTCAGGAATTTAGTGAGGCCCCCAGCTACTTAGCAAGACTCTGTCTCAAAATTTAAAAATAAATAAATAAATAAAAAGAGCTGGGGATGTTGCTCAGTGGTTAAGCACCCCTGTGCTCAATTCCCAGTACCAAAACTAACTAAATGGGTACATTGTCTGTGGGGCCTCAAATCCATCACATTTCCAGATAAAAGAGAAGAAGGAGATTTGGAAGATATAGAAAGGAAAAGTGATGTTGAAGTAGGAACACAGGCTGGAGTTCTGTGACCACCAGCAGGTGAATGCTGGCAGCTACCAGAAGCTAGAAGAGACATTTGGAGACTCTGGAGGGAACAGGGTCCACCAACACCTTTGTTTCAATCTAGTGAAACCAGTATTGAACTCCTGCTCTCCAGAACAATAGATAATACATTTCTGTTGTTCTCAACTACCCAGTTTGTGGTAATTTGTTATAATAGCCACTGGAAACAAAAACAAAAATCTCTGATAGTCAAAGTCACAAGTGAGCTACTGGTAGATAAATGCAGTAGTGATTTACGTTTAATCTCCAGCCTGGACCTATTTCCTAACTGCTCCACCTCCACACCCAATTGCTCTATCTGCACTTTGGGTTATATTAGGCATTTTCACAAAACATTTCTAAATCTGCTCTTCTCATCTTCACAAAAATTTATCCCCTTCCAAACCTCTTGGCAAATAAAATCTATCCTTCCTATGGCTCAGGCAAGAACCCTTGAATTACACTCTACTTCTGCCTTTGTTTCATACATTTATCCAACATATCCACAAATATCAACGTGGACTCTATGGAATTTATCCCAAATAGGTCCACTTACTCCTACTCTTCAAAAAATTTCATAGTCTTTTACTTACATTATTTCATTCAACTCCAGAGTGGTCTTTTTTTCTTCTGTTGTTGCCACTGTGTTTCTCCAACCCCACATACACTCAAACACACTATCAATTCTCAGAAGACTAGTCAGCAATGGTTCTAAAGCATGAATCAACCCATGACATAAGACACTTCTCTTCTAAACCCTCTTGAAGCCTCTTAATTCAGAGTAAAGATCGAAGTTCCTTCAGTGGCTTCCTCTGTTTGAAATAGGTCTCATCTGCCTCTCTTCTCGTCACCACTCTTCTCATCACCACTCTTCTCTTCCTCCCATGTTGAGAGCCACAGCCGAAGGGGCCCGAGCAAACTTCCAGCTGCCAGCAAACTTCCAGCTGCCGGCTGATGATTGGCTCACAGCGGCCCCAGCAACATCTAGCTGATTGGCTCCTCTGCGGTGATGCTCATTGGGCTGTTTCCCTGCCCTTTCAGNTTGTTAAGAAAATTGTTTTCTTTTAGTATCTCCCCACCTAATGGCTAATTTTTTCTTTAGCCATTATTGCCAGAATTCCTATCTTCATCTCAATGCTGGTGAAGACAATGTAAATTGTTAAGAAAATTGTTTTCTTTTAGTGCCTTCTGTAATGTTACATAATTTTTTCTTTAGCCATTATTGCCAGAATTCCTATCTTCATCCCACTGCTGGTGAAGTCAAAGATAAAACCAATCTACAATCTGTCATGTAAGAAATGCTTCTCCCATGGGAACACCCCACCTCTGTACCCACCAACAATTGCTTAGCACGGCACATTGGCAACGCAAAATGGCAAAATTGTTCCTTCTATTCTTAAACAATTGTACTTATTCAATGTACCCTAACTGCACAAATTGTAAATGTTTGTCTATACATTAGTAACCATTCTTTAAATTGTACCCAGGTAGGATCATTTTGACCTACATCACCTTCTGCTTATAATTTTAGATTTCATGATTTTTGTTTGTGGTTTTGAGTCACAGCAACAGCCACTTATGATTAAGGTACTGATATGCTTTACTTGTGGTTTTAAACTATAAAAGGTATGCTCTAACCCTCCGAGGGGGTCAAGGAGTGCAAACTTGCGGTTTGCCCTCATCCCTAAGTTGGAGAATACTGACAGGTGGTGAATAAAGGGTTCTATCTCCTGCTTTAGACTGACCCGATAATTTATTGCAATCTCACCATAACAACCCTAGAGCCACAGAACTTGATCCTTTGCCTTCTTCTCAGATACCTGCCAAATATTACTCCATCAGCAATGCTATCCCTGTTCATTCTAGTCAAAATTAGGACCTGTCTTCTCACCTACCTTCTAAATTTTCCTCCACAGCACTGATCACCACCCCACGTACAACCTGCTTTATGTTTTTGTATAGCTTTTGTCTCCCATCACTACAAGTTTCTTAATGCCAAGCATCTTTGTCCTGTTTACTCCCTTATCCTTTGGAGTCTAGCACAGTACCTGGTACATAGGAGGCATTTGATAAATAGTACATAAGTGAATGAATAGATGAATGTGCTTCTACTTATGATTTGATGTGTCTATAAACCAGTGTGAACAAATATAAGAACATATAACAGGTCAGCCATAATGTTTGCTGGGCTTAGCAATTTTTCATCTTATTTTTGTAATGTTACTTAATGGTTCACTATGTCACAATTATTTTGCATGCTATTTTTTATGGTACTAGGCATCAAATCCAGGATCTTGTGCATGTTAGTAATGCCTGCACACTGAGCTACACCCGCAATGCTAATTTTTTTAAGCACAGTATCTACCAGGATGTAATTATTCCCTAGTTATTATTTTTTCAATTTGCTTGATGATATAGTCCAAGGATGAAGGAGAATTTTACCAAAAAGTACAGATATAGAACTCATAACAGTAACATATTTTGTCTTAGTTAGAGATTCAAAACAAAAGAATCAGGGCCTACTCTAAGGATTTCAGAATTAACTTAGCTCAAACTTCTCTTATTCTGTAAAGTTTATTTTACTTTAGCATGTGCCTACATTAGACTCACCAATATACAGTTCTATAGGAGCAGGACATAGAAGCAGTGTCCCTAGTCAAATGAATGACCCACATTTTGTTGATGGGAAATGCCAGCGTAGTAGTGACTTAGTGGTTCCAGTGTTAATTGAATGAGTATTTTTCTTAGTGAAAAAATTTTGACTTGGAGGCACAATAATGTATTAAAAGAACATACTGCCTGCCTAGGGAGGATGGGTGGCTAAGAGCACCCTAAGGGTTTTCACTGATTATGCTCAAGGGTGCAGCAGGACTGATTTGCTTCACATGGATGAATAGTTTGACACCTTGTTGCTTAAAAATTGCTTATGTTTAAAGTACACTCTATGGCTAAAGGGTGATGCAGATGCCACATTACTGAATAGCATATGGACATCTCCGGGGCTGTTAAAAATGATCGCACCGACCGTCTGTTTTTACTGGGGCTTACTGTATTTATACAGTTCTAAGAGAGGATATTACGCTTCACAATGTAGCTCAGGGGACCTATCCTGAGAAGGAAAGGAAGCAGGGAAAGCACTTGTGAACTTGCAAGAGAAACTTCATGCTTCAGTAATGGCCTCTTTCTTAACTATGAGGCAGTTTTGAATCTCCAAGGCCCAAAATATTTTAAGATAAAAAAACATTCTTTTCAAAATCCATATCTTAATTCTTTAAAAGCTTCAACTAAATGCAGTTCAGTAGAAAGGATGAAGTGACTGACATTTTTTGTTTGGACATCACAACTCATTTAGTGGCTGGCACAAATTTATATGAGTTAAAAACTGGTCCCCAACTTTGTTGTAAATTAAGAGTTCTACTTGGGAAAGGAGAAAAAAAAAGTTTGGAAGAATAGCTGTGCTTTTTTTTGCAGTAACAAGAAGAGTCTATCTTCTGTGACCTCTTACTTCTTAAGTTCATAGCCTGCATTTTCTTCCATAACCATACCCTTTCACTTTTTTTCCTGAGCCTTAAATTTTCCAGTGTTAAGCACCATGCTAAGCTTCTGCAAGCACCACGTGAATAAAAACATACTAAGCATGGATAAGGTGCAAGACACGGGGTTAAGCACAAGGGAAGCCCAGACCACTATCATATTTTTGTCCCAGAGACATGAGGAGAAGGATTGTAGCTGTTTCTCTAGTAACATATCCTATAGCAAAAGCTAGATAAAATGTATGCCATGCATTTCATTCTAACTTGTCCTCTAACTCATAAAATTACAAGTCATTCATTACCAAAATGAAGAAATTTTTGAGCACCATCTTTTGGAATGAACTATCACTCTCATATCAACTGGTGCTCTTTCTTGGCTTGATTTCAACCACTCTGAGTATCAATAACTACTATATGCTACAGTTAATAGTAACTGCATTCTTGAGCAATGCAAATAAATTAGATTTTAAGTATTATCACCATGCAAATGATAACTGTGTGAGGAAATGCATGTGTTAATTGGCTTGATTTAGCTCTCCAACAATATATATGTATTTCAAAACATCATATTGTATCCAATACACAAAATTTTGTCAATTTAAAAAAGCAAACATTAAGGAATAAATAAAATAAAAGCAATTATACAAACATGCAAATTTACAAAGCCTATCTTGATAAAGGCATGTTAAATAGAGATGAACAAAATCTATATATTTGTAATACAAATGAAATATATATGCTCTCTGACAGGGTAGAAAAACATATAACAAATACTAATGTTTTCAATGTTAATATTTCTAAAACATCTGTAAATCAAATAATTTTTATCAGTGTTGAAAATCCCACCAGCAGTTTATTATAGTTGCTACCAGATTATATGTTTTCTGATTAATTCACCTTTTAAGCTCTTTAAATATTATAATTATTAACACATATTACTTGTACAAAATAACAGGTTTGTGACTTTTCATACATACATATAATATATTTTTATTATATCTACCCTCACTATTAACTCACCTTTTGAATTTAGATTTTGAAAAGTTATAGTAGGTTGAGTTTAGTATTTACTGTGTGTTAGACACTGTGAGTACCAGTTAGTCCTAATAAAATCTGAGAGAAAATACTATTTTCCCCTCACTTTATATATTGCATAGTTTAGTGATTTCAAACCACTTGACAAAACTAACACTAATTACATGACATTGTCATGACCCTTGACTTTAAAACCTGTCCTCTTTGCTATTGGTTAGAGCTTTTTGACATAAAATAAGAAATGGGAAAGCTGAAATAATGTAATGCCTTAGAGGTTTTGGCTACACATATGCAAAACAATTATATACCTC
Organism: Marmota marmota marmota; assembly: GCF_001458135.2. Lineage (NCBI taxonomy): Eukaryota > Metazoa > Chordata > Mammalia > Rodentia > Sciuridae > Marmota > Marmota marmota. The sequence continues at coordinate 24,631,724 of NW_026000057.1, read as the reverse complement.
TGAACTCTTCAGTGGTATTGTGAATTGTAAAAAGTGAGTGTTTATTGAAATTTACTATGCACAAAAGTGACTGTAAGACAGCAGAACATCAGTTTTGTTGATTACTCATCCTGATTATGTTTTTAGAAAATGATCATATATCACACTATCTCCATGTGAACATATCCTTATTTTTAAAGAAAACTTATAAAAATAAACCTGGCATGATACCAGAACTACCACATAAGACAGAGATCCTGATGCCTTCTGATGATGCCTGGAGCTACAACTTCTTCCAGTTAAACATCACTCATCTCTTCAAGGAACTACAGTGCCTCAGACAAGCTCAAAATCATGGCTAGTAAGAACAGACATAATCATTAAAGCATGGACAACTTTTAACTTAGAATACTCTGTGTGGGTACTTGATATCAGAAAGCATAACTAAAAGAGAGAATCAGTAAAGAATTGATTTCCACAGCACTTTCTTTGGATTATATCTACTTCCCTCTCTCATAAACTTGCACCCTAGCGGCCCCAGTCATTGTTATTAATGTAGCAGTAGAATGATATTGTGCTATAGCCACAGAGGTATCAGTTCAATTGCCTACTGCGCTCAGATACATCCACTTAAGAATGAGGTTACCTGGGCTCAATCCCATCTCTGCTGCTGATTGTGCCTTTGAGCAAGTTACTTTGCCTCTCTGTTCCCCACCATACATGAAGCAATGCCGCACTTAGTTACAGAGACTGTGAATCAATGCAAATCACAGAAAATAGTGATTAGCATTGAGTATACATTCTCTGAGTGCTAGTATATTTTTAATATTACCTTTCTTAGATGCTAAAAGATAATGTTCAAGGCAGTGCTTTTCAAAATATTTTATCCTATCATTAAGTTGCAATCTTAGTTTATCTGTTTTTGAATTACATAAAAACAGAGTATAATTATGTAAAATAGAATAAATAACAACAGAATTCAAAGTATATAATATAGGTAAGTATTATTTCATGGGACAAATATATATGTGTGTTTCCAGTTATATCTGAAATGCATTTCTTAATGAGTCACCACCAAAAAGCGTTTGAAAACTACTAGCTAAATATTGTCCTACAGGAAGTATCATGGCAGCCTAACATCTGTGCAAAAAATAATTTATAATTTTGTTAAAGTTTTAATATGGATATTTAATTCATAAATTCAAATACTTACACAATATATTCTATGTTATAAATACTACCCAAGATGTAGGGGAACAATGACAAAAAAATTTGACATGGCCTTTGCCCTAATGGACTTCACAGCTTAATTGGGAAAGCAAGTAAAAACACTAACTACCAATATGAGATGTGCTATTCCAATTTCTCACAAATATACAGAGCTTACAAACTAAGTGTGTATTATAAAGGAATAAAAAATAATCTTACCAAAAATTAGGAGTAAAACAAAACAACACTTCAAGTTGCACACAATGTAGACATACCCCCTTCTGTTCTGTGATTGCTGATGGAGGTGGGGAGAAATGAAAACATGGTTTGTGATAATTGTTTCTAACTAAAAGTCCATTTTAAATTATTTTACTACCATCTAATATTCATCAAATTGCCTATGGTCCAGAGGTCCATAGTCAGTAACTTATACAGAATATTTAGTAAGTCTTTAGTAAACATCAATTGAAATCTCTTATAAATATACTTTTAAATGAAATTAATTTAAATTATGTTCACAGTAACTTTTTATGAGAAATTGCATAGAATGAATAGAATTGCTAGTATATAGGAAATATATATATATATGAAACTGTATATGGGAAATATATATACAACTAAAACTAAGGATCTATGAAAATAAGATAATATTTGTTTTGCTTTATAGAAACATTTTGCCTTTGTATTCTAAACAACATGGTGCTGGTAAAAGGGGGGGAAGAAGGAAAATACATATGTAAGACAGTTTTTTCCAGTATATATAAGAAATCAATATTTGACAAAGATATTAGTAGCTTAATTCAATGAGTAAATTTATTTATTTAATAAATGTTGTAGGTAAAAATGATAATTAAAATAGGCCCTCATTTCACTCATAATGAAATTAGAGATGAATTAAAGTCTTAAATGTAAAAGATCATTATCTTTCCTGTCTCACAGGAAAATAAGTGTACAATCCAGGGTTATGGGTAATTCTATCAAAATAACAGTGAAAATACAAAGTTATAAAGCAAAAATATGGAAACTATTTGCTTATGTAAATATTTTAAAAACTTTTTACAGTAAAATTAAGACAATATCAAAGATAAACCAACACCATGGGAAAATACCTGTAATTCTGATGACCCGCACAAAATGACTTTCAGCATGCAAAGGATTCTTCAAACTGATTTTTTTTTTTTTAAAAAGGTAACCCGTAGACAAAGCATAGTAGACAGTTCACAAAATAACAAATAAAATCGCCAAAAGTGTGTGAAAGGTTGCTCTAGTACAAAAGTAGGAAAAAACAAATTAAAAAGCAATATCTCTATGCCACCATTAGATAGGCACATTTACCAAGACCTATAATATTTTTGATAGTGGGTTTGTAGGGTATGCATATACATCATTAGTGGCAATGTATAGTCTTAAAGGTTTTTAGGCATGACATCTGTCAACATGCACTAAAATTAAAATTATGTATCTGAGCAATTCCAATTTGGAGAATATATTCTAACTTATTCCAATATATAAGAGCAGTATACAATGATATTTGATGCAGGATTTTTTGGAGTAGTCAAGAATTGTGATCAAATTACTACCCATTAATAAGGGAATGGGTGAACAGACTGATAAATTTGTTCCATAACTTTATTATACAATTATTTCAAACACATACTTAGAATTATGTCTGATGATTTAGAGTCTTAAACATATTTCCTTAGATTAATTCTAAGTGAGAAAAGCAATTACACGTATGCAGTAAGATTTTTTATAAAACAAACAATGATCAAATATCACATATATGTATATCTGCGTATGTCTGCATTTTTATCTGCGTGTATATGTACGAGAGATTATGTGTGTATATAATTGATATCTGTATCTGCTAAAGATTACATAAATATAAAGGAAAATATAGAATTAATACCATTGGGACTTAAATGTTTTAAGGAATAAGCCAAGAATGATAGGTGAGGTGAGATGCTGATTCAGTGAAGAAGGAAAAATATTAAAAAAATAAGAATAAAACATTAAAAATCCTCCATGATAAAAACAAGTTTTATTGGCTCTAACTTATATAAATTTATGTGTTTGAGAGATATCAAAATTTATAACAATGAATGCATAGATGATCATTACATTTGGGGAATTGTGCTACTACTTACCTTGAAGATCCTTGTTCCCCAAACCCATTTCTAAACAACCACCTTCCTTCCCACAAATATAAACACAGCAACCACACAGAATTGCCCCTACTAAACCAAATTTTATTCTATCCATTGCCAAGTTTGAGGAGCTTTAGCATGAAATTTATGTTTATATAGTAAAGATATTGAAATTTTCTGTAAAATACTCAGCAGTTTTGTCAGCTCTTTACACATTAAGTTTATCAATGCCTTATGTGGTATATATATATGTATATATATATTATGTGGTATATTATATATATAATATACCACATAAGGCATTGATAAACTTATATTGTTATATTAAGTTTATATATAAACAGTGGAATGCATTACAATTGTCATTACCTATATAAGCACGATTTTTTCATATCTCTGGTTGTATACATAGTATATTCATACCAATTTGTGTCTTCATACATGTATGTGGTATATTCTTTATGAAGACAAAAGGAAAAAAATTCTACCAGTTGCAGAACAGCTGTGTTCCTAAGGACTTTTACACTGAAATCCACATCACTGACTGGACTCTAACTTGGCTACTACAAACAATGAGGTCAAACCTTGCTCCAGGTTTAAAATTGTCTTAACTTACTCTTTACCCCAATTCCCTCCCTCACTTATCTTTAGTTATTTTAATATATGAATTTTGTAAGTCCTTCTAAATCTTTTAGTATAAGAATGGACTACATGTATATTTCCACCAAATAACAGTAAGGACCCTGAAATAACAAGTCATCATTCCAACACTACTTGTGGGGCACTTAGGAGAAAACAGTCTTAGCATTCCAGACTACAGAAGACTGCTGTTCCTCAATAAGGAGGGTTTATAAATTGATACTGTAGCCCACATTGTCTTATTGAATGTTTTTATATAAAATAAACTCTTCCTCTGTCTCTCTTGTTATCTCTTTCTCTCCCCCTCACCCCGTTCTTGTTATAGAAAACAAAGTTTACTTCTGGCATTTATAAATTCTCAGAATAAAGAACATATACAAGTAAAAGTGTGAATAGCTCAACTGGAGGGAAGTTAGTTGTTTACTATAGAGTGAAAAAAAATAGCAGTTAGCACCCCTTAAAGAAGCATCTCTGTGGTAGCCTAATAACATCTGGTTTTGCCACATGTCCAAATGCACTCAGTGTTACCTTTCCATAACTAAAGAAAATACCTGAGACAATCAACTTATAAGGAAGAAGGGTTTATTTTGACCCACAGTTCCAGAGGTTTCAATCCATGGTCAGTTGGCTTTGTTGCTTTTGAGTCTGTGGTGAGGCAGCACATCAGTGTGGGGATTGCATGATAGTGCCAACTGATCACCTAATGATAGCTAGAAGGGAAATAAAGAGGAAGAAGAGGAGCCAAGGTCTCAACATCCCTTCAAGGACACAGCTTCAGTAACCTATCTTCCTTCTGCACCTCTCAGAGATTTCACCAGCTCCCAATAGCACCACAGGCTGGTGACCAAGCCTATCATACATGAATATTTGGAGGCATTCCAAATTCATCCTATAGCACATTCCAATATATATTTCCATATAATATATACATATGTTTCTCCATATTATAGTGAAACAGCAATAGTTAGTAGTCATTTTGTTTAAGCTTACACTGGATCCAATCTCTTAAAATACCTGCACACGCACACATGAATGCACGCACGTGCACACACACATATACACACACACATACACAGAGAGAGAGAGGGGGGAGGAGAAACATTTAGCCTTGTTTTCTTAGCTTAGACTAATGTTTTCTTCCATACATTTATTTGATTGAGTCAGCAGGATATGGAAGCCAAAAAGGTTCATTATGATCTTGTTCAAACAAAATGACTTATAGTTAATCACTGAGCTATGGAGCTTCTGTACACCAAATTTACCACAGTTTTATACAAAACACAGTAGGATCATAAGTGACTACTTATACCGGACATATTCTTGAATTTATTATTTTAAAAATAGCTTTCAAAAGTTTCCTGAAAGGGTTCTTGTTATATTAAAACATTTTTTTGGCCAAAGAATACGTACTAAAATGTTTTACACTTACTAAAACAAATATTTTATCTATAATCTTCAAGGAAAATTATATGAATGAATTTAGTTCACTAAGAGAGTCAGTCAAGGAATAGAAAATCAATTCACTATTTCAAAAGATCAAAATGATTTCTCAATTCAACAAGCCTGTGATTCATATAACATGTGAAAAAAATCATGAAAATTAAGCACAGGAAACATGGTTGCTAAAGGAGTCAAGAAGACAAATAAGGGAATTCTATGTGACAAGTTACCTTAAAATTTTCCTAAGTCAGAATTTTTATTGTAAACGGAAATTTTTACTCTGACACAAAATTTCAATATATGGTTATCAGTTCAATACAAATAATATATGAAAGAACAGAGTCTTTTTTTCAATGCATATTTCTAAAAAAAGAACATAGGTGAGTAAGTTCAGAGTTATATGTGAGCCAGTTCTTTCTAGACAGGTGGAGCACCTGAGGCAGTTAGACTTCATCTATTCTGCAAGATGGTGGCCATCTAAAAGCAATGATGGTGCCGCACAGGGGCAGGATACCACCTGTCCATCACCAGCAGCATCAGGAATGCCCCAGGCAGTGTGTGCATTTGGAACATGTTCTGAAGTTTTGGACCCTAAGCACTAGACACCCAGATGAGACTTGGTGTGAAGAGAAGTGCTCTATTTGGAGGTGTCTCAAGTACACAGGATAACAATAATTTTGATTGCACTGTTATTATTTTGACACTTTCCTATATTTATATTGATCCCACTATTGTATCATCTCATAATATCTGCTTGGAAATAGTGTTAAAATTAAGCTGTTGAATACAATACATTCCTAATGCCTGTATCTTTGTCTCTACTGTGACAAGCATTCAATGAAGAAAAGTCTGACATCATTTGAAGATATGATGAGAAAATATGTCAAAATCTGTTAAAAATATCATTCTTTATAGAAAACACAAATCTTTAAGATAAATTTTGGGAAATGTTGATATTTGGAGATAACTGATCAGGGTTAGATGGTTTTAGTTGTAAATCATTTAAGTTAAATTATTAGGGAGGGTAAAGATATGCAGAGAGGGGAGAATAGTGACCTCTAATTGGTTCATTTATCCCATCAAACAATCACATATTGTGCTCTTTCATGCTTATAATATTGACAGATTACTATTGATGAAACTTATGGAATGGAGAATTCCTAGCTAGTTTTGCCTCCAGAACTAACAATACAATACCAAATCAATGATCAAATGAATACAGTAAATACATTCACTTCATTAAGTGAATTTAGTCTCAATAGAATATTAATAGTAGCCATTTGAATAAAATGCAATCATCACATGTTTATACTTAAGTAAAACATTTTAGAATGTCATTTGAGAAAATATAAAAAGAAACACATTTTTTTTGTTGTTGTTAAAGTTAAATTCGTTTAATCTGTTCTAAAGTCAGTGTACCTTTTCTGAATTCCTGTCATGATAAATGCTCCCAAGGCATACTCTCTCCAGTCAGTGGCTGTAGCACTACTGGGAGTGGTGTGTTTGAAACTGGTTTTTGAGGTTTTGCCTGTGGAAAACTGTGCCTTTGGACAGCACTGTGGAGACTCTGCTGTCACCTTGGCCTCCCTGCAGTTCATCACTGCATAAATAGTAATTCAGGCACAGCCTGATATTTCTTTCTTCCTAACCTTCTACTTAAGACTCTTTCATAAACAGTGAAAAAGCATAAAAAATAATGTTTTCTCACTGTTTTCATCAGCCTTTTCCAGTTTCATGATAATACTTTTTTTTCCCCAGTAGGGTACCCACTACTTCGGTGGCTCAGCTGCAATATCAGTTCACATATTTTTATACTTCTCTCACACAGTATATACGGAATAGAAGAACTAATTTTTTTTTTCTGAATACCTATTAGTATTAAAGAACAGTGCTTTGTATTTTGTTTTTATTTTCTTATTTTAGTTTCATAACAATCTATCTTTTATTGTTGTTGACCTTAAGAATAAGGAAACTCATTGAACATGGTGGTGCATGCCTGTAATCCTAGAGACTTGGGAGACTGAGGCAGGAGGATTACAAATTCAAGACCAGCCTCAGCAGCCTAGCAAGACCTTGTCTCAAAGTAAAAATTAAAAAGACTGGAGAATGTAGCTCAGTGGTTAAGTGTCCCTGACCTTAACCCCAGTACCACAAAATAAAAAGAAGAAAAAGAAAAGAATTAGTATAAGGGAACTGCAGCTAGAATTGTCTATATTGATTGTGTATAGTTACATCAACTTTTAATCTTCAGAGACTTTAGCTTTCTAGTTAGTAACTTCAGAGAAATGATGAACTTCATACAAAAGAATATAATTTGGAAAATAATTTCTTTCAGAAGACCAAGCATATTTTAGAGTTGTAACTAACCTGGTGACTATATATAACATTGATTGGATTAGGTTAAATTCCCTAACCAGTGTGTGAAGTCCTCTATAAGCCAAACCTAAACAATTAACCACCAAGAATGTAAGAGCATTTCCTGGTAGAGATAGATGCTCAGAAGGGTTTCTAAGAAGATGAAAATCTTTGAGATGGTTCTAGAGTGACAGAGTGCTTTTTTTGTAAGGTAATATTTGTTTGTATTAGAGAGTGAGACTGGAGGATGATGTGGCTAGGAAGCTCCCAGGTGAAGTTTCTGGCACAGGTACAGATAAAGAGGTGCAAAGGGTGACGTGAACTCGGGGAGAAGGTAGTCCTTTAAATTGGAATATAGATTTAGGTTACAAATCTTAGGAAGATGAATTGGTAAATAGTTGTAATCTTGGACATGAGACAAATTAGGTGTTCTGGTAATACACAGAGCTAATGCGTAGCATAGATTTTATCGGTTTAGTTTGCATTTCTAGTTAAGCCATCCTCCTGTGGGCCTGAACTTGGTGCTGCCACTCACTCATTTATTGTAGTCAAGTCAACATTCCAGTCACCTTGACAGACAAGCAAGGGCTTCAGACTCCCACGTGTATGAGGCTCAGAGTCTATTTTTACATTTTACTCAAGCCTTCTACTTATATAATGGTTCTGTTTTGTTTGTTTTTCACATCAGACACAACATACTGCAGGATTTTATGTAAATTCAAGGGCATATTCTCAATATGCAGAAAAGAAAAGGTTTTTCTCTGACATTTATTGTTATTTTAAATTTAGATACATTTAGGCATAAATTATAGTTCTTCTCCAAATGAACTAGGCAGTTTATTGATATTTAAAGCCTATTAAAATCTTAACACAAGATACTTTAGGTAGACTAACAATCATTTCCCCAGGATTTAGAAAGATGTCTTTGTAGATCCAATTCTGGGGATTTTATTTCTGAGCAACTTAAATTGCCTTGATTACTAATTATGCAATCTCATTCCCATAGCAGTCAGGAGAATTATACTGTCACTGTCAACTCTTGACTTTCACATTGCTCCAAATGCTTACTAAAAAAGAATGAATTTTAATTCATATTTTAGCATTTGAAATATTATAATTTTGCTAATTTAAAACAAGTTTTTTAAACCTTTATTTTTTATTGATTTACATATTTGGTTTTTGACATATCAGGAGCTTATAATTCATTTTCTCCTCTACACTATTTTTAATAAGAATAAGAAATCTAGTAACAATTATATAAATCACTCCTGTTTTAAACTTTAACATTGTTTCTACTATGTCCAGTTAAGGCTAAGACTTGAGACTTAAACATATAGTTCCTGGTATTTATTTTTTCAAATGCACATGGTTTACTATTCCCTTTGCATGATTAACATTTATAAATTAAAGATTTACTACCTTTGTTACATAGAAATATAAAATAAGAAGCAGCACCCAAACATGCTTGGCCAAAGGAAAAATATGACAGAATCTCTCAATTTAGAATTCTAATCTGTAAAAGTTAATATTTAAAGACTCTCGAAGTGCATAGAAAATATCTCTCAGGTGGTCTAGTCATATATATTTATTTGGGAAATATTTTCATTACAACATCGTTTCTAGGGAAGTAGAAATTACATAGGGAAGTAGAAATTGGATATACAATTACATAAACCTCTTTTAATTTAACACTTTGGTATGATCTGATGAAGGATTGGAAGACTGAAATATCTCCTTTGTTGAAAATAAATAAAAATTTGAACACAAAAGGGAAAAAGTAGAACATGCTTTTAAAAAAGAGAGTTACCAGGGGCTACATATTTAAATCTTACGTCTTAGTCCAATTTGCCCAACTGGACATAGTAGAAATAATGCTAAATAGTTGACCATGTAAAATTTCAGGAAACTTTAATACATGAGAGATTTGTTTTCAAGGAACAAGTTCTCCTTAAAAGGACAAAAATGTTCCAAAATGTACCAATTATGTCCCTTATATTCTAACTATATTTTATGCACAACATATGTAAAAATATATATTAATTCCTCTATATAATGTATATATTCCAAAACTATATGAACGTGGGTATAAATCTGATGTAATTATGCAAAAGATAAAGTCAGTGTGCATTTATAGATGCTAAGATTTTATCCATCTTCAAAAAGAAGTGTGGTGAGTGAATTGAAAATGTAGCTCTTCTGTTGTGATCAAGCAATAGAAAAAAATGTGCTTTTAAACTGTGATGAATACCTTTAGTGTATGAATCTATCTCCACTAATATTTTCAACTTACTTTAAACAAATAGGAAGTAAAAACAGGCAAAAATAGTGTTTTATTTTCATTTCTTTCCTCTGATGCAAATGAATCAAGCTATTCTTATATGGGTACATCAGAGCAGCAAATTGAAGACTTAAACATTAATAAAAGAAGACAAGAAACTGTCAGTAAGAAAGTAGGAAATGGGAGAAAATTTGTCATCTTGTAAAGAAAAGAAAATCAAACTAGATGTGAAAAAAAATGAATGTTAGTGCAAAAGTAATGAACAGTGAAATCTAACTATAAAATGCTTAATACTTGAGAGAGATCCAAGATGACGAGCCAGAGGGAGGCAGCATTCTGTGTTGCTCCATGATCTAGGACTCAAGTAGTGAGAATACTGCTTCTCTGCAAGCAATCTTCCTGCTCCCGCAAGGAATCATGGCACCGTGCCTGTCCATGGCTCCAGGCCTCAGCATCAGAGTAGTCTTCCAACTACTCGCCCACGCAGGACTACCAGGTGCCTATCAAAACCTGTGCAGAACTTTTGGCCACCCATCTGAGCAGAAATCATGGATGCTGCTCCCATGCAGGACATCCACCAGCTTCCCACATGCTGGAACTCTGGCTGCCACTCCATGTGGATTCCCAGCTACCAATGTGGGACTCCCTGGTTGCCACCATATTGGGACTCTGCAGCAGCAGAGATAGTCCCCAAAACACAGTAGCCTGCCTGCACCTGAGAACTTCATATAGGCTCTGAAGTCAGCTAAGAGCTACACCTGCGTACCACAGAGCTGTCTCTGAAAGCATCATCCAACGCCATTGCTGTCTCCCCCTATGTAACCCGACACCCAATCACTGAAAGCAGGTGCTTCCATCTCGGGTCACTTTCATCACCATTTTCAGTGGGGGCAACTCCCAGTTTGGAACTCTGGCTAGCCAAGTACCCAGTTTCTAATTCCCCCCTCTCCCCAGCAGCTGTTACCCCAGCACAGTGACACCCTGGTTACCTTCACCATCCTGAGGGCAGAAATACCAGCTAACAACAGATGACCCCACCTATTGGATAAAAAGGGAAGCAGGAAAGATACTGATCTCCAACCAAAACAATCCTTGTTTCTTCCTTTAAGATTTCTTTAACCTCTCCCTCTTTATTCTCCTGCCCTCACATCCCCAACATATGTGAAACCAAGTATTTTGCATGAATTAGGATTTTGAGGACTGGGATGTCTGAATAGTATATTAAAGTTGTGTTGTATATATATATATATTTTTCTTTTTTATTTATCCCACCAATTTCTACTATTTTAACATTTTTCATTTTTCTTTGTTTTATGTACTCTACTGTCTTCCCACTTACTTGTCCACCCAGAATTACTTCCTCTCCCTTCTCCTGCTACTAATCTTCCTCTTTAGATTTCTCTTTCACATCTCCTAAGATATAATAACTCTATATCCTCACTTCATACCGCCTCAGCAGATCATCCTACTCCTCACCCCCAGTTCTTAGTCCACTATCAGAAACTGTAAATCCTTTTACAAACCTAGTTAGTAAATTGTAGATAATAATTGAATTCACCATTTCTGTACATTGTGACCAAACTGTAAATGTCTTAATAGTAAACATTGTTTTTAGAGTGTATTTTGTTTATATTGAGATTTGTTAACATTGTCCTTCAACTCAAAGGAAAGGTATTAGATCCCTACATTGGCACTATAAGCCTATAGGGTAAACACTGTAGAAGGGAAGACACACAAACAATATAAAAGACAAGGGAAGAAAGTGCCCCCCCAAAATCAAGGTACATCATTATTAGAATCCATGACTAGCACAACAGAAAAAAATGACAGAGAAGGAGTTCAGGATGTACATGATTAAAATGTTCTGTGAATTAAAGGATGATATAAGAGAGCAAATACAAGCAGCAAAAGATCATTTTTAAAAGAGCTAAATAAACGAATACTGGAAGCAAAAGATTACTTCAATAGGGAGATACAGGTACCAAAATAAAAAACCCAAAATAGAAATTCTTGAATTGAAAGAAACAATAAACCAAATTAAAAGTTCAGTTGAAAGCATCACCGACAGATTAGACCACTTGGAAACAGGACCTCAGGCTATGAAGACAAAATATATAATCTTGAAAAGAATGTAGACAATATAGTGAAAATGGTAATAAACAACGACCAGAATATTCAAGAAATACGGGATAGCATAAAAAGACTAAATTTAAGAGTTATTGGGATAGAGAAAGGCATAGCGTTCCAAACCAAAGGAATGAGCAATCTATTCAATAAAATAATATCAGAAAAATTTCCAAACATGAAGAATGAATAGGATAACCAAATTCAAGAGGCTTACAGAATGCCAAATGTACAAAATCACAATGGATCTACACCAAGGCACACTATAATGAAAATGCCTAACATATAGAATAAGGAGAGAATACTAAAAGCCACAAGAAAGAAATCAGATTACATATAGGAGGAAACAAATTAGATTATGTACAGATTTTTCAACCCAGACTCTGAAAGTTAGAAGATCCTGGAACAGCTTATATCAAGCTCTGAATGAAAATGGATGCCAACCAAGAATCTTATTTCCAGCAAAATTAAGCTTTAGATTTATGATGAAATAAAAACCTTTCACGATAAACAAAAGTTAAAAGAATTTACAACTTGAAACCCTGCACTACATAACATCCCTGGCAAACTATTTCATAAAGAGGAATTGAAAAAAACAATGAAAATCAGCAGAGGGAAAAAACTAATCAAAGGAGAAACCAAGTCAAGTTAAATAACAAAAATAAACAAAAATGGCTGGGAATACAAATTATGTCTCAATAATAACCCTGAATTTTAGTGGCCTAAACTTACCAGTCAAAAGACATAGACTGGCAGATTGGATTTTTAAAAAAGATCCAACAATATGCTGCCTCCAAGAGACTCATCGCATAGGAAAAGACATACACAGACTGAAGGTGAAAGGTTGGTAACAATCATACCACTCACATGGACTGTGGAAGCAAGCAGGGGTTTCCATCCTCATATCAAATAGACTTCAAGCCAAAGTTAATTAAAAGGGATAAAGAAGGATATTTCATACTACTTAAGGGAACCATTCATGAACAAGACCTAACAATAATAAATTTATATGCCCCAAACAATGGAGCATCTATGTTCATCAAACAAACTCTTCTCAAGTTCAAGAGTCAAATAGACCACAACACAATACTGGGTGTCTTTAACACACCTCTTTCGTCACTGGATAGACTGTCCAGACAAAAGCTGAACAAAGAAACTATAGAACTCAATAATACAATCAATAACTTAGACTTAACTTACATATATAGAATAGTTCATCCCTCAATGAACAAATACACTTTCTTCTCAGCAGTACCTGGATCCTTCTCTAAAACAGACCATATATTATGCCACAAAGCAACTCTTTGAAAATATGAAAAAATAGAGATACTACCCTGTATTCTATCATATAATAATGGAATGAAATTAGAAATCAATGATAAAATAAAAGCTGTTCCAACACCTGGAGACTAAATAATATGCTATTGAATAAACAATGGGTTGCAGAAGATATCAAGGAGGAGATTAAAAAATTCTTAGAGGTGGATAAGAACACAGATACAATGTATCAAAATCTCTGGGACACTATGAAGGCAGTACTAAGAGGAAAGTTCATTGCATGGAGTTCATTTCTTAAAAGAAGACAAAGTCAACAAATAAATGATATAACATTACATGTCAAAGCCCTAGAAAAAGAAGAACAAATCAACACCAAATGCAGTAGAAAACAAGAAATAATTAAAATTACAGCTGAAATCAATGAAATTGAAACAAAAGAAATAATTGACAAAAAAAAAAAGAATGATTCTTTGAAAAAATAAATGAAATTGAAAAACCCTTATCCATGGTAACAAAGAGAAGGAGAGAGAAAACTCAAATTACTAACATATATGATGAAAAAGGAAATATCACAACAGACAGTACAGAAATACAGAAGATAATTAGAAATTATTTTAAAAACTTGTAATCCAATAAAATAGAAAATATCAAAGGCATTGACAAATTTCTGGAGTCATAAGCTTTGCCCAAATTGTATCAGGACGATACAGACAATTTAAACAGATCAATTGCAAGCAATAAAATAGAAGATGCCATGAGAAGCCTACCAACCAAAAAAGCTCAGCACTGGGTAGATAGAAAAGACCTTTAAAGAAGAAATAATACCAATACTGCTCGAACTATTTCATGAAATAGAAAAAGACTGAATACTTCCAAACAGATTTTATGAGGCCAATATTACCCTGATTTCAAAACCAGGCAAAGACACATCAAAGACAGAAAACTTCAGATCAATATATCTAATGAACATAGATGCAAAAATTCTCAATAAAATTCTGGCAAATTGAATACAAAAAGATAGTGCACAATATCAGGGGTTCATCCCAGAGAGGCAAAGTTGGTTCAACATGATGAAGTCAATAAATATAGTTCATCACATTAAGAGAATTAAAGTTATAAACTATATAATCATTTCAATAGATGCAGAAAAATCATTCGACAAAGTATATGCTCAAAACACTAGAAAAACTAGGAATAACAGGAACATATCTCAACATTGTAAAATGGATCTCTGCTAAGCCCCAGGCCAATATCATTCTAAATAGAGAAAAATTGAAAGAATTCCCTCTAAAAACTGGAACAAGACAGGGATGCCCTCTTTTACCACTTCTATTTAACATAGTTCTTGAAACACTGACCAGAGCAATTAGACAGATGAAAGAAAAGAAGAACTCAAATTAGCACTATTTGCCAACGATATGATTCAATATTTAGAAGACCCAAAAAATTCCACCAGAAAACATGTGGAACTAGTAATGAATTCAGAAAAATAGCAGGATACAAAATCAACACCCATAAATCAAAGGCATTTCTGTATACCAGTGATAAATCCTCTGAAAGGGAAACATTTACAATAGCATCAATTGGGAATCAACCTAACAAAAGAGATAAACGCCCTCTACAATGAAAACTACAGAACACTAAAGAAAGAAACTAAAGAAGACCTTAGAAGATAGAAAGATCTACCCTGTTCTTGGATAGGCAGAATTAATATTGTCAAAATGGCCATACTACCAAAAGCATTATACCGATTTAATGCAATTCCTATCAAAATCCCAATGACATTCCTCATAGAAATAGAAAAAGCAATCATGAAATTCATCTGGAAAAATGAGAGATCAAGAAAAGCTAAAGCAATCCTTATCAAGAAGAGTGAAGCAGGTGGCATCACTATATCACACCTTAAACTATACTACAGAGCAATGGTAACAAAAACAGCATGGTATTGGCACCCAAATAGAATGATAGGCCAATGGTACAGAATAGAGGACACAGAGACTAATGCACATAATTACACTTATATAATATTAGACAAAGGCACCTAAAACATACTGGAGCAAAGACAGCCTCTTCAACAATTGGTGGTGGGAAAACTGGAAATCTATATGCAACAAAATGAAATTAAACCCCTATCTCTTACCATGCACAAAACTCAATCCAAAGTGAATCAAGGACCTAGGAATTAAACCAGAGACCCTGCATCTAATAGAAAAAGAGTAGGCCCAAATCTTCATCATATCAGATTAGGCAGCTACTTCCTTACTAAGACTCCTATAGCACAAGAATTAAAATCAAGAATTAATAAATGGGATAAATTCAAATTAAAAAGCTTCTTCTCAGCAAAAGAACTAATCAGTGAGGTGAATAGAGAGCCTACAGCTTTGGAGCAAATTTTACCACTTGCACATCAGATAAAGCACTAATCTCTAGAGTACATAAAGAATTCAAAAAGCTAAACACCAAAAAACAAATAACCCAATCAACAAATGGGCCAAGAAACTGAACAGACAATTCTCAGAAGAGGAGAGGATATATAATCAATCAACAAATATATGAAAAATGTTCAACATCTCTAGCAAGTAGAGAAATGCAAATCAAAACTATTTTAAGATTTCATCTCACTCCAGTCAGAATGTCAGCTACTAAAAATACAAGTTGGCGAGGATGTGGGGGAAAAGGCACATTCATACATTGCTGGTGGGACTGCAAAATGATGCAGCCAATATGGAAAGTTATACGGGGATTCCTTGAAAAACTGGGAATGGAACCACCATTTGACCTAGCAATCCCACTCCTCGGTCTATACCCAAAAGACTTAAAAAAAACATACTACAGGGATACAGCCACATCAATGTTTATTGCAGCATAATTCACAATAGCTAAACTGTGGAACCAACCTAGATGCCTTCCAGTAGATGAATGGATAAAGAAAATGTGGTGTATATACACAATGAAATATTACTCAGCAATAAAAGAGAATAAAATCATGGCATTTGCAGGTAAATGGACGGAGTTGGAGAATATAATGCTAAGTAAAGTTAGCCAATCCCAAAATGCTGAATGTTTTCTCAGGTATAAAAAGGCTAATTCTTAGTGGGGTTTTTACAACCAGAGATATGAAAAATTGTGTTCTATATGTGTAATGTGAATTATAATGCATTCTGCTGTCATATATAACAAATTAGAATAAAAAATTAAAAATAATGATTATAAATAAAAAGGTGGCCATGCCAAAAAAAATGATTAATACTAGTAACTAAATAGTACAACTATTAATATACTTTTATGGCATAAAGTATTATAGAGATTGAGCTAGGCCCCTCTGGTATATAAAGTATACCTGAGATTATATTTTGAAATGTTCATGAATTCTGTCAGGCCATCCGAGTTTATTTGTTCTCTTAAAAGAGAAGTGAAGTACAGTAGTCATTAAACTCCCAGTTCAGTGTTTTCCAAAATTAGCTACTTGTGGGGTTTCATGTACTTTGAAAAAGCAGGCTGTAGTGTACCATTCTATGAGCGCCCATAATCGGACAGCTAATTCCCAGGGCACTGAGATTAACTGCCCCATACACCCTCTAAGCTAATGGTTATAAAAGTTTAAAGAATTTGACATATGTAAAAACGCATATTTCTGGGCCTCATTCTCTGAAAGTTTGATAACTTTTTCTGCTTTGTAAATTCAGGGATTTGTAATTTTCATAAAATCTCCAGGTCCTTATGATATGTTGGGCATTGTTAACTCATTTTAAGCAGAGAGCTAGGACTATTTATAAACAATGTCTTCTCCAGAGAAAGAGTTGGACTTTGTATAAACAAAGCATTTTTGATCAGTAAGGGGCTTTTTTTGGCCACATTTGATATTAGTGGTTATGGCCACTGGGGCATGAGTAATTATATTAATAAACAGTACATAATATTTAACATGGAATCTTTTCCTTTCCCATGTATTGTGGACAAAAATTTCAAAAATGCTTTGTGAAATTATGCAGGGCAAGAGGCTGTGAATAGAACTAAAATATTGCCCAAGGGTGTTACTGCTTTGGGTACTTTATAATTGTCTATACTACCTGAGGTCAGACCTATGCAAAAGCTGGTGTTTTGCTGCCAAGATATTTTCTAAAGGAAAGAGATCCTTAAAAGAAATGAACATCAATTCTCTCTCTTAAAATAGTTCAAGCTTGGTGGTCTACCCTAAGAGGTAGAAGCAATTTCAAGGGCTCATTTTGAAGAACAATATAGCACTTACTAGGGAATTTAATAAGTTGTTTGCTTGGTTTTTTTTATATTTATGTTTTATAAAATAAATTTTGGTAACTTTCTAGAGAGTTATTCATAAGATTACTTTACTATATTATGCTGATTGCATTGGCAAAATTTGCAGACAGATTACCAGGGTGCAAGTCCACATTTTCCTGTTTATTTTGTAACCTTGACCCTGTGATAAACGTTTCAGATTATGGTACCATACTGTCAAAACTTTCTAATGCCTCTCCTTCTCAGCCTAAAAGTCAAAATCCTGAAAATGACTGATAATCCTGCGAGTTCTGCTCTTTCCCCTTGACTTCTCTTCCTTCACTGCTTGCTAGGTTTTCAGATGCAGCCATATCTGTCTTCTCGCTTTGCTTCCTTGAGGACACTTGGCCCCAAACACCTCGGAAGCTATATCCTTTTCTCTTCTCCTAGTCCTGGAAGGCATTTTCCTCTGATCACTTGTCATTTATTTCCCTCATATCCTTTAAAATTTTTCCAAAGTATCCATTTCTTCTTTCTGAGACTTTCTCTACATATACTTTGGACCTCTATTCTTCCCCATTCCAACCCTCCTAACTTACTGTGCCCCTTCTTCTGCTTTATTTTTCTCGCAAGCACTTATCATCCAATAAGTATAATGCATTGTATACTTATATGGAAGGGTCTTTAGGGGGTTTGTGTGTATACCATACACACTATGTTCTCCGTTGCCCCAAGCTGTGTTTAGTAGATGATAAGAGTCAAATATTCTTTGAAGGTTGAATTGCATATGTCATTTTTCTCAGACCAGATAACCAGAAAAAGAAAAAAGAGACAATTTGCTCAAGATAATATCTAAAAGGAATTCATCCTCATGCAAAGCAGTTTAAATTATATTATTAGATTCGAATAATTATTCATATCTTTGAAAATCAGATTTTTTGTATGATTCTTAAAAGAGGACTAGGAGTCTTGACTGTTATATAATCTATGTTTCCCATGGTCAGAGTTAACCAGATAATAAAAATCCTACTCCCCTGTTTAAGTCATAAAATACAAAACACCTACTCAAAACGAGGAATATAAATCAAGTAGCCAAGAGAATATTGAATCATAAACCAAGATTTATTAACACCAAGAGAGAAAAGAATCATAAAGAAAAGATAAAGACATTTTCTTTGGGAAATTTATTTAATATTAAATTTGTCAATTTCTTTTGGAGAAACCACTTTCAAAAGCTGAGGGTGATATTTGTTTGTAGCCTATCAATTTCAGAAGTCTATGTGACTAAAAATAACACACAGAGTGGATTTATATATAAGGAACTATTTTATTTATATATAGTTTACTACACCTAAGGAATAATAATCCTTAAAAAATGCAGAAACGGATAAAATGTTACATAGGTAGCTGGGGGTATATAAGGGTTGACTAGTGTAATGGTAGGGAGGCCAGCCATGGAGTTCCCTAAAGAGAGCCTGCTTAATGATATTACCATTCTCCAATATAATAAAAGCCAAATATTCTTTGATGGTTGAATTTCATATGTTAATTTCATTAATTTAATCCCTTTCAAAATTTGAACTAATTTTTACAGTTATATCTATTACTTTTGCTTTAGCCACAGTAAGATCTTAACATAAAAAGCATCACTGAACTGTGGATTTCATATGACTCCATATTGTCTAAATATAAAACTCCAATGAAATATATTCAGAATTATCTTGGCTTTAATTTTTAGTATAATTGTGCAGATTTAGAATGCTTTAACAACATTAAAGCATTCCATAAAGTTCGAACATCTTAAACATTAAATGGGGGAAAAATCATATAGTTTTAGGGGGAAAATCGCATAGTTATTTATATAGAGAGATTAAGCCAAAAATACCTAAAAATACAACCAAATTATGTAAAATTGTGGGAAGGTTATAGTTATATAAGGAGATCACAGAACCATATCACATGAGTTCTTCCAATTTACAGTTAGGTTTAAAGATTACTTCTAGACCTCAGTGTATTCCAATATAATCCTGAACAAAAGTCTTGGCTGAGTATCCCAGATTTCTTAGGACTAAATACTTACTATATTAATGTATAAGCTTCTTTCAACTGCAGAAAGATTTCAGAATAACAGCAGGAACAATTAAGAGAATAAAATCAAGCAGATTAATATCTTATGTGAATATTAGATGTACTGCTATTTTATATAATAATGAAGTTCAATATTTTGTGCACTTAAAATGTGTCTAAGTGGAAAAGTGTACAATTGTACAACTTAGTCATAGAATATATTAAAAAAATTGTAGATAGACACAATACCTTTACTTTATTTATTTATTTTTATGTGGTGCTGAGGATTGAACCCAGTACCTCACATGTGTTAGGTAAGCACTCTACTGCTGAGCTACAACCCCAGCCCTAGTCATGGAATTTTGAAATAGAAATTTTATTAAGTAGAAATTTTATTAATTAAAATTTTATTCATTTTATTTAATATGTTAAATTTACTAAAATTTAATGTATCAATAAAAATTAGTATATTAATGTGTATGTTAATAAAATGTTTATTGATATATTATTTTTTATTAATATATATTATACATAATATACATATTAGAGCTTATAAACAAACTAAACAAGCCATATTTATTAGAATTACGAAAATATTTAGGGCATTTTGTTAATTGCATAAGTGAAGTAGAGAACTATAAAAGATGTGATTAAATATATTTAATTTATCATTGAAGTTTATGATAGTTGAAGGTATTTAATTAATTGAATGAGACCAAATATTATCAAAAGACTCAAAAGCAATTGTTATATGTTACAATAGACAGGGAGAGAGATTGATTTTTTTAATTTAATAATTTGCACATTAAATATTAGAGCCAGAGCACCTAGCACATAGTCTTTTCTGCCCACAAAACTTATCTTTCAGGCATCAAAGCACCAAAACAATCTTTTTTTAAAAAAAAACATTTTTTAGTTGTTGATACACCTTTATTACTTTATTTATTCATTTATATGTGGTGCTGAGAATTGAATCCAGTGCCTCACACATGCTAAACAAGTGCTTAACCACTGGAGCCACAACCCCAGTTGTAAGTTGCTGCAACTGGCCTTAAACTTGAGATCCTCCTACATCAGCCACCCACGTGGCTGCAATTACAGGCATGTGCCTTGGCATCCAGCTGGAACAATTATTAATATTGCACTTTTCCACTCTTCCCATTCATCTTCTCCCATCCTTAATAAGTCTCCTTGGTGGATTCTTCTTCTGCTTTTTTTTTTTTTTAAATGTCTTAGTCCTTTTCTATTTTTCTTCCTACTACCATCATCCTGTCTCCCTTATTTGAATTCTGCCACTATAGTCCAGGTCATTACCATCTCCCATTTAGCAGTTGGTCATTCTTTCTGAGAGCAGTTTCCCCATGTGGTAATGTATCTCATTTGTTGCTGCTGGGAGTTAGTATAGTCGTCTAACAGCTTGTTATACTCTGTTCCTCTAGTGAAACTTTTAAGTACAAATACTTCACACTCTTTAGCCATAAATTTAAATGCTCTGTGTCCTAGCACTATGATACCTCTTAATTTTATTCCCACTTCTTCCTTTAATCAATACTCTAATCCAAGGGCTAGAAAACTTTTCCTGTAAATGGCCAGATAGAAAATATTTTAGACTTTGTGGGTCATATGAGCTACAGTCT
The DNA here is from genome assembly GCF_001458135.2 of Marmota marmota marmota. Classification (NCBI taxonomy): domain Eukaryota; kingdom Metazoa; phylum Chordata; class Mammalia; order Rodentia; family Sciuridae; genus Marmota; species Marmota marmota. Next base: position 24,610,335 of record NW_026000057.1, on the reverse strand, counting down.
TAAATCTTCACCTCCATCATTGTGGCACAAAAGCATCCAGAAGCATTACATGGATAGTAAATAGCTATTTCCAAAAAAAAAACTTCACTTAAAAATAGGTGGCGGGCCAGATTTGGCAGAGAGCCTTATGCTGCCCACACCTTCTTCTAATCCAATAAAATGTATCTGATCAACCCAGAGAATGGTTAAAAAAACAAAACAAAACAAACAAACAAAAAAACCTTGAAAGTCAGAGATTTAATAAGGGACTTGCATCTGGTACATATAAAGAAATATATACTCTTATGACCTAAGAGTAAAAAAAAAAAAAACCAAAAAACCCAAAACATTGAAAATGGGCAAAGAATGTGGATAAATATTTCTCCAAAGAAGATATACAAAAGGTCAATAAGCACATGAAGCATGAAGCATGCTCTCCATTACACATATCAATGAAAATGAAAACTACAATATCACCTTAAACCTACTAGGATTGCAATAACAACAACAACAAAAACATTAGTAGATAATAGGAAATAATTGTTGGTGTGGATGTAGAGAAATCCAACTTTCAGACTTTGCTGGTAGAGGAGCAAATTGTGTGCATTCATGAATATGTCAAAATGAATCCTGCAGTTATGTAAAACTATAATGCACAAATAAAAACATAAAAATGTATATTTTAGAGCGCCTGAGAAAATGTTTGTTAAGAACATCTATTATCATTCATCTAATTATATGAGTTATTATAATACTCCAATAAAAAGGAGAAAAGAATATCTATTATCAGGGTACCAAGATAATAAAATAGCTGTCATGAGCACCTGATTATATTTCAATGCTCAGTATCTAATAGGTGCTCAATAAATATCTATTTGTTGAGTGGAAAGAAAAGTACTATTACACTGGCAAGCATTTTGGCAATTTTTCAAAATGTTAAACAAGAAGTTACTAGATGAACAATCAATTCTACTCTAGTTATATATATAAGAGAAACGAAAAAAATTAGTTCCACACAAAAGTTGTCTGTAAAAGTTCATATCAGCATTATTTCTAATAGCCAAACAATATAAACAATTCAAATGTCCATCAACTGACAAAACATGGTATATTTGGACAACAGAATATTGCTTATCAATATAAATGAATGAAGTTTTTGATTCATGCTATGACACAGATAAATCTTTTTTTTTCCACAGATGAATCTTGAAAACACATTGCTAAATGAAAAAGCCCAAGACGGTATTGTATGTTTCCATTAATTTGTACAAAGAGAACATAGATTAATGTTTGCCAGAGGCTGGGGGAAGGAGGAAATGGAGAATGACCACTAGGGGGCACTTTCTTTCTGAAATGATGAAAATATGCTTTACATGGATAGTGGTGGGGCTCAATAACTACGGATACACTAAAACACTGAAACCTACTCGTTAAAATTGTAAATATTATGGTATTTGAATTATAACTCAATAGACTGTTACATTTTAAAGTATCTTAAGCTTGCTTCAGAAAAGTTTTGTTTTTCTGCAAATAGCAATAAATAAATAGATAGATAGATAAATAGATAAATAAATAAATAAAAACTCACAGACTAGACTTTGAGACATGTACATAATGTCTCTTTTTGAAGCTAAATTGTATTGGAAGATTCTAAGCCTGTAGCAGGAGCCAGACTTCACTGACAGTCAGAATTCCTGCCAGAGAACAACCCTTTGAACATGCTTCAAAGTTTCCAAGTTCACATGGGTAAGACACTAGAAGACACTAGTTTCTTCTCTGGAGAATGTTCCGTGTCTATGAGTCTTTCTCAAACTTTCTAAAACCTTGTAGAAATGAACAGTGATGTGAATCAAAATTCATGGATTATCCAAACTCTTCATTTTAGCCAAGATTGTTTACTTCTTTTCTCTTAAATTGGCGAGTAATCCTGAGAAGTTATAATAATGAACAGATTCAAGTTGTTTTTCAACTTTTCTCATTTCCTTAAATCCGACCTGATAGCCCTGAGTAATAATTGTAGGACTGAAAACGTAAAATAAAGCCATAACAATAATGCAGCCATAAAAACTCTGAGAAAGTAATAAGAAGCTTTTGAAAGAAAGTGCCTTGTTAGTAAGCAAATGGCATAATTAACACTTAACTGTATCCAGAACATTCTTTAAATATAAATCTTGATTTTATTATTCACTTTGAATACCACTGCAGGTTTTAATAATGTTGGTATCATCATCAGAGTATGAGGAAACAGTTCTCAAATAACATCAGCTCATATGCATAAAATAGTTAACAAACAATACATGAAATTTATATATATTGCTAAAAATAATATGTGAAGTTTAGAACAAAAAGGAGAAAATGTCTTTATTTTTTCAAAAATGTTAAGATGTTAATTCACATTACAATATTTTAAAATTATTCATCAGAAAAGTGAAACAACTAAATGAATTTTTTGCACATGAAATTCAGTTTTCTATTGCTTGCATAACAAATTACCACAGATTTAGTGACAATATGAATTTCTCTTACAATTCTCAAGGTCAGATCCAGTAAGAGTCTCACTAGGCTAACATCGAGGTGTCTGCATAAATACTTGGGCATAGAGAGCAGGTATTTTGTCAAAAAGCACCCTTTGTTATAAACACACAAATATGAACTAAGGACATGTAATGTGAGGCCTGTTAAGCCCACTTGCAGAATAAAAAATGAAGGAAGTGAAAACACATTTTCACACCTCCACTACCACCCTAGCTCTTGCCTGGAGTTTTGCAATCGCCTCCACACTGGTCTTTCCAAGACTACCATTGCTTGCTGGTGTCTATTTTACATATGAATCGGGATAACCTTTGTTTTGTTTTTAGAGAAACAATTTAGCCAAGCAAAATCACTCCTCTCTAAAAACATCTGAATGGCTTCCCATGGCATTCACATAGTTCATGTCTTTCCAAAGTCTTAGAAGGCCCTCTATAAACTTCTCAAGCTGTGTTACAAGAGCTACCCCCTTGTGCTACAAGAGCTCCAGCTGCCACCACATTCCTCTGCTAACCCTGCTCAAGCAAAATGTTCTCGTGGCTGTCAGCACACTCCCATCCCAGGCCCTACTGCTTGGCCTTATGACCTATGCCATATACAGTGGCTTTGATTCCTAACTCTTGCTCTCTCTTGTAATTTCGCTATAAATATACTTACTTAAAACATTCCACCTGATATATCCTTTTGCTTGTTCTATTTATTGTTATTCTCCCTCTATTAGTGGAATTCCCAAACTTTTTCTATAATGAATTTCCAACAATGCCTGGTACATGGCAGAAAAAACAATAATCAATTTTTTTTTTCACCAAATGAATTAATGAAAACAACCTTCAGAGATGTTTCTAACACTACTTCTTACCCAAAGAGCAGAGCTTTTAGGTGAAATTTAGGAATAGTATCTCTGGATTCTGGTCCTAACTTCGAAACCTGTTTCAATATGTATAATATCTTGAATTATAAAAATAAATGGTGTATAATATTATTATTAGTCTTTGACTATCATTTGTAATTCTTGACTTTAAATTTTGTAAATATGAGATTTCAAAAGCAATACTGATAATGTACAATAAAAACAATCTCATGTCTCAGAATCCTTTTAAGGATAAAATTCAGATGGGCCCCATTACTTTGTGGTTTATTCTTAAGCAGCACAGTGACTTCTGGTCATTCTTAGCTCAGCAATTTAAAAATCTCCAACCTTAGAAAAATTCAAATTTTAACCCTTATTAGGAATTGAGGTTTCTCCCCTCCCCTAATTTGGATCTGTTGCTGGAGAAATGTAGTTGGCTTTTTTTCTTATTACCAGACAGTTATTTCAACTCTGCTTCCCTAGCCTTCTAACTGGGGTTGCTGGCACCCATGTTCTGGGGTGAAACAGAAAGGCAGGAGAAAAATAGAGCAGGAAAGTTCTTACTTGATTGTTTCTGGTCCTGGATTTACAACTTTCTTGGGTTCTTTGGAGACTACTACAATCCCCCTCCTCCTTATAACATACACATTTTCATGTCTTCCCATGCAGATGATGTGTATCTTTTCTAGCAGGTATGCTAATTTAACTAATCTCAGGGTTTTGGCAGTACCTCCACATTCTCTGTAGTGAGGTCTGTCTGTGGCCTTTAGAATGGGCCCTAAGATGACCCAGAGAAAAGATGGACTTGTCTTCTTTCTGGCTCTTATCTGGTGCAGGGTCATACACATATTTTGTCCAATAAACATTGAGAGTTCAAATTACATTAGGGAATATCAATCTCTTTGTCACTTAGCCAAGATATTACACCAATTGCTCATGTTTTAGACTTTGCAGGAATAAATCAGTCACTAGGCCACTAATTTTTCCAATCTTTAAGAAATGTCCATTCATGATGTTTTCCAATTAGACTTCCTTACATCCTTTCCTCTTGGCTAGAGTTTTAGATGAAGATTTTAGCTTTCCTGGGGGTGGGGGTTGAGTTCTGCAGCTAAAGGACTAGGCATACTAACAGTTCTTCCAAAGAAATATTCTCCTAAACTCCCCTAAATTTTGGCATGTTTATATCCTCTCCAGTAACCATACCCTCCCTTGACAATTTTTCATTTGAGCATTTTATTCATTTTGGAGTTTCATTTGTATTGTTTCTTGTTATGACAACTTAAATTTTTTCATTTACCAAGCTACTACATTTCTATTAAAAATTTTCTGCAGCCTCATATGTGTGGGTGTTAAGTTGAAATTAAGCTGAAGTCTTGACTCCCTTGAAATAGTTACTACCATTGTTTTTTAGTGATTTCTTTGCCAATAGTTTTTTCCACTCCAACCCCTTGCTAGAGTCAACTTCCTTAAATAGTCTGTATATGTGTAACTTACTTGCCCAGAAGATTTTAGTGGCTTCCCTTGGTTACTGGAAAATCCAAATTCCTCAGCATCCTAGTATGCTTCTCTTATGGTGAGGGTTAAATAGAAGCTGATTATGGCAAAGCCATTCCTAAAAAGTTATCTAGAAATCACATGCAAATCCAGGAAGTAGGACAAATGTATACCACAATTTCATGCCCTACATGGTAGTGTTCAGCTTAGGATAGATCCTCTTCTCCCTATGTATCTTCCCAGAACAGGCTATTCTCTTCAACAGGATTGAGTCCCTGAAAGGATATCTAACTGAAGTTCAGGTTCTAAGTTGTAGTGAGTGAATTTTCAATATTAGTACGGTTTATGACTAAATCTTCCAATTAAAATTTCAAAGCATTAATTGACAATATGCCTGTCATGGAATTAACAAAGGGAAAGTCACAGTAAATGTCCATAATTTCCATGTAGTCCCAGAAAACACCATTTTCCAAGCCTCTTTCTGAATGTCGGATTCGATCATCAGTTGCCACTCAATAGAGCTTAATGCTATATAGAGATTTGTCTCCATGACTCTTCAGTGAACTAAACCCTTCCTTATGTGAAATTTCTGTAACCAAGTATCAGCTTTAAAAAAATGTCTTGGTCCAGACCCTCTGGGCCTCCTAATTTCAGACCAAGGAATTTAACTGGGGTTTGCATTAGAGCATTGCTTCTCAGCATTAGACCAATGATGCTCCATACAGAAGGATTCCATGGGAAACTTTGTAAAGTGCCCATTCCCAAAGACTTTTATTTAATTGATTTGGGCTGGAAAGCAGGCACTGGGTATGCTTTTTAACAGCTTCCCAAATGATGATCATATTAAACAAAACTTGGGAACTAGTGCTCTAACTTGACTGTAATTTGATTCCAGACACGAGCATTCTGGAGTCTTCCTAGCATTGACTAAAGTTTTCCTGAATTATGCCTGGATATGACCCTGCATTAAAAGATATTAACATATTAATTTTTCTTTTTTATCAAAAATTATACAGCTATAAGAGATATGGTTACAGGAAATAGACTCGATCATTACCATAGCTTTATGATGTTCAATCATAAAATGAGTATTTTTCCCTATCAGTTGAAAATAGGCACTGGAAAGGAAGAACCATTCATTCAGGTCTCTAACAATCTAATAAAATCAGCTGTGGGCTTTCAGGATCATGTAACACATTTTTTTTCCCCCTATTCCTAATTCAGCTCTCTTAGAAGATGGATGTGCTTTAGTTCAGTGCTTTGGTATTTTTCCAGCCAAGATACCTGCTGTTGGCTTAGATAACCAGTTATAATTTAATAAGTCTGTGACCCCTTTTTATTCTATGTATTCATTTGTGTAATTATATTTTCTGTCATCCACTTAGCTTGAGTTAGGTGAAATGAAACATGCAAGAGGTGACAGAAACTTATGAAATGTATATTTTGTTGAAACCTATTTTCATTTCCTGAAAATCATTGTGGGAGGTCCTATGTGAGCTAATGATGCAATCTTGTAAAGAATTTACCCTGAATAGTTATCCTGTACAGTCTTCAAATAAGATGGTTTGACTAAAGATTTTTCAACTTTACTTTGGTAGAAAAGTGATACATATTTAGTAAAAATAGTACTTTGAATTTTGAATTATCCCAGGCTAGTAATATGCAGTATGGTACTCTCACCATAGTGTGCAGTGGCAGCAAGAGGCAGATCCCTGTCACTCAATCCCCAGGTTAAACATTTGGCACTCCACAGAGGACTGTGTTGCTAAGCTATGATGTTTGGTAGGTTAGTGGTATGAAATGCATTTTCCACTTATGATTTCAACTTACAATGGATTTATTGAGCCACAATATCATCATAAGTCAAAGCATATATGTAGTTTTTGTTCAGGATTGAATGTTTGCATCTCCCTCAAATTCATATGCTAAAACTTTAACTCCAGTGTTTTTGGAGATAGGTCTTTGTGAGGAAATGATGCAAGTTAAAATGAAATCATAAGAGTGAGCCCTAATCCAAAAGAATTAGTGTACTTAAAGACAGAGACATCAGAGAGCTCATTCTCTTCCTTTCTCCCCATAAGTACACACACAAAAAAGAGTAATTTGAGTACATAGCAATAAGGCAGTCATCTTTAATCCAAAGGAACACTCTCACCAGATACCAACCCTACTTGTATTTTGATCTTGGACTTCCAGTGTTCAAAACTGTAAAGACATAAATTTATGTTGTTTATGCTATCTGATCTTTGGTATTCTGCCATGACAACCTAAGAAACCTGTTTAGAAAGTTGCCTATTGATTTACATATCCCCCCACTAGATATAATATGCTTTGAAAAGCAGGGACTGTGTTTGTCTTGCTCACCATGTATCCGTAATGTTAAGAATCATTACAGTACATTGTAGGTACACTTGAATAGAGGCAAAATAGTAGAGAGAGTAAGAACACATCTTGGAAAACAAACATTTTTGAGTACTAACCTGTTACTTGCAAAGAGTTTAACTAAACACTCTACCTCATGTATATGAAGTATTAATTTCATTAAGGTCATCTACCTCATATGGTTGTTGTGAGGCTTAGAACAGTTAAGAATACCTAGTTAGAGTTTAATAAACGTTTCTAATATTGCTATAACTATTGATCAAAAGAATTAGTGAGATCTAAACTTCAGATGGCAAAGAGAAATTCCTGTTTGTAATTTAGTATGAATAAAGGTTCTATTTCCAAATTCATTTCACTAAAGGCCCTAGAAATCCTACTGAATTTCTCTTTGCCACTCACCTTCTATCTTAATGTTGGCTTAATTTGTAAGTCTGGTTATTTCCAAGAACCTGAACAGCAGCTACCTCTGGGTTTTACTGTTAAAGACTAGAATCAAGAGATAAGACATCTTTTTTCAAAAGATTTCCTTATAAAAATCCTGGGAAAAGATTTTAGTTGATACAATTTAGATGACAATTTAGTGATCAATTAGTCACTACTGGACCAATTGATGGGGCTGGTGTCAGGGATGCCATGTTGATTGACCCAGCTTGAGTCATAAACCCAACCCTTCATGGTGTGTTTGTGTCTGGGGGTGGGGGAATGCATGTGTGTGGATAATAATGGTGGTCCTCTCCTGGATATGAGTTAACACATTTGGCTCAAACTCATAGGCTTAAGTCATTTTCCTGCCTCAGCCTCTCAAGTGCTGGGATAATAGTCATGCATCACTATGCCTAACTAAGGAAGTTCTTTAGAATATTCACAAAATAGTTAGATTCATTAAGCTATGTAGTAAAAAATAAGTAAAGGGAGATTTTCTAAATCTTATAAGTAGAAGAGATCACTGTCCCTAATTACTGCACATGCAACAGTGAATGTCATATAAATCAACCAAAATAGTTTTCCTAGGGTTTTTATAAGGGAAATTTGTTGGAAGGAGTCTTTTTTTTTTCAATTGAAACATGTTTTTATATGTCCCAACTGAAGGTAAATGTGGCCTCTGTCGTTCCTTATTTGAGAAAGATACCTAAAACCCAAATGAGTTTTGGACTGTTTCCTGACAAAACAGACACATTGGAATCCTGAAGAGATTGCCAGTCATTTATACAATTTGAATTTTATTAATATTTTTAATCAAATTCAAAACGCAAATATAACTCCTTTGGGGGGATTTGATGTGGCCCAATCATTAGAAAAAATCTAAGTACTAAGAGCATGTCTCAGGGGACACTGAAACTGTGGGAATATAGAAACCAGACATTAGCCCCTAAGCTCATTTCTCTCAGGTTTCCCACGCTTAGTGTAAGTGCTTCAGATTTGAAATACACGAGAGACTTTTCAGTCTAAGGTTTAAAAATATCTCCTCTTGTAGCTTGTTTCACTAGAAAGCTTAACTTGAAATAAAAATTAGATTTTTTGCCACTGTTTAAATCCTAACAGGGTCTAATCATCACCTTGTTAACCACAATTTTGCTATGACCTTACCCAGATAAGTTCACATTATAATCTAAGACATATAAAGAATTCAACTTCCTTAAAATGACAGAACCATTATTGTGCCTATAAATTTTTTAAATGCCTAGGTTCTTAGTGCAATCTTTAATGAAGAATAATTGTAGGCACTGAATTCAATATTCTATGTGGTCAAAGTCATAGATAAGGCAAAAATAATAACATTTTGTTTGCACATTTCAGTGACCATGGGTGTTTGAATCTGTGGGCAAAAACTATTTCTTTTCTAAATTTGAGTTCAACATAGAAGAATCCCTATCATTAGCTGCCTGAATGTAACCTGCAAGTTAATAACATTGCAAAAGACAAGTTCAGCAAGAATGGTCATCACAGATCAGATAATCATTTTAAGCAACACAAAACAGGGCTCTTTTAAACTGACTTAAATCAAACAAATTCACTTTAATGACTCGAAACCACTTTCAGTTGACTTTTATGTTCCCATTTCATAGCAATTAAGATAAGCGAATTTCCCTATAATGATGCAGCGTCATTTTCACAAACCCATCGTAGCTTGCTTTTGAAGAATAAAATGGTTAGTTTTTTCCAAAGATTTTTAATGAATAGTTGTTTCTGACACTGCCTTTTGAAATTACTCACTTCAACACCTAAAAAGAAAGGCAGAAAGTGAAAATCTGCAACATTTAAAAATAAACTAAATATCAGCCAACTATATTCTGAGAAGATGATTCACTAATTGTGAGACAAATGACACTGAGTATAGAAACAAACATATGGAGGCAGTTTAGGTTGATCTTGTTAATCCAAATTAATATACTAATAAAACGTGATACATAATGATGCAAGGCATCACAAATCAATGAATGAGAATGGGTGGATTTTTCAAGACATAGAAAATGGTTCAACTATTTTTGAAACAAAATATCCACTTAATTCTTTATGGAATACCATACCAAAAATTGTCTCAGACTTATTGGAAAGATACTTGTAAATACTAAAACCACAAAGGGATAGTGGGAAGAAAAGGTGCAAGTCTGATTTTCACCAAGTAAGGCCTTCATTGCATAAAAGTCAGTGGAAGAATCAAGAAAAGTGATTTGACTGCATTGAAAGTACTGCTTTAAGTCAAAATAAAATCATCTATTAGAGAAATATTATAAATTAAAATATGACAAGTGGTAAATATCCTTGGCATGAAATGATCTCATAGAAATTAATAAAAATATTAGGCTAGAAAATATAAATGAGAAAAATATGTGTTACCTAAAATAAAAGAAAAATGAATCCTTGTTTGACACGCATAATGCAAATGCAAGCTGATACTCTCTTCCTAGTTATCAAAGGTTGACAATAATGTGACTCCTTAATATTGACAAGTGGAAAAATGAGGTATGTTTTTGTAAATGTCATAACTGCTAGAAATGAAAAATGGAAAAACATTTTTAAAAACTATAAATAACATTTAAGCATTTAAAAGAGTGCTAAATACATCAGTACTTCTGTTTTTGAAAAGCTATTCATTGCATTCAATATAATATGTAAAATGGTGAAAAAAATAACAAAAAAATTAAATACTGTGATATTTGCATAATTTTAGTTATAACTAAAAAGTATATCCATACAGTTTATAATCTCAGGTTTACAAAATAAGAGAAAGCCACCAAAATATTAATAGTAATTTTATTCAGGGTAGTACTATTGTGGATAATATTTCTTTTTATTTTCCAATTTTTTTCCAAGTAGTAGTAATTCATTTTTTTTCGTTTTCTTTTCTATGAGCTTGTTTTAGTTACACAGAAAATTGACTCATTTTGACATAATTGTAAAAGTATGAAGTATAATTTGTTCTAATTCATTTTCCAGTACTTCCTCTTTCCCTAACCTTCTCCCTCCCCTGTTCCCTTCCTTCTACTCTACTGATCTTTCTGCTATTTACTTTTAGTTCTATATGTGTGTGTGTGTGTGTGTGTGTG
>NW_026000057.1:24548609-24599528 GCF_001458135.2 Marmota marmota marmota | reverse complement strand
GTGTGTGTATATATATATATATATATATATATATATATATATATATATATAAATAATCAGACAAAAATGATTTAAAATTCCCTGTAAATCAAAGTGGGAAATACGTATGTATAATAATCTAAGAACATCAAACTCCAAGGTCATGTTTTCTCCTTGAATCATACCAGAAACTAAAAGCTATATGTAATTGAGTCACAATACTTAACAATTCTCCAGAACCACTTTCTTGGGTATTCAGGGCTATGTTCTCAACTTTTACCAAAAGATTATTTCAAAATAGACTATTTCCACTGGTGAACAAAGATACTGAGGAGAGTGAAGTCCTATGTGAGACATACATTTAAAAAAATAAGGCAAAGAAGGGGGACTGACTTATGTTATCATCCTAATAATAAAATCTGTGTAGCTGACAAATTTTTGGAGAGGTAGGTAGCTCTTAAAGACTATAAGCCATTTCTTAAACACCCACAGCATAATAATTATATTAGCTGACTTTTGGACACTTCGATATTTTCATTTCTTAGTTTTCCTTTATTAGCATTGACTTTGTTCTGATATATCATTTTTTGTTAATTATATATTATTCATTTTAACATTTTTAATGAAAATTTTATTCTTTCAAGTTTTCTTAAACCCCTTATGGAAGAAGCTAGAAGCTGAATAGAAAAAAAGCATGGGTCAAAAAACTATAGTTTGGCACTGTTTCCTGTAGGTCCTTAAAATAAGAATTATTTTATATTTGTTAAGAATTGCAAAAAGTGCATGCATGCATACATACATTCATACAATATAAAGACAAAAATACAACACAGATTTAAGTAACCCACAAAGTCTAAAATATTTACAGAACAAGTTTGCCAACCCCTGGATTAGACAGATGGTTGGAAAGCCTGTCTGCTACATCTTTGGACTCTCAAAATCCTCTACGATGGGAGTGGGTACTTGTATACAAATTTCCCTCTCTTTTTTTCTTTTTTAAACCAGAAATTGAACCATTGTTGCTTAATCACTGAACCACATCCCTAGCTCTTTTTTTTTTTTGGTACAGCCTAACTTAGTTGCTGAGGCTGTCCTGGAACTTGTGATCCTCCTGCCTCAGCCTCCCATGTTGCTGGGATTACAGGCCTGCTCCTCCAAGTTTGGCCTTAAATTCCTCTCAGTACAGCACATAGTCTTACATTAATAATCTTCTCTCTATTATTATCACTTTATTCAAACATCTCTTTAAGATGTGAACTCTTAAACATACCATGCACACCTCTTATCTTTCTACTCTGTGCATATAAGTCATTCCACTTGGAATTTTTTTCAACCTTTCCTCTACTACTTCCTGAACTCCCTGGCAATCTCGGCCTTTGTGAATGCCAAACGATTGGATTTCATGTAGCACTCACACCCTGTAATGTGACATTTACAATACTCTGTCACTAATACTAACTTTATCAGTTTGTATACATGTCTTGTACCACAAAGAGACTGTGAATCACTTAGGGGAAGGGATGACATTTTATGTCTCTTGGTAGTTTCCAATATACCTCAATACTTTGCAAGCTTTTGTAAAGCGGTATTTCTTAAAAGTGTGTGGAATTGTATATATGAGCATGTTAGGAATACAAATTTTTGAGCTTTCCTTAAAAGACACCCAAATATAACCTGTGGGCCTTGAGAATTGATATTTTCTAACATGCACAAGGAATAATTTTTAGTTATATTAAAGTTTGAGAAAGATGAAAATGTATTTACTGATTCACTAAAGGCAAACTATGTCAGTATACAGCAAACCACCAGACTCAAGGATCTATGATAAAGAGTGTGCCCATCCTAAGACTGATCATTCATTACTCTCAAACATGACACAGAACTCTGTGTTGGTGGGTCTTCACAGTCACCTTCTAGCTTCTGCAGGACATACATCCATCCAGGAGCAGCCAGGGTGTCTACCACAAAGAGAAGTTGAAGACCTCTGAGGTGCACTTTCCCCCCACCCACCTGCCCTGTTCTCTTGAATTTTAGTATTTAGAGGAGTTTACAGAATGTAGTTTATATTCTAATCCACCTAAGTCTGCGACAAATAAATCAGAACTCCCATGGGAATCTTGTAATAAGCCTGATGAAAAGGCAAAAAGATTTCTGAATCTCCATTACAAACCAGCATTCAGTATGGCCTCAGGATAAAGCTACTAGGTTACAGAAAAACCATTTATGTTCTCAGTGTTTCCCCAAAACCAAAAGCCACAACATGAAGTAGTCCAAAGTTTGGGTAAAATAATAGTTGATAGTCTAATTACTTTTTCTTTTTTTTTTTAAGTTAAATTTACTTTAGTTATTTTAAGGGCTATTTTCATTTTATGTAAAGGTTGTCATACTCCTTTTTTTCCCCTAAGAAACAAACAAAACCCTTAGATATTTTTTTTCTGTTGTTTTAAATATTCTATTTTTTTTTATTCCTCATTACAGGGTTTTCTTGGATTTTTGAGAAAAGATTGTAGGTAATATGCCCCATAGATGTGTCTTAATTATTAAAATTTGATATTATATAATAAATCTCATCAGATCTTATACAAATTATATGGAAAATATAAAAGCAATTTAGATTATAAAGCAAACTTTTTCCCAAAATAATGCATAATTTATTTTCTAACAAACCACAAATTTATAGTTGATCAGAGTGCTAGCAAGAATAATTTTTTTCCAAGAAAGGCAAAGTACCAATGCCTTTTATAGAATAATTCTAAAGCAAGCATGCTTTATGTATAATTAAAGCATATTTCAAACTAGAATAATTTCATAGCTATAGTTTTTGAATGTCACATATGATCACAACATTCATTTTTTGCGTGGAATAGAGTGAAAACATAGAAGTCTTAGTTATTTCCTTCACGTTTAAATACATCTTGATAATCAAAGGCTTTGCATAAAAATTTCAACATAAGATTTTATGCTCAAAGATATTTAATTGGCTCTACAATTAGTTTTTTTTAAAGTTTCTTTATTGAAATATCATTGACAAATTATAAATTTATATAAAGTGTATCCTTTGATAAGATTTGACATTTGTATGTACCTGTGATTCTAGTTCAAAAATCAAAATAAGGAACATATCCAAAACTATTTTCTAAAGGAGCATTCTATTTCTGTAGAGCACTGAAAAACTAGCTAGTGAAAGATGGGTATGCTTAGTTTCAGTTCTCATTGTGATTAACATGGAGCTTTATACTTATAGCAATACCATTCATTGATAATCTAATGACAAGCTAATACCCCTTGCAGTTCACAGTCTTGGTGATCTGCATTCAGGTCACTTACCTTCCAGATGCCTATTCCTATCATCATTGTTTTTTCATTCATTTATTCATACAACATTAACTGAGCAAATATTTACAATCTGAGAATATAATTAAGCTCAACTTGAAATATATCTGTTGAACTCTTCTTTATTTGATTTTCTCTTCCTTTCTCTGAGGACTTGCCTTTCCTGGAACCCCTGGTAACTTTAGTTAGCAAATCAGTCCTTACACATATTCCTAACCTGGGGTCATGTGCTTTCAGCAGATCACTATAATCTGACCTTGTCTTCCTAACTTCTGCCACACACTCATATTCTGTTTATGGATAACAGAGGACAGTGAAAAAATTCATGCATTAGTTGCAGAGTTTAATTACACCTTAAAGTCATCATCCTTCAGGTCCGGGTGGTTTTTAAAGCTGCCGTGTACATGTGGCACTGCTTAACTAATAGCAAAACTATCAAGCACCATATGGATATGTTGGGTCAGAATGAACATCATTCTTCTGCTTTTCAAATCTTGCCATCATGCACTAAAGGAGCCATGCACAAAGCCATATTTGTTTGCTTATAAATTTGAATCTTTGATTTAAAACATGCCCATGAAATAACACAAAATGTCTCTATTTCATTTTCCACAGGGCTGCCTTAAAAATAAAAAAGTGTTGATGTGACTTCTGTTTAATACTACAGATCTTTAATTCCTTCATGGATTTCTTCTGCAACATAATTTTCTTAATGATTTCAATAAATTTCATTAGCTTTTTGGCAGGCTTATAACATTATTGCCTCTTTTGACCTTGCAGTCAACTAAAATCGTTAATTCTTTTTCACCTAAACTTCTCTTAGGAAATATTTTTGCCAATTTTATCATTGCCATTTTCTTTTCTTATTGCCAGAGAAAAGGTTGGCCTTTATGTCTGTCCAATTTATTTGCATTAATTCAGACATTAGCTTCCTTCTACTGACAGTAAAGCCTTGAGTATTCAAACATAACAAATTTTATCTTCTTAATCAAGAACTACATGCTTCCACATAAAAATATGTTTAAAAGTGTGGCCTGAAATTAATAATACTAAAACTTTATTGAATGTATGTATGTTTTATATTCATAGGGAATAATTCAATAAATTTAAAATATTTTTACATTGTTAATCCATTTTATAGAAATAAACAATGAGGAAGATTCTATTTTGTTCCTTTGCTTTGTTAATGTAAGAAAAAGAATTACCAGTAGAGGAAATTACATACCATATTACAATTCAAAAAATATGTTCTTACTATCTAATGCAGAAAAAATATAGATAAAATGCTAGCAAAAATTAAAACCAGGCATATAAAATATACTGGGATACTCTTAACACTTCTTTTTAGCAAGTAGTTAATATTAACAGAATCCTTAATTAAACATAATAAGAAACACATTTTATCTTATTTCTTGGTTTAAATTCCTTCTATTCACAAAAACTCAACATTTACAAAAGTAGTTTTTTACAAAAATGATTATTTTCAAGTTTATACCTTTTCTTTAAAATTTCTGTTAGTAGACTAATGAAGAAAGCAGTGGTTTTTATTTTCTATTAGATATCATTCTTAAACAAAATGTGATTCTACTGAAGTGAAATACATCAGTCATTGCAATGTATTAGAGATACATAATTCATTTTCTTCAATGAGACCTCAATTACAATAACCAAGCTTAATCAGATAATTAAAATTGGTTAGTTTCTTGAATATTTGTTATCTATATGTAATTTCTATTGTTAATATCATTAAGTAAATCAGATTAATAAGATTAGAATTTTAAGCACTACATATGTGTAATTTTCTGAATTTCAAATCATCCAGCATGAACTTCATTTTTCTTTTGCTACTTAATAATGGTTTAATATGAAATTGTTAAACTACCTGTATCTTTCCTGCAATTACTGCTATGCCATTTTTGTCCCACATGTACAAAAAAAATACAAAATTATTTTTACATTTTCTCTTTTGTTTGTCATTATTTTTAGACTCTTTAATAAAATTAAAATGTCCACATGAAAGTATGACACTCTCTTTTGATGTTTTGAATGATTTTATATTTCTATATAAAATGCTATGACACTATTTAAGCATAAGATACAAAGCAGTATCAATTTTTGTATGCCTGTTATTAAGCTATAGCACACAGTATAATATTACTCATATGCAAAATATCTGGCCCATTTTCATCTCTGTATATATTAATATAGTAGTATGTATCTTAGTTCATTTTGTATTGATATTAACAAAATATCTGAGACTGGATAATTTATAAAGAAGTTTTTTTTCATTCAGCTTCTGATGGTTACAGGGTTCAAACTAGTGAGGGCTGACATGTAGCAACATTATGGGAAAGGGGATTGGGTGCATGCAGATGGGCCAAAAACTGAAATGGTCTTACCTTATAAAAACCCACTGTCCCAAGTGAATCTAGTAACACTGACTCGCTCATTTATGAGGGTAGAGTCCCATGACCTAAGTACCCTCTTCTAGGCTCTACCTCTTACAGATCACATTATCTTAGCACCACCACACCGGGACCAAGCTTCCATTACATGACCCTTTGGCTGACACACCACATCAAACCATACCAGTGTTTACTTGGTTTATGTGGGATTTTCTGTTTATCTTCTTTTTCTCTAATAGGATATACACCATGTATCATCTCTCAATTTATGGTTTTAATATAAAAAAACTCACTAGGGGACTGCTCTGGAAATATATTTCTTGTTCTATCCCCCTTTCTCTTTCTCTCTCAGGCTCCTGGCTACCAGTAGCTGAGCAGATTTCCTCCACTTTACCCTTACACTAGATGTTTCTGCTCTGGAACCAGCCAATGACATCTGAAACTGTGAGCCAAAATAAATCCTTCTTCCTTTAAGTTATTCATGTGAGGTATTTTGGTCACAGTGATGAAAAGCTGACTAGCACACAATTCATCTGTTGTATCTTCTCTAAAAATGATACTCTACCATTAGTGAGCCCTCAAAACTGTCTGATGATTCTACATGATCTTGAAGATAACTGTGATTTTATCCTTCAGTAGAGTGCTAACCTTACTAGGCCATAATTAACCCAAATCTCATCTTGAAAGAATAAGATTGGGGCTGGGGATGTGGCTCAAGTGATAGCGTGCTCTCCTGGCATGTGTGAGGCACTGGGTTCGATTCTCAGCACCACATAAAAATAAAATAAAGATGTTGTGTCCACTGGGAAAAAAAAAGAAAGAATAAGATTTGCATGGCATAGTATGCTCTTCGTTTTTTTATATAACTACATAATGACAAAAACAAATACTTTAGCTAGAAAACTCTACTTCAAAATTATATATGAAAATATTTTATCAGAAATTTAAACTCACTCTCATATGCATCAATTTATTTTAATTGAACCATGCATCTGCTAACAACCATAAGATAAAACTGAGTTCATAGGGAGGTAAAATTGTGGCTGCCATTCAAGAATTTCCAAGCATTTTCTATTTTTTTTTTTTTTTTCCTAATTTTCGGTCACTCAGAAATGTATGGGGTAGACAAAAACAACAAAAAATCTATTTGTAAACATTCAGATATGTTTAAAAAGGAATGAAATGTTCATGTAATTATTTTTATAGTAGATACAGTTAATAAGATTATGTCAAACAAAATAATCTCTTGTATAATTAAATTATTTAATATCAATAGATAGAAAAGAAATGACATCTAGGAACCAGGAATGTTTTATTAGTTAGTTTCTAATAAATTGAGATTGCTAGAATTATAGAGGAAGAGAAAATTAAATAGAGATTATATTATGTTCAACAAATAAATATCACATAGGGTGAGAACCCAAACCGTGCATTATAATTATTGTGTTTTCTCAGGAATAAATGCCCAGTTCCAATTTTCTTTTTGAAGGAAAAAGTGCAAATACAACACTTCCTATATGAGAGGAAGAACTATGACAAATTTTCCATAATCCTATAAAGATATCATTCCTTGCTTAATGAAAGTACACTTATTCAAATCATACTATTGTTCCAAATGGCTATAATCAGACATTCTGAAACGCATGAGCCAGGGACTGAAAGATTTCTCATTTTAGTTTGGAATATAGATTCATATCAACCTTGAAAGAATCAAAAGAAGAAACTCTCAAGCAAAGTGATCCTAATACATTTCCATTTAAACCACAAAACTACTTTTATTCAGGTACTCCAGAGTATTAAAACCTTCCATAGCTTCTGATTAAGAAATGCTTCAAAAATTTTTTAGCAGATAAGTGCTTTTCTCCTCATGAGCATCAAGTCACTTACTCACGGTGATTATATTCAGCTAGATGCATTCATCTTACTAATTAAGCATTTCAAAGCACACCCTATATTAATCCAAGTTGTTTGTTGAATTATGTTAAAAAGTGGAATTCATTTCTTAATTTTGATTATTAAAAAAGAACTTCAGAAATGCTATTTCACTGTTATTATGGAGTTTAGTAACCCTGAAATAGCATATTTAATGAAGTTTTTAAAATCAAAATGCATAGCCAATAAATGTAAAAGCCTTTTATTGCACATAAATTACTATGATTAATAAAAGTGCCTCTGATTACTAAAAGAGCATCTTTATTTCCAAACATTTGTTTTCCATATTGAAAATAGTTCTGTACAGACATAGTTTCCTATGTAACTTTGTTTATCCATAGGAAATTTACTGAAAAGATATTTGAGAACCTATTGAATATGAAAATTTGAAGTTAAAATAAAAGTTCTCCAAATAACGTTTGTGGTCTCAACAAGTAGACAGAAAAGAGAAAATAGTACTACTTAGATGTGGAATCATGGCATTAAATTACATGAACATGATCATCGATGAAATTAATAATATGCATCTCAATAATAAGACTTCATTTAGGAATAAAAATATTCTTTTGAATGTGTACTGATTGATTCATGGATGTTTATACATATTTGTTTCTGTGTTCTTATTTATAGCATTTCTTGAAGGTAGTTATTTTTTCTTACTCTGCTTTCTGAGGGTTAGTATATTTGGGTTTGGTTTTTTATTGTCTGTTTCACAACAGTTTCTCTTATTTTTCTTTCTCTCTTTTCTCTTGATAACAGCCAAATTCTATTGTTCTTTCACTCTTCCTTTTTTACTTCTATTTTTCCTCTTCCATCCTCATAAACAACACATCCTACATCCTTCTGCATCTGTCTTATTCACCTTTTGAAATTACAAACTCTTTTCTATCCCCTAATTATTTCTTCTTCTTCTTCTTCTTCTTCTTCTTCTTCTTCTTCTTCTTCTTCTTCTTCTTCTTCTTCTTCTTCTCCTTCTCCTTCTCCTTCTCCTTCTCCTTCTCCTTCTCCTTCTCCTTCTCCTTCTCCTTCTCCTTCTTTTCCTTTTAATTAACTCTATTCTTTTTTTTTGCTGGGGGCAGTGTACTGAGGATTGAACTTGGGCATTTGACCACTAAGCCGCATGCCCCACACTATTTCATATTTTATATAGAGACAGTGTCTCACTGAATTGCTTAGCACCTCGCCATTACTGAGGGTGGCTTTGAACTCTAGATCCTCTTGCCTCGGCCTCCCAAGCTGCTGGGATTACAGGCATGCACCACTGCACCGGGCTAAATAACTATTCTTAACTTATCATCAATTGGTTTATAAATGCCAGACCCCACCACTAATGCTATAGCAACAATTAATACAGTAGAAGTCATAGATAACATCTATTATTTGATTTGATTTGATTTTTTTTTAAATTTTATTGTTGGTTGTTCAAAACATTACATAGTTCTTGATATATCATATTTCACACTTTGATTCAAGTGGGTTATGAACTCCCATTTTTACCCCGTATACAGATTGCAGAATCACATCGGTTACACATCCACTGATTTACATATTGCCATACTAGTGTCTGTTGTATTCTGCTGCCTTTCCTATCCTCTACTATCCCCCCTCCCCTTCCCTCCCCTCCCCTCTTCTCTCTCTACCCCATCTACTGTAATTCATTTCTCCCCCTTGTTTTTTTTTCCCTTTCCCCTCACTTCCTCTTGTTTGTAATTTTGTATAACCCTGAGGGTCTCCTTCCCTGACATAATTCATGATTACTTGCTGTCTTTACTGATAGAAATTGTTGATCCCACCATTTCTGTTTATTGTGCAAATTAATATTGCAGATGTCAAAATAGGAACTAAGTACTTAATTTAGTACATATATTGTATGCATAGGTCATTGCTATTATTTGGCTCCCCCTAATCTGTGAGGCACTGGAAAGCTACAGATTACTTAAAAAAAAAAAAAAAAAAAAAAAAAGCAAGGGAACAAACCAAATAATAAACAAATCAGAATGAATCAATAGCAGACTCTACCTGCACCACAGTGGAGGAAATGTCAGAGAAGGAATTTTAAAAGTTTATAGTTAAACTTATCTATGAGATAAAAGATGATGTAAGGAGTGAAATCAGAGAGAAAAATACAAGAAGTGAAAGATCACTTCAATAAGGAGATAGACATTCTGAAGAGTCAATAGGAAATTCTCAAAATGAAGGAATCAATAAACCAAGTTAATGATTCAATGGAAAGCATCACTAATAGGTTAGGCCATTTGGAAGACAGATTTTCAGACAATGAATACAAAGTACATAATCTTGAAAATAAAGTTGATAATGAAGAAAAGATGTTAAGAGACAATGGAATAAAAAATACTTAACTATCACTTTAAAACCCTGCCTTTCTAAATTCTTTGGAATTTGACAAAAAATCGACAAAATTCGACATTTTATGTATTTATTATTTAAGCTTTTATGGATTATTTTGTGTTTTATTAAAAAGTGTAAGACTGAAGATATAGCTCAGTTGGTATAGTGCTTGCCTTGCATGTACAAGGCCCTGGGTTCAATTCCCAGCACCACCAAAAAGAAAAAAAAAACAAAAAAAGTGTATTACTTTTTCAGTCATTTATGTAGTTAGTAAATAGCTAGTTACTTGGATTTCAGCCTGAATACTAATTTCATGTAAGAAACAATATGTACGTTTTGAGAAGATTATTGGATAAATAAAAGTTTGTAACTATAAATTACTTTACACTTATTATTCATTTATTAAATTCTGAATAACCCTATATTACAGGGAAGAATTGGTCAAATATTAATTTTAAAACTTATAAAAATGAATCTGTAATATTTAGGACTTCTTTTTCAAAATTCTTTGAAATTTTCATTAATAAATATCACCTGAAGACACATTTCATATATTAAAAATAACTTTGCTTATGGGAAGAATTTTGAGTTTTATTATTATAGTATATACAAAATTTCCATACGATAAAGTTAATTTAGATATTCTTATCCTAATGTAAAATTGAAATGATCAAAATGGTATTGTCCTGCTTCAAATAACATAAGATATAAATTGCATACTCTAGTGTCACAGATAGTATTTGAAAATAAACAAAATGACTTCTTTTACCACTTTAATAAAACAGAGCTTCAGAATTATTCACTATTAGGTGGTATTGGAGTGAAAAATTATAGAATGCTAATTTTGAAGATAAAGTGTACTTGAAATCACAAGCAAGAAAACTTGTCTGCAAAGTCTAAATTACTTATACATTTATAATAAACTTTGAGGTATATCTTCTTCCCTCAGACTATACATGGGATTTTAAATATAAAACAACTTAATATAGAACTATGCAACTAATATGCAGAAAATAAATGTGATTTCCTTTTCCATGGCCTGAAATAAATGTTTATGCTTGGCTATAAGTTACACATATTTTCAAAGACATAAAAAAAGGTAAAGAAATCTTAGCTTTCAGAAATATTTCTCCTCAGGTAAAGGAGGATTTCTTTCTTTCTTTCTTTTTTTCTTTGGTTTTTCTGATTAGTTATACATAACAGGAGAATGCATTTCATTTTATTGTGCACAAATGGAGCACAATCATTTCTCTAAAAGCTCATACAGTAGAAGCTCTGTTGTACACGATGCAGAGATGCACCATTTGTACCTATGGTAATGATGTCTGTCTTATTCCACCATCTTACCTACCCTCTTACTCCCTCTTATAATTCCCATTTTATCACCAACATGGACATGATATTCTTTACTCTAAATCAAAGACACCACTCCTGCACCAAACAAATAAGTTATGGAAGTTCTATTAGTAAATTTTGTCATATTATATGCCCAGCAATATTCATTACTTGTAGTCTTTCCAATTGTATAAAATCCTCTTCCTGTTAAGGAGAATTTATAATCCCCTGAGGAAGCCAGACAAGCCTGAGAGAACAAGAGATATATACTCAAATGATCCAAACCAGACCATGGAGAAATTCAGAGGAAAGAAAAGGCAGAGAATTTGAGGTCCAATGATAAGCCCCTGGGATTATGATTCAATTGAACCTACCATGCCATAAATGTCACTGCACACTAAATTAGTCTGTTGTGAGTTTCCAACATACATGGATAAATGACTCACTTTTTGAGCGTTTACTACTACCATCTGCACATTCATACAACCTCTTTGAAATAAACCTTCATATCTACCACTTAATATTTGTTGCCAAAGTATGTTTATATGAGCAAATGCTTCTCAATTTGATATATTCCTAATCTAAATTCCTTTGATAATTACCAGTACCGGGTCATGGACATTGATTTCTATTTGTGGCTAAAACTAAGAATGTGGTTCTTCAGTAGAGGTAAGTACCACTGCATTACATTGGAGAAACATCAGTGCATACAGCTATTTCCTCTGCTTTGGAGTGATGGCAGATGGGCTTCCTCTGAAGCATAAATAATCTGATTCACAGTATGTTTTTTTTAAGAGCACAGACTTTCTTTACACATCAGGAGATTGTTGGGATCAATGATTTTTAAAGTCTCACACAATGGAAATTTTATAAAGTACTACAGTGAATATCAATCACATGACTTTGTTGTATGAAATATTTTCTTGCAGATACATCCAAATAAAAGTGACAGAGCTAAGTTTATTATGATTGTATACCATATGCAAAGAAGAATGGGAGAAAAATAAAAGATATTTATTAACAATATTTTCTAGATTCTATTTATTATATAAAACTTCCAAGACACAAATTATTGGAAATGTGACAGTAAATAAATGTGGCAGCTTAAAGTATAAAGACTAAGTTTATGCAGGACATATTTACCCCCAGAGTCTCTGCTATTAGCTTTCCATATAACTATAAAGGGTATACTTCCAAGCTTTGATTAATAAAATTGTAGAATTTTGGCCAGGAAAAAAAAAACATTAAAAAACCTAAAAAGGTTAGGGTTTCATGCTAACATTGGGATTGTCATGGATAATGCTCTGTCAGTCACACCTAAATGAAATTCCTTTCCCTACTTCATTCACGTAGAAATTTCTTACAAGAACAACCACTAGACTTTTTATTTCTTGCACTGGCTTCTTGTGTTGGACAGCATATAAATTACTATCCACGTACAAATGGGCAATATTTTAAATATTCCTCATTATCTAACCTATAAACATTATTTCACTTAATCCTTAAAGCAATCCTGAGAGACACATATGTATTATTACAGATTGAGAAATAGAGACTCACTTTGGTTAGAAGTCTGAAGACAAACCATTCAGCAAGTGACAGGGTCAGAATTTCAACTTACGTGTATCTGACAAGGCTATGCACCCTTTTCTACCATAACATAATAAGTCTAGTCTGGTTAGAAATGATATTGAACTACAAGTACCAATAGTCCTAATTAGCTTGTACTTTCATGAGTCTTGCCATTTTTCTTAAGAATAACAAATCTAACTACCTATTATCTCTCTTATTCTCTATGAACTCTTCCAAAAAATTTACACATATTAATAACCATTAAAATTATTGATTATATTTTTGTTGACCCAGTGCCCAAGTCTGCTAGACATTGAGAATAAAAAGATGAAAGGATTATTATCATACACTCACATTCTCATATGGCTTATCAACAACTAATTTATGTGCATGTATATGTTAATTTTCATTTGAAATAAAGAAAAAATATGGCTGATAAGTGTTTAAAGGCAGAGAAGAATCAAATGGATTCTAGTATTAGTATGTGTATATGTATGTGTGTGTATATATATATATATATATATATATATATATATATATATATATATATATTCATTCCTTCATTCATTAAATACTTTAATGAGCATTTGCTGTTTATCATGTGTGGGGGAATATAATAGGAAGAAACAGAATTTCTTATCTTATGGAGTTATATTACAATGGAAAGATAGACTATAACAAGTAAATTAATATTTACAAATATACATATAAGAAGATATTTACATAACTACATGTACATATATACTATCAGTTTGCAAACAATTATACAGAAACATAAAGTGGGATAATATGAAAAGAAAAAAGCTATTTTAGATATCCTAGAATCAGAATAAAAACAAATGATGAAGAATACTAGTAAAATGTTTAATCCTTGGCCATTTGAATGCAAAGCTATTCTTTCCTCTGAGTTAAACATTTAAAAACAACTTAGTTTATTAAGAATGGACCAACATCAAACTATGTAATACTCTTTGAAAAAATAGTACATTATGTTTGCCTGGGAATGCAAAGCAGTAGATTTTATATTTGTGAATTTAATGTTGGAGAACCTGAATAAAGATTCTAAATCTATCTGAGAAATCATTGTACCTAGGAGCTAAAATATCTCTGCTGTACCATTTTATTTCATCAACTTCTGAGAAAACACTTTTATGAAGATACTAAGCATTACTATGCAATTAAGATAGGTTGTGAAACCAGCTTTAATCTACTTTTCCTAGCTTTATTTTCTTGTTTGTGATAAAGTTCAAAGACATTAAGTCTAGAGTATTAAATTTTAATGCTAGAACTCAGTCTTCACAGTAAAATGTGAGTAGCATTGGCAACTGAACAAAACAAAGAAAATTCAGACAAGTAAAAAAGCTGTTATATTGCATTCCTTTTCTAAGAAAAAGCATATATTGATTCTTCAAAAGCAAAGTCATGTAATTTAATATTTAGCTCTTATAAAAAATTTTGTTGTATTTGATATTGTTAGAATTAAATCATTCCTTCAAAATTCTATATTGTAATGGACATAACAGGAACAATTATATTCTTGCAGAGTTTAAGGATACAGAACATCTTGATGATTTCTAAACTTGGCTTTGAGTCTCACCTGAATTTATCTCAAGGATACATGGTGTGCTAGTAGCTTCAATATACTATTTTCTGAAGAAACAGCTTACATCAAAGTAAAGGAACATGTAGAAAATATCAGAGCAGGAAAGCTCTTCATTTTGATCAGCATCAGTGAAAATTAAATAATCCTTTTCACATTCTCATCAAATTCAGAAAAGTGAAGCCTTCATTCATATAATGCCAAGAAAGCAGAGACTAGTCAAAAATTTAGGACTGAACTCTTGGTCAAATCCTGAACAGACAAAACTCTGCTTACTGTATGAGATCTGACAGTATCCCTGCTTGAGGTGATAAGGCTGCAGGCATTGTGTACACTTAGCCACTGGCAGCAGAATAAACACTGACAACTTGACAGTTCATCAATTGGAAAGCCATTCACTCTTCTTGAGACATGGAGAAACAGGGAATGGAACCTTAATTTCAGGCATACATCTAGTAAGTCTATACTGCAAAAAACCATCTGCAAGGCAATGTTTCCCCTTGCTAAGTATCTGTGAAAACATTACCACATGTGTTAATGCCTGTATGAATCAACTGCCCTATTTATAAATGGAGCTGCCAATCCCAAAACTATTTAAAAATGTTCTTACAATTACTTGAGAATTGGATTTGGATTTTTATCAATTCAGCAGTTAATTAAAATTACAAATTAGTAGCAAAACATATAAATTATAGAAATAAATATTTAAAAATTAAGAATGTTTAAAAATTTTTAAAACAATAATACAAAAAAAATGTGTCAACAATGTAAAAGACACCATGAATAAATATTTGGTGAAAAATAGTACTTTTCACATAATGTCTATAAAAAGCCAGCTCATAGGAGCAGTTCCAACCAGTTTAGGAGCTGGAGCACAGAAACTCAAACAACTAAAATTTCAGGAATTATTTAATATTTCTTAACAATAAAGCAGACTTGATATGGTATATATAAATCACTGTCACCTTACTGGCAGAGAGAATAAATTACAGATTTTGAATTCAGAGCAAGGAGGGTGAAGCAATTACATTGAACCAAAATGTTCTTAGAAGGCTAAATGAAGGGCTCTTCTGCCAAGCATGACATGGTGAACACCTGGAAACCATCCCCTCTTAGAATTACAAATTCAGAAGTCTCTCTCCCCAAAGACTACTTCCTGGCTCTGAAGCTCTCACTTAATCCCTTTTAAAATGTAGGCTCTTTAGACACATTGAGGGCTCTATTCTCTTAAGTCTCACTTTCTCTCTATTTTGAGAATTCTCCTATCTTTACTGCTTGCTATTCATGTTCAATTTAGATTTCATGCTTTGCCACTTCAACTGTATCTTGCCAAAATCTGATTTCACTGCCTCATTGTGCTATCAAAAACAACACAAACAAAACGAAAACAACCTGATGAAACCTCAAGCTTACATTAATCCAATCTCATTCAGTCTGCTGATTGTTGCCAAGCAAACATACATAATCATGGAGATTCATGTTATAGTGAGTTTTTCAACCTCATAGGGGTCAAGAGCCCAGCCTGGTGATTCTTCCTTGTATCCTAATCAGTTCTCTGTTGTGTGCCACAGCAACCATTTCAAAACTGAGTCTCCAGCTTTATTATCTCCATGTTTTGGTTAATGTTGTTACTAAGATTGAACCCAGGGGTGCTTAACAACCTAGCCACATCCCCAGCCCTTTTTATTTTTTATGTTGAGACAGAATCTTGCTAAGATGCTTAGGGTCTCACTAAGTTGCTGAGGCTGGCCTTGAACTTGCCATGCTCCTGTCTTAGCCCCCCCAAGTTGCTGGGTCTCCAATGTTTTTGAATTTCTTTCCTCCTTAGCAAATTAATCCCATTCTCTACTTTTCCAGGAAAAGATAATATAGTTTAGGCCATTCCTTTAACTTCCAAAAGTGAAGACTTGCTTTCAAATGTACCATTGTTTCTTTACCTGCTCTCTTATCACTCTGGAAAATATGGACCCCCATTCATAAGTACAAATAGTCCATCCAATTCTGGATAAAATCCAATTCTCTTTTTTTCTCCTGGACTTCGATCAATGATCCTATATCTTCATCTATTCCTCTCTCCGGGCTTGGTCTGTGAGCATTCATAATACTCAAGTCTTACATCCTAAAATTTCTCCCTTTCACCATCACAAATTCATTTAATTACTACCCAAATATGTTACCTTCTTCACATTTTTACTTTTCTGTGGTTACTATTTAAATACATGGCATTAAATACATGGCCACTCCACTGTGATTTCTCCCATTAATTAAAGCTAATTGCAAAAACATTTATTCTATCCTGGATCTGGTTCTTGGATGGTTCATATTACTAACTCATTTAGGTTAAGTAGAGCATAATCTTAGCATCAAATCTAACAGCATGGACAATTTCAGGAAACCCCATTCAAAAATATAAATGAAACAACCTTAAGCAATAAGAGAGCAAATCATATAATTTTATGTAAATATAAATATGATATTTTATGTCATGTAAGCACAATTTTCATGTAAAATTATGTGTATACCAGGAATGGATTAAATTTCCTTAATCTGGTCGAAGTTATTAAAAAGAAAAAATATTTATGTTCTAGTATAATGTTAACATATTTTTTTCTCTCAGACTGATAACAATCCAAAGATACTGCTATCTCCATTTAGCATTTTCTCAGTGGTTCTAGTCAGTATATTAAGACAGGAAAAATAAAAAGTGTAAAATTACAAAAGAAGAGATAAAAACTCTCATTAATTTTAGATGATAAGAAAATTTTCAGTGGACAAAGAAATAACTAGAATTAAAAAGCTGAGCAAGGTAATCAAATATAAAGTCAATATATAACATCAATATTATTTTCATGTCAACAATAAACAGAAAATAAAATTTTAAAAGATTCCATTTTATATTTATATGATATAGTACCACTGAGGAATACAAGTTAAACAGACAAAACTCTGCTGCTAACAAGAAGACTGTATCATTTTTAAAAAAATACGTTGAGGGCTGGGGTTGTACTTCAGTGGCAGAGTGCTTGCTTAGCATGTGTGAGACACTGGGTTTGATCCTCAGCACCACATATATAATAAAAAAATAAAGGTATATCAACAACTAAAAAAAATTAAAAAAAATTCATTGAGGAAAAAAAAAGTTACAAATGACTACTACATATCTGTTTATGTGATATTCCAGGCCAAGCAAACTGTCATTATTACTAGGGATGGAAACAGGAGTGATGGGACCTTTTCAGTGATGGAAATGTTTTGTAATCTAATCTGTGTGGAGATCACACTGGTGTATTTCATAAAGCTTTTTATATGTTTGCTATTCTTCACTATAAAACAAAAATTTAAAAATGTATTATGATAGTTTCAACTTAGCATAAATTTTTTGATAAATGTTTATTGACCAGAAGAACAAGTCCTAACTTCATTTTGTCCAGGTTTTCTGAATCTTACATCAGCCCTGGAAGGAAACACCTACTGAAGAGACACTTACTCTCAATGCAGTCAACTCCATATAGTTAGAAATTTATAGTTATCAGCTCTGTATGCAAATTTAATCACCTCAGGTTTATCCCTACCAAAAATACATAAAAATGGCAAATCCAAACTACAGAAAATCCATTTCTCCTAGGGCTTTTACATTTCTTCTTGAGAAAGTTATTGTCCAAGTATTTCATGAAACATCCTTTATTGGCACTTAGCTGCTTCATAAGATCTGTAGTATATAACAAGAGTTCATTTCCAATGACTTTTTATACTTATTATACTGCGTACATAGATGGTGCAATACTACAATGTCACATTTTATTGTAGTCTTTCTGTCCTACCATAGAAAATATATCCAAGCTATTATTCTGATTTTGTGCATGTTACAAACTAATAATCAAGCAGCTAGGCATTATATAAATATGAAACTCACACTTTATAAAAATTATCATTATAATGAATGAGCAATAATACCATTTCCCTAGGCAAGCATCAGATTATTTTTTCCTTTAAGTTATTCTGAGGCATAAATAAAATTTACTGCTTAATACTTCTGTATTTAAGTACTTAAATACTTAATATTTAAAATCATTTCAATCCCTAATTCTCACATACTTTCTCTCTCAGCCTCCCCCCACTTTCTCTTTCAAACTACAATGTGAACTTTAACATGTGCTGTGATCAAATTGTATGGAGAACAGTCAAGCAAATCATGAAAGTCATAGGAAAAAGCATATTTTAAAATGTGTCTGGGCTTACTTTGCGAACACCTCTGCCAAGCTCTTCTCCATAGTTGGTTCCAAGAATTTCAAAGTGGACATTGGGATTACCTCCATTTTCTCCAAATTCTAGCTCTCCAGTCAAACCACTCACTCCACCCTAAAGGAAAGAACAGATAGTGGTATAAAATTTAGTAATACTAAAATATAAAAGGAAGTTCTACAAACTAAACTTCCATCTAGAAAGTAAATATTTCAAGCACAAGTTATTAAAAGACCTTCTAATGTGTATACAACATAAACAAGAATACAATTGAAAGTAATCTTGAAATTCACTTATAGGAAATTTAGTTTCCAAGAGTCAAATGACAACACAAAATGACATCATGTTATTAAAAGAGAATAAAATTATGGCATTTGCAGGTAAATGGATGGGGTTGGAGAACAGCATGCTAAGGCAAGTAAGCCAAACCCCCAAAACCAAAGGCTGGATGTTGTCTCTGATAAGTGGATGGTGATCCATAATTGGGGAGGGAGTGCTGTGAGGAGAATAGAGGAACTTTGATTGAGCAAAGGGGAGGGAGAGGGGGAGAAAGCATAGGGGCAGGAAAGATGGTGGAATGAGATGAACATCATTACCCTAGGTACATGTATGATGCACATATGGTGGGACTCTACATAGTGTACAACCAGAGAAATGAAAACCTGGGCTCCATTTGTGTACAATGAATCAAAATGCATTTTGCTTTCATGTGTAACTAATTAGAACAAATTGAAAAAAAATGACATCATGTTAGAGGTGAGACTCAATTCCAGGTTCAAGTTTTTCCACCTTACCTTGAATCATGGGTGACTACATTTGTTAGAATGCATGATGTTCTGGTGAACACAAAAAGCTACTCTGGAGGTAAATTTTGACAACGCAATATGCTTTACTCCAGCACAATTCCATTTAAATATCATCCAAATTTTATCCCTGGGAATCTCAAAATTCATGTTTTTTAAAAATTATTGGAGGCTTATTTTCCTCCTTCTGTAGACATACTTATGCAA
Source organism: Marmota marmota marmota (assembly GCF_001458135.2). Classification (NCBI taxonomy): domain Eukaryota; kingdom Metazoa; phylum Chordata; class Mammalia; order Rodentia; family Sciuridae; genus Marmota; species Marmota marmota. Next base: position 24,579,771 of record NW_026000057.1, on the reverse strand, counting down.
TTACAACCAAAATATACTATTTCAAAATCTAGAAGAATTTTGAACATTTTTTTTACTATGAAGATAAATGTTTAAGAGATAGATATGTTTGATCTGTTTTAAATATTACACAAAGTGTGTTATATATGTGTGGATATACATATACATATATGTATGTACATATATATATACACACATATATAAAAAATTGCATGGTACCCATTAATATATACAATTTTATGTTCTTATGTATCAGTTAAGAAATTTCAAATGATAAAAAAGGTAAATTATGTGTATATACATAATATATAAAATATATACACAAATAGATGTATATGGAAACTAAATTAGACTTGAAAAGTGCTTTTACTCTTAACCAGCAGTGTTAGCTGTTGAGATTCCTTGGGAACTTCCCAGCTTCATCTTTCATTCAACGTGACAGATGTTCCTTTCCCCAACAGATGGCAATGTAGGTCATACTTCTTTCGCTCTTGTTTACCATTCTTTTCTGACTTTAGTTTATCTGACTTCATATTATTTAGGATTTTATAAATCAACGTCACATTCTGAATCATGTCAATATCAAAGTATGTCTGAATTAGAATTTTGGCCTAATAATGGCTTTTATTTGGGCAACAAATTACCTCAGTATATAAACTGCTTCAATTATCACCTCTGTGATGTTGCTACTAGACTATATATCTCACTTGTCATAACCTGTAACTCCATTTCTTGTCTTTTTTGGCTGACATTATGCTGTCTGTTATATATTCTACTACATCTGTGACTTACAGGTTCTCACTGGATGCTATTCATAAAAGAGGCCCAAGAGACCATTATTGATGGTTTTCTACTTTAATATGGATTTCAATATTTAGTCTATTTCATTTTTGCAACAATAATAATTAAAAAAAATCGGGCTGGGTTTGATCCTCAGCACCACATAAAAATAAAATAAAGATGTTGTGTCCACCGAAAACTGAAAAATAAATATTAAAAAATTCTCTCTCTCTCTCTCTCTAAAAAAAAAATCACCTTAACTATACAGTTTTATTCAGGAAGAATCTGTTGATTTTGATATATGCTCTTTTCACACACAATTTGGCAGTCAAGGGCACAGGTCATACTTGCTGGATTTTACCAACAGTATAAGAATGTACTAGCTGCATAAATCTGGCCAAGTCTCTTAACTTCTCTATTCCTCTATTTCTGTATCTGTTAAGTGGGAAAAATAATAGAACCTATCTCAGAAGATTATTATCTTTATAATAGTTTTTTTAAAATATTTATTTTTTAGTTTTAGTTGGACACAATACTTTATTTCACTTATTTATGTTTATGTGGTGCTGAGGATCAAACCCAGGGTTGAGTGCTCTACCACTGAGTCCCAGCCCCAACCCCTATTATAGTTGTATATGTATAATAGTATTTATAGTATAAAACAAGTATATAGTGCTTGACATACAGTGAGAGCTCAATACTATTATAATCTTTATCATCATCACCTCTACTACTACCTTATTCTTTAATGTTGGAGGCTAATTCTATAGATTGTAGGCATAGTTTTATTTTTTCTCAGGCATTTTTAAATTTTTTTTAAATTTTTTATTTGTTTTATTTGTTTTAATTAGTTACACATGACAGGGAAAGGAAGGACAGCAGAATAAAATAGACATTATTATTGATGTATGTATATACGTGACTACATGACCAATGTGATTCTGCAATCTGTACACTCAGAAAAAATGAGAAATTATACCCTAACTGATTCAAATGTATGATATGTCAAGATCTCAGGCAGTTTTATTGGGTTTGTAAAAATACATTATATGCATGAATATTTAGATGCCCTTAGAGATGTTTTCATAAATTTCAACTTAATTATATCTCATTGATTAGTATTTTGGAAGAATTAAAATAGCTAGCATAAGATCCACTCGCTCCTTTTATGGCAGATATTAGGATGGAAAGCAAGTTTAATATCCCTTTCAACTGTAATTCCAGAAACATAGTCTGGCAATATTTACTAGGAAGAAGAGTCCTTAAACATAAAAAAAAAAAAAAAAAAAAAAAAAAAAAAAAAACTTTAGCAAGATATCCTAGGCTAAGGGGTTATTCTAGAAATTATTATAGTCAATAAGCTTAGGAATTATGGATTAATGGACCCTGGAAAATGTCCTGATAGTTTACACTTTCTAGAATAAAAACTAAGGTATTTCTTAATGCAAATGGTTCCTATTATGAAAATAAATCTGATAAAACCTTCATTGGAGACAGAATGTAATGTCCAATGTGGGAAGAAAGGACCTGGTAAGCTATGTAGAATGTCCCATACTCTCTCCTTTGCCTGTGTTCCTTGTCTGACTGCATGTTTGATAAAGGGAATATATTCAATTCTTATAAGTAAATTTGATACTTTGTGTTAGCTGAGTCTTAATCTCTCAAAACATCTGATTATCACTTAAGATTGAAGACTAAGTACCATGGATTTATTATCCGTAATATCTCTAAGTGGCAAATGCAGCAGGAGTTTGACAAATGTAACTTACATTACCACACATAAGTTCAAGCTAATGATATTCAGAAAGCTTTTGATAAGAGCTTTTGTTGTCCTCAAAAACACATGTACCTCATTGGGGTACCTGATTACTTTCTTAGTACTATATTTCTAGGAAAAAGAAAGGATTGTATATCAAAAAGATTGTTATGTAGTAAAAATATTATCCCCTGAAATTTTTAAACAGTTGAGCACTAAACTTCCTGTTGCAATCTTATTATTCCCAATCAATGCTCACATGGCCAGGTCTTCTTCATGCCAGCTAGTTTTCACCATGAGCAACTTAGTGTACATTGCTTTGAATGAGGTACAAAAATCCCTGATAAATCAGGGGACTTGCATTTAACTTGCTGCAGCCTTCAGTTACCTTGTTCACCTTTCAACTTTGTAATTTATCCTCTTTATGCTATATTCTTAATGAGCTATTGGCATGTATCATCAGAGAAACTTTCCCTCACTGGATGTCAGGGATACTTGAGAGGTCGGCATTTTAAGTACATAAACCCTGTAAGTGAAGCCCCTTGTTATCTCACCCAGACTTAACCTGTTTTTTGATTGCCTTAGAAAATTCCATTGGTTCTGAACTTTTTCATTTACCCTCAGATTAACCTTGAAAACAGTCTTGGTAAAAATGTCTGCTGTCTAGGTGATAATGAGTGGTCATTATCTTTGTTCATGCATGGTTGTATTTTTTTTAATCTTCTGATGATGCAGCAGATTTTAAACAAAATAAGCTAATGAGACATTGATAGAATGAATAGCACATACAAATAATTTCTAGATGTCCTTTAAATTGACAGTAAAATTGCTGTCAGAGTAAACCTGTTTAAAAATACAAAATAAATTAGCTTGGATTTTATCCTACCCGTTTGATATAGAAATACCAGTGGGTATCATATAGAGAGCAAAGAGAAGAAAAAATAAAGGGAGAACCAAAGGTTGGGAATAATTTATTGCAAAGGTAAGATAATAAATTTCTGGAAGGCAAATCTTTGTTGTTCCCTTATGGATAAGATAAATTGGAAAAAAAATGAGAAAAAAATATTTTTTAAGAACTTATGGGCTGGGGATGTGTGTGGCTCAAGCGGTAGCGCGCTCGCCTGGCATGTGTGCGGCCCAGGTTCAATCCTCAGCACCACATACAAAGATGTTGTGTCCGCCGAAAAACTAAAAAATAAATATTAAAAAAAAATTCTCTCTCTCTCTCTTAAAAAAAAAAAAGAACTTATTTTACTCTGTTTGTAAAACTGAAGGAGTTTTCCCTATACTTGAAATTGAAAAGTAACTTAAAAACATAAAAAATTTATGATATTTGACTAATTTCCTAATACATATTCCTAGGCTCCTTGTCACCCACAGACATGCCTAGGAACCAAGGATAGCCTTTAAAAAAACCATGAGGCCTGTAAGGCAGTGCACACACAGGAGATGCCAGACTTAGCAGCATGCCCTCATATCCCCATGTTTCATTAGTGTCAGCTTCAGAGAGAAAAATCCCTGACAGGAGAAAAACACCACAGTTTCTACCCAGCAAAGAAATATAATAGTAGGCAGATAAATATCAGGATCCTGGATGAAAACAAAAATAAAACCAAAGCTTAATTTGTATGAAATGTTTAGAAAAAATTGATTTGGACACACACACATACTCACTCTCAAATATTCATTCAAAATAGAATTGCAACAAACTGAGAAGTAAATAGGACACTCTTAGCATTTTAATTATGCTATCTACATCTTAAGGAAACTGAGGCACAGAAAACTACTTCAGTGAGGAGCCCATACAGAAACCTTTAACTTGTTCCTCATAATTTTTCCTCTGGACCATATAAACTGTGTGTCCAATAAAACATATGTATATCACAGTGATTTCTCAAAAAATTAATACTGAATGAAACTCATTTGAACTCTACAACACTTTACCCACTTTCTAATTCAAATAATCTGAAGTTGGAGTGTGCACTGATAAGTTCACAGGAGCCTATTCCAAGGGCAAAATGACTTTTTTTCCAAAGCTCCTGTAGTAAAAGTTTGGATGCTTTTTTTTTTTTTTGTAAAATAAGCTATTTGTGGTAAATCAGATTATGTTTTGCTATATTTTCTCTTTCCTTCAAGTTTACAAATCCTAAAAGTTATAGTGTATTACACCGAAAGGAAAATAATATGTTTGCACTTAAATATACAAATTTTTTAAAAGCCTACAACACAAAATAATGTCTTAGAATTATTTTTGTCCAAGAAATAAACCTAGGATTAATTATTTTAATCTTCTTTCTCAAATAGTTAATTAATCACCAAATCTCCTTTCAACCCTTTAAATCTATCTTGGAGTTGGGTACTTCTGTCCATCCCATGTCCCACACCCTGGACTAGACGCCCTCTGAGTAGGAGCCCACTCCTCTTGGTTGGTGTTCTCTCTTCTATCCTGTCCTCATCCAATGATAGCTGCAGAATGGAATTGCCATGTGGCAGCCACAGGGTAATCTGATTTTGTGATCACACTGTTTAAGATACTTCATGGCCACCTTTCTTTGTGAACAGAGTTTAGGCACATATATACAGTTACAGGACCCTGCATGATCCTTCCCATCCACCTCTCATAAGCATGAGGAATCACAGCCCTGCTCTATGCATGCAGCTTGGGCTTATTTCAGACTCAGGTGAGCCCGAGTCTCCTTCCAAGCCTCTGAACTTTCTACACCCCTTGCATGAAACATTCTTCCATCCCTATCCTTGGAACATGCTTCTCTTCCTTTCCTGGATGAATTATAGCACACTTGAGAAGTAAATAGGACACTATACATTATGCTATCTACATCTTAAGGAAACTGAGGGCAAAGAAAACTACTTCAGTGAGGAATCCATACAGAAACCTTTATATGGTTTCTGCCCAACCTGAATGTTTCCACCTGTCAGTCTTCAACCCAAGTAGAATCTCCTGTCACATATTTCCAGAACAGTTGGTGTTTTCCCTTTTATAGAACTGATCACACTTGTATTTTTGATATTTCTATTTTTCTTCCTTATTCTATGATCTCACAGTACAGCATATGGTAGTATTCAATAAATATTTGTTGAATGAATAAATTACCATTTAAGAACTGAAGTGATTTCAATATTTTTGCCATTTCAAAGAATACTCTTTCAAATATCAACATGCACCAAGATATCTCTTTTAGATCAGTAAGTATCAACATGTACCAATATAAGATAATGTATAAGATTCCATTGATATTTTCTATTTTCCCACATTCAGTTTTGAAGTAATTACCTCAAGCAATTAACAGAAGTTGATCAATTAAGCCAATGTGAATATATTTGATTTGAAGATCTATTGAGTTTTAATTGGCTAACTCAGATAAAATGAATAGGAAATGGTTAGTGTAAAAAATGCAATCACTTTTTTTGTTGTTGTTTTAAAGTCAAAGATGTAAGTGTATTCCTTCTAATACTTGGGGCTGATTTCATCCAAAATTTTTGTGTCTTTCATTTACCCACAAAATAAAATCATTTGTTCTCAGTCTCTTTTCAGTTCAGATAATTTTCTCTAATGTGTTCTGTGAACTCTGGAAAACTAATCAACTTTTGTCACTATATACATGATTTAAGAAGATGTGTCAGTTACAGTGGTCCCAGCCACATACTCCTCTCAAAGCTTTACATAAACCAACCCTGCTAATTTTGAAGTTTCCATTACGATGCTATGAATTCTATGAAAATTTTTCTATTTTTTATTTTAAGTCAAGTTCCCCAGGAAACAGCTCTGAAATAGGAACTTGTTTATATGTGGGAAGTTTACTTGAAGAGTTCCTGAGAATGTACCTGGGAGAGAATAAGGGAAGGTGGATTGGGCAGAGGGAGAAGTGGAACTATTATGCAAACACAGCAGCCTCTCAGGTGACCCTCCAGGCCAGTCTGTGGTTATCCCTGTGTGAGGGAAAGGACTCATGCCTTTCTAGCCTGCAATGACCATTCTTTAGATACATGCAGGTCCCAGGAAAAGGGTGAAGCAGCTCCTTCCTGTCTAGGACAGTTGCTAAGCAGAATGTTGGCTAGGTGTCCTTGGGGAGAATCAGTGCCTCCTGGTGAAGCAGGTATGTGAGTGTACAACACACTCCACTCTTCTCTAAGATTTCTCAGAATCCTATTTTTACCATACTTTCTATTGTCCTTGGCCTTAGAGAATAGCTTTTTGTACTTAACCAATATCCACTACTGGATTCTACATTTCGTTTCTTGATTTTGCACTATTCATTCCACAATGCATGCAAATTGATGAACATCTATTAAGACACTGGTGAATAAATGACTGAATAAAGTGTAGTCTTGGAAAATGTTTCAATATTAAGAGGAGTAACATGAAGAAACAATGAAAATAATTGCTATTTAAACATGAACAATTCAATAAATAAAGATTGGTTACCCACATTGCACAGGTATGATCCAAATCCACATTCTATAAGAAAGAAGGTTGTTCTCCACTGGTTAAATTAATTTCTAAATGTTCTAGTGAAGTGGTTTCAAATTGTGGTTCTTAGAACTGATTGTGGTGGGAGTCCATCTGTGGAGATCCTCTCTCACTTTTTTAGAGCACCTAAATTTCTATTGATTTTACTTAGAAAAGTTTGAAAGCCTGCTCTAGGTTATGTAACATCAATAAACTAAATTACAAAACATAAAAACCCTTCCTTAAATACATATTACAAGTAAGTGCAGCTTCTGATAATAAAATAAAGATTGCAAAAATAAGCCATATTAAAATTTATATATGGCTTATGTAATTTCAAGGTAGTCACATTTTCTTTAGTCAAGTGATTGTGACAAAATTGTAAAAATACTACCATTATAATCAATAAAAAGGGTAAATGGTACATAGTTCAAAGAACACAGAATTAGAATTAAAAAAACCACAGTATTTGTAACTAATTAGCTGTATAACTATTAAGTTATTTAGTTTTTCTGTGGCTCAGTTTTCTATAACTTAAAATGAGGAAAAATAGGCAAGATTAACTTTATTGTACTTTCAACTCTAAAATTCTATGAGACACTAATAAAAATAAGAATTTAAGCATAAAAATATAAATAAAAAACAAAAGAATACTTTGCTAAAACATTTTTAGACATTAAATTTCAAACAATACCCTTGATATACCTCATAATACTTATGACATTTTTATTAAGCCAATATGGTGTTTATCATTAAAATTATACAAGACTGGAAGAAGAATATAGGAAGTTTGTCCAGGAAAGTTTTTAAAGTATTAAAAAGACAAAGTATTAAAATTGAAGTTATAACATTAATTTTATTTGAAGATTATATCAATGTCTATTTGAAAAATACAAGAGAATAAACTATGATCTGAGAACTAGTAATTAAGCTTGAAAAGTTCATCCGATCAGTCTAAAACATATTAAACATCAATAACTGCTCTGAATATACTTGCAATAACTAATATAATGGAAACAGCTCCCATTCATGTGCACACACACACATACACAAGACCCTATAAATTTTTAGGAAAAAAATACATTGGAAATATGCACAAAGAACACTATAACTCTCTAAGGAGGGTTATAAAAAGATGATAATATTGATCCCATGTCTATGGGTGAGAAGACTCAATATTTAAAAAAATTAAAATCCTTTCAAAAACCAAACTACAAAATATGTATAAATAACAATAGCATTGTGGTGCTCATAATACATGGGAAAAAACTAAATGTTGAGAATTAAGCTCTAATTTTAGAAAAAAGAGAAAAATTAGGAAGATCTTATTCCACCCATTCAGACAAAAAAAATTATAAAGCTGAACACAAGAGTATCTGCAAAATAGCCACCTCCCCTATTGCTGGACATTTATACTAATGTCCACTATATCATTTTTAACTCTGTTTTCTCATCCCCATAATGAGAATATAATTAATTCAGGGACAGAAACTGGTTCTTTCACTTGTTTGTACTCTGCAGCAGCACACAGCTGTGTGAAGTGTGCATAGCATGCCCTTAATATAGGCATGCTGTGTTTACTTGAATGTAATTAAGAATTTTATCACTAGATTGCTGCCACTGTAATAAGAAGCCTGACCTCATTTGTGACATGTGGCTGCAAACTTCTTTATATACCTTGCCCTCCCTTTCTGTTTTGGTCCCACATCTGGGCAGGATGATAAGAAAGCCCATCCTGTACCTTCTTATTTGATGTCTATGGGAAACAAAAGCCTATAGGTGTCCAGCCCACATGGTTAGGAACTATCCCTCAGCCCTGGCCGCTAGCTACTGAACAGGCCCAGCCTGCTCCCTCTGCTTTGCCCAAGCCAGGCTGGAAGCTGAGGCCCACTCAGCTCTCTCCAGATTCTCGTGTACATCAAATTTTCTTGGTGTGTTGGGTATCATCAGCTTCATTATCTTAATAGGGTGATCCAAAACTCCTATGTGAGGCAAAAAAAAAAAAATGAGATTGGGAAAAAAATAACTCAATTTCTTTAAGGTCAATGAAAAATGTGAGACAAAAATAAATAAATAAACTGAAATATTTACCCTAATGATATATGCTGAATTGCTGTATGAGAAACACCTGTATATATTTTTTTAATTCAATTTTTTTATTATTAGTTGTTCAAAACATTACAAAGCTCTTGGCATATCATATTGCATACACTTGATTCAAGTGGGTTATGAACTCCCAATTTTCCCCCGTATATAGATTGCAGAATCACATCGGTTACACATCCACGTTTTTACATACTGCCATACTAGTGTCTTTTGTATAAACACCTGTATATTATGGTGTCTCTCTTTTCTTCCTACAGACCTTCTCACTAAATAGGCATCTCCTAAGCCATCTTCTGAACAATTATTCTATCTTTGTGTGAAAGCTTCTGAAGAATGAATGTATTCAGGTTCCTGCATCCTAGCCAAACTGTGAATTAATAAACTGGCAGGATTAGAATCGTGTTCAACAACCTCCCTTGGTTCATACCTGCCAGCTCTCTACATACAAAGAGTTAGGAGATTTTGGCAATACCTTGATTTCTATTTGACTTACTCATTTCTCAGTTGAAAAATGTTTCTTTTCCAACATGTTCAATACATTTAATTCTCAAGTACATTTGCTGATAAGAATCTCACCAAAGTGATTCTTTTACAAAAAGGAAACACCCACCAAAAGAAGCATCCCAGCTGTTCTCCATTTGAAAGATTTCTTTCCTTCACTTCCTGTTTTTGTACATCTGTCTCAGTCCCAGTGTTAAATATTTAGATATTTTTTTTCCTGACTTTTCTAAATATATTCACATTTCAATTGGTTATTTTTTTTTTGTTTGCTTGTTTAAGGAAAAAAAGGGAAATGTATGAGGAAAGAAAAAGGAAGGGTGAAATAAAAAAACATAAACTTCCAAATGGCTGTCTGATTTGCGTACAGGGTACAGGAGAAACTGTTTGTTTTATTAATCATTTCATTTTAAATCCATGAAGCTGTGCAAGATGAACAGAAAATGTCAGCAAGGATGACATGACAAAGAGGCTAATAAACTGCAGAGTGCTTATGGCACTGAGAAGAGCTGAACAACATAAACTGCCTTCTGGGAATGGAACAGGTAGTGAAGCCAAAGCCAGCCACAGCCCATGGAGGCAACACGCAGACAGTGATGAAAAGGACCACAATCAAGTGCCGGAAAGAGTGCATGAGCACTTCACCATAGGAACTGTTTATGAATTACATCTTCATTATAAGATAAATTAAGGATCATCGCACACAACACCTTAGCATGTATCATCAAAATGAAAAACAGCCAAGTGTACTAAAAACTTTCAGTTGGTATACAACAACAATAACAACAACAAAAATCCCAAACCAAGAGAACTTTATGTACCTTATGACAGACACCAAAATAATTTGAGCATCTTTAAAGACATAACCAGGGCAATTTAAAATAATATTGATCACCAATTTTTACTTGCATAAACTTTCCTTAAAATCAGTAAGGGGTCATTTATTTAATATATGTTTGTAACCCTCTAAACTTTATCCTTTAAATATTTCATTTTGCTATTTTGTGCTTTGAGATGGCAGTGATACTGAAGAGAAAAAAATCCTGCTAAAAGATATCTCATCAAATTCTGGTCTATTGTATGCTATTTACATAGAAATTAAGACGAGTGAAATGCTTATCAAAAGTTACCTTCTTGATGGTCTCTAGCATGGAACGCCCACCCTGCCAGGGCTTTGAATTCTTCCTGATACATGACAAACTTGCCATGCTGTGCCACTTTCGGTCCTCCAGCTTCTTATGAAAAGCATTAGCAAGCAGAAGCACTGTGTCATATATGTAAAGGTTTGAAATCTGAAAAGACATTAGACAGTGATTATTAGAATCATTGATACCATCTATCCCATCCAGAATAAGGAGAAATTTGTCCGTTTAGCTGCTTCTGCTCTGGATAGTTTACTGGATTATTTATTATGGAGAAGGTTTCTTTTTTCATTTCTTGGGCAATTTTGCTATTGAGAATGAAGTCTTGTCTGATTGTATGCCTCAATTGGTTTTCAGCTTATTTAGGTATGAAAGAGAAGATAAAAAAGAGATGTTTTGACAGAGGCAACGCTGTTAGTGTCAAACCATAGAAAATCACTGGCCCTTATTTCTTTCTGAGGAGGTAAGGATCTAAGGACTTAAGATTGGAAGGACACACTGAATAATACATTTTTTGAATACATAAAATTTTTGCATTTTAGTTATTCAGATGAAATATTAACTCAATCTTATATATGAGTGTTATAGGTACAAAAAAAAAGAAGCAGCCATCTCTGTGTGTTTGTGGCTATGGGGTTTCTATAAGGAAGAAATGAAAGAAAACAGACCCATTCACAAATACTACAATGATCAAGGATCCATACACCATAAGGTAGGCATACACATGCATTGAAATTCATTGACATGACAAATAACATAAACTACGAACAGTTTCTGAATGTGTTTATATTAATGCTCTCTTCTTCTAAGGTAACCATGATATTATCTTCTTTCTACACAGATTGAAAACAAATGAATTATTGCCAATTTTTTAAAGATCTATTGCACTATTAAAATTTAGGTCTTGCAAGAACTACTATCTATAATACCAACTAATTACCAAAGGTGTTTGTTTTTCAAAGTAATTAGAATTTTTTTAAGAAAACATGAATAGAAAAGGGGATCTTAGGTCAATAAAAGCTGTTAAATGTTATATTATGACTGCTCAAAAAGAAAAACCTGATAGAAAAAAAATGAGAAATCAACATAGTGATGGAAATTAATTTTATCTTAATGCATTCAAATTTTCTCAGGTTTTAAAAGTGTCTTATTATCACAGTTTTCCCTAAAAATGAAAGGGAAAATATGCGGGTTGTCATTTGGTTGTAATTAACGAAGAAGGAAATTTATGAAACAATCTGTGCACATCACAGAACAGTAGTAAGATTTGGCTATTGGGATAATTAGAGTTTGATGCTATTCAAAGCTGTTAATAAGAGCTTCCCAACAATGCCTTGTGGATTTTCATTTAAATGCCAGGTAAATCTTTAATCATCTGTGTTTGTTAAGCAACATTTTATATATATAATACTAATGGATGGTAGGTCTTTGAAAAGACATTGAACATTCTTGGTATTATATAAAATACAAGTTTATTTTTGCTTAAGGAAATATCAGGCTAGCTACTCTTACTCCTGGTCCACCCAGCTAATTATTAGAGAGACCAGAGGAGAATGACTAAAATCTGCAGTGAATGAAGTATAGACTTGAAGTTAAAATTAGTCTGTGAGTCAAAATTCAAATTGGACTTAGACTGTGAAGACCCAATAGGAAAATGTGGAAGAAATAAGGAGGATGAGCGAACTGTACAAAATAATCCAAGGAAAAATCTTTTGATAAACTTCTTCAAATGATATGCAATTATCTGTCTTTTCCAAAATCCCCTGTTTTCACTGCCTTAACTTGCTTCTTCTTGTCTATCTTTATTCTGCAACGCCCTTTAACTGCTTTAAGTGTGTATGTGAGATATCTGGTAGCATCCTTCAATGTATCTTTAGTTTTCTCCAACTAGTTAACTTCTTTCAATATTTAGCATAAAGGTTACCTGCTGGGAGAATGCTACCCTGACAATTTTCCAATCCTAGGCTTCACTGAGCAGTCTTCTCTCCCAGAAAATACAGTACATAGGTCTATGGAAACATGTCACAATGGTAAGATTTTTCAAAATCTGCCATTCACACAAGAATAGGAGATCCTCCTGGATGGAAACTCTCCATCCTTGTGCTTTAGTTTGCCTATACTTAATCTCCTTTTGACTTAGCCGACCATCTAGAACATTTTTTTTAATAAACAATCATCAAATAAACAAAGTCAAAAAAATTGGAAGAAGTGGGAAAATGTCAGGTTTAAAGTTAGGTGGGTTGACAGAAATCAAGTCATTGCTGGCAAACTGTGTTCTACTAGTACTTGACCTTCTCTGGCATAGTCTGTTTTGCATACTTTAAGGTATGGAGTGTGAATATCTATGCTAATGTCAAAGTGAGTGTTCTGTACCCAACATATGATAGGCATTTTACAGATGACTGCCTCCTCTAGTTTGTTACATTCTCAGTGGCAGGATCAAGAAGTGGCAGTGACCTTCTCTGAGATTTCCAAAACCCTTCCTAATCTTTTACTTCTTTCTCAAAGCAAGTACTCACTCTCCTTGGCAGTTCATGTTCTCTCTCATGCTCCTTTGTGCAGTCCTCTACTGATCTCTTGGTGATTTTATTTGTGAGGTCTTTGACTTCTTCCTCACCATGATCCCAAAGTGTCTCTCAGCATTTAAAGGAGACTCCAGTTTCTACTCAGAGAAGCTTCCCTTTTTCTATGTCCACAACCAACACATGTGACTGGGAGCTGGACATGAATATGCACTACCTTTGACACTTTATCCTCCAGTATTCACTCATCTAACTCATCATTACTCTCTGGCTTTCTGTCACTACACTTGTTCTCTGTCATCACTGAACCTGTAGCTGCCATCTCTTCTATGTGTTAATATTTGATACCATCTGTGCCTTACCCTGAAACACTCAGTTTCCTTCTGTTCACCATCTGATATAGTTCCTAGGCTGCTCATCATCCAGGTACTCTTCCTCTGTCCTTCTCTTATTTCTTCAATGTTTCTATTAAAGTTTAGTAACCAGAACTGACACATTAATGCAGATATGATCTGACTAGGAGACAGTAGCGTAAGACACTGTATGTCTTGATCTTAGCAAAGTGCTTCTGACAGAGTCCAAGATGATATTAAAATGGTTTAGAGCAAATCTGACTTTGCACTGCGCTCATTCTGAATTTGTCTTCAACTTAACGGCTTTGAACAGCTGTCAAACCAGGCCTCTTCCTCTAGACTTCATGTAATTGATTATGAACCTATACTTTATGAAGTTTCAAATTTTAGGCTTATTACTCAGTCAAGATTAATAATTATTTGGATCTTGATTATGTAATACAACACGGGCTTTCTCTCCTTTATTTATGGCATTTACAAATTTCAAAAACATGTTTTATTCATTTTCATTCATGTAGTGATAAACATTGTGACATATTAGGTCCAAGGGCAGAATCTTCTGGATGACCATAGAGTTCCTTGCATTTCAAGAGTGAAATATTTATCAGTGGCATCTGAATATTCATCAGGTTCCACCTTTCTCAAGCTAAGGGTAAAAGAATACCCGGTGGATTTTAGCAAACATTCAAAACTACAGCATATATCTAAGGCATATTCTAGGTGTAACAGTATCTCTTGAATAGTTTGTTGGTACATATATATAAATTAATTTCAAGGTCACTTGAAACTTTGGACAAAAATAACTACATGGCTTAACTGGTAATTATTTGAAATGGTTTAATTTTATAAATATACATGTTTTAACTTTTAAAGGTAATGATAATATTTTAAAATATTTTGAACCTACTTCTCTGAGACCAGAGTTTAGTATCTTCATCCCATATGGGCTCATTTGGTGAAAATATTTAAATGTCACCAATTTATAGAGTTTTCAATGTCTTCCCTCAGGATTTCATTAGAAAATTTGTCAAAAATGCTATATAAAACTCAATATATAACACATAGCTTTATTATAGTCTCCCAATCCTAGAAGCCTATTAATGAGGGCTTAGTTTGGCTGTGATTTTTCTTAAGGAAGCCCAATTGTCTTATTTGAAATACTCCAAACCATTTATTTAATGAAACATTCTATAGTTTATGTAAATATTAACATGCAATATACTAAATTTTGATTGTCCAAGTCTTTTCTTTTTACTTTTGAAAATTTGGGCAATAAACCAATCTCTTGTACTTTGGTATTCTTCCCAAGAATTTCTCTCACACCTCTAAATCATAATATTGGGAACACATCTGCTGGATTATTGATTGCTCAAAGCACTTAGGTGTTAGTCCTCATTTAAGTCAGTTAGAAATACTCCTAAAATATTTAATTCCTGCTCTTTATAAACTAATGGCTTACTTATCTTTTAATGATTTTTACTCTAACTTATCCAGTTTGAGGATAATTTTCCTTAGACGGAGAAAATAGATTGAAAAAGATTGGAGTGTACATTTTCTCTTTCTTAGCATCCAAACTAACACGAGTTCCACCAAACAGTAAAGGGATCACTTCCTTCTTGTTTCATATGTTGTAAAAACTTTTTCAAGCTAAGAGGACTTCTTTACTCTTTACTCTGAAACTTCAACTAACTCTGTATTTTAGTGTTTGGGTATTAATTTAAAGATGTATGAAACTTGTTTGCAGATCTAAATTTTATTTTCCTTCTACAGACGTTAAAATTAGAAACAGCCCAAAGACCTCCATATAGATCCAATGTACCCTCCCTTCTTTTCCTTGTATTGATTAATGTGATTTTACAGTCGAGTTTCTACTTTTTGAGCTCACTTTGGCCAATGTTTATAGTTTATTTTTTCTGAAATTTTTTAAATTGCCCACTTTCTAATTCTGAGGAAAAAGACTATCTGTGGCCATATTTATCTGCATTGTTTTTATAGATGCCAAGTTGAGGGGTTGCTTCTCCTAGAGAACCACTTCCCCCTCAAATTATTAGCCAGTCATATTGTGTGATTTCATACAAATTCTACCATGGGAAATGTTGTGGATCTACCTGTTTAGAAGGAAAGAATCTTTATTTACTATATTTTTATTAAGCAAGATATTTTTTCTATAATAGGAACAAAAAAATCAAAGATATAGATTTTAGCACTCTTTCCCTTTCAGAGTTATTAAAATGATAGAAGAAGAGAATCATGCAGAAATGATACAGAATATAATTCTGAATCCAATGCAACTCTAAAAGCACTCGTCACAACAAAGCACGCTGGTAGAAATGCCCAGGCATTTAGAGTATACCTCCATATTCTGAGCAAATGGATCCTTTGGATCACACAATGTTGAAGATATTCGATGGTTGCCACGGAAACATCGCTGACTTATATTCTGGGGGACTGGAAATGTTTGCCGAATAATCGTTAGCCTTCCAATTGACCTTCTTACAAGTTCCTGTACATCAACATCGTTTATTTCCTATAAGATAACATAGGAAGTGGAAGAATTAGAAATTCATCAATACAGCAACAGAGAAACACAAAACCATTAATGAGTTGTTATCTAGTACTGCTAAGGGATTCTGTTACTAGAATACATTTGCTTGATGCTTAGCACATATCTAAATGAAAACAGCACATGTTCATTAAAATAATCAACTTATTTATAGGTGTTTTTCTAATTTAAATTATGTACATTAGTGCCTAGGTAATTCTGACTGGAACAATTTACTTAAATGTACTTAATTATGATCAAGTTTATAATTTATTACATTGAAAATATAGTAGAAAAATATAGGTGTGGTTAAAACATTGAAAAAGGTGACAAAATAAGTTGATACTATAGTTTGTCATTTATTAATGGACTTCATCATACTTGGAGAACCTAGGAAGACTGTTGCAATGTAAGAGAAATATATATTGTTCATAGCAATGAAAAAAACAAGGCTTTAAAAAAGTGATATAAGTAGAAAGAGCAAGAGGAGATATTATTTTTTAAGAATTTTATTAATATTTCTTAGACCTACTGATGTTAACTAACATGTTTCTCTTTGTAATGGATAAACAAAGTGCTTACTAACTATTGAGTAATGTTATAGTCGTGGTCTTGACATAAAGGTAAAAATTTCTGCTGGTTAATACTGACTGAACCAGGCTGAGTGATGGAGAAACTCAATATTCTTTATCTACATGAATTTTATTTTGTATAAGAGTGTGTGCCAAATTCAAAGAATAGCAGTTTCTACTTCCTTCTCCCCACCACCTCCCTACTCCACAATTAAATTTTAAGATTTGACTACATAGTATATGTAAAAACAATAAAACTGAAATAATATTTTTGTAACATTCATTTTTTCCTAATTGGAATTAATCAGAACAGAAGTAATCAAAATAAAATTTTAGTTTTAAAACAGTCTTTTGACTAATGCAGTTTGTGCTGAATAGTGTCCATTTGGAACCTTTTAAACCAATGAGGCCTTTGCAATTAGCAAATTATTGGTATGAATAGATTCTTATGGTAATAAAAATAAAATATTCGATGCAAGGCAGGATATACTTTGGACTGTAGTGAGCATTTTACAGTTTTGAATCAAGGAATTATTGTTAAAAATTGAAAAGACACATTTTCTTATCCCACTAGACTCACTAATTACATATTACTCTTCTTGTAGACTAATTATATATTACTCTTCTTTGTAGCATGTGTTAGCTTTAAAATTCACCCTTTATTTATGATCTTTATGAAATACACCTTTTCTGAAAATAAAATAACAAAACCTGCCATCAGCTGTAACCAGTGTAATATCAGGAATTTCTAGGCGATTAATCCTTAATGCACCATAAAAACTGGTTTTTCTCAGTTTATAATGCCGTCTTTTTCCCTTAGTCTGTGTCACTGGCCACCAAAAACTCTGTCTGGCAAAGAGCAGGTCACTTTTTAATTTTCTGTCATCTTCTCACAAAGCAGAATTAAGTAATGCCTTGTCAACTCCATTTTAATCCCTAACATTAACATGGAATCTTTTAAAGTTTATGTTGGTATTGCTATTCAATGTCTTTCAATGTTTAAAAATTCCATATTGTATAGTTAGGAAGATTCACTTAAATCATACCAGAAAACTGTACTGCTTTTCTCATAATATTAATAAGTTCAGTTATCTATGTAGCCTTTGTTTCATGATACCAAGATTTGTCAAAATTCTTATCAAATAGAACCATCTCTCTCTACACCACACATGATGAATTATAGATCAGCACATTAGGATAAAATTTTACATTTAAAAATTGCCTATGATGGTAAGTAAAATACTGCCTATTATCTCATTTTCTGCTAAAAAATGACAACATGAAGCATACACTGTTTATTTACACTTTATATAATATTTACACTTTATATAATAAAAGACCACGGCGATTCCAAGCTGTTTATTCACAATAATTTTTAGTCACAGAATGAATGAAAAAAACTCTAAAGTATACATAAAGTCCGTATTTCCTTACAGGAATTACATAGCTTAATATTCATGAATTATGGGAATTAAAACAATAAAGATATATTATTTCAGCATTTAATAGCCTGGATTCTACAAGGATCAATAAAGTCATCTATCATGAGTCAAACACAAAAAAAAGGATGGTTACTTTTTATATATTCCATAAGCTGAAGTTCTCAGGTACCTAGGCCTAAGTAAATCAAAGAAATGTCAATTTGAATTGAATGTATTTTGTCTATTATTATTTGAGGAAGGAAAAAAGAAAGTAATTTTCTGGGAGGAAAAAATCTGCCATTCTGAATAAAACTAACAGACAATCTGTCTCAAAAAAGTTCACTTGCAATTTTAGTTTTGACACCTGATCTCAGAAACAGTGGGATGGGGATATGAAATCTTGATTAGGCAGCTATTTCATATTTACAGAACTATACTCTGTGTTTTAAAATGTGCATTTCAAGAGTGGCAGATGCAGTACTACATAAGCACAAAAAGACAAATGATCACTTAATCTAGAAAGGGATTCTCTTAAAATTAAAAAATAATTGCCAAGTAAACAAATATATTAAAATGCCAAACTATTGAGCAATTAGGATCTATATTGTTCAAATGCTCTGAATTTTAAAAATAATGTTTAAACTATAAGTTATCTCAAAAATAATCACAGTAAGAATTAGTTCACTAAATAAATACTTCCCCCTGAGTCCTAGCACCACGGATATGCTAACTAACTAACCTGTATAAACAGAAAGTACCTGAGTTTTAAAGAATTGAAAGAATCTGAATGATAGAATTATTTGTGTTGTATACTGTGTATACCTATGAAGTAGAATTACTACTGCAATAGAAAGTAAATACATATTTCAGTATACCTCTAATTTTCATTTTTACTTCTTAAGCAGCAAAACATTATTGCCTTTTTTTTCCAAATAATTAAGCTGTATAATCAAAATTTATTATGAGTCTGGTTAATATATCCAAGAAAATATTTACTTTAATATATTAATGTATGGTGAGCCCTGAAATGTGTGAGCCCAAGGAAGACGAATAAAGCTCAAACATCTGCTAGGGAGAAATATCCCTGGAACAGCTCCTACCCAGAACACATCTGTTAGGAGAGTTGAATACTTCCTGAGTTCTTGCACTTTATCAACTTTAGGCTTAAATTAATAGAATTTTGGGGAGGGAAAAACTCTAAAAATCCATCAGTTCAGATACAAATCTAGATTATATAAATTATTTCAGAAAGATAGTATCCCATTTCCCCTTTTACCATTTGTTTCTCCCCTCTTCCTGTTCTCATAACTCTTGGCTCTATAACAAAGTTCCTGGGTCATAGTGGGTATTAAATAAATGTTGATAATTAAAAATTTAATGAATGACTGAGTGACAACACTTTACCAAACTATCTTCTAAAGATACCTTGAATTTTAATTCTAGACACTGATACTTTCAAAATGTTAAAATAAATCTGTATAAAACGAATTTCACTAATGAGATGTTGCCGTCTGTTACACAGTATAGTTTCAAAAGAGTATGTTTTATTTCTAATATATTTCTGTTCTTCATGTTTCAGCAAAGATGACCTTTAGATGCTTCCAGAAAGTTTTAAATTAATGTGAAGCAAACATTCTGTTGAAATCTGAAACAAAACTAACTCTACCCTATATACCAACAGGAAGAGGAACAGAATGGCAGGTTTCTGTCTGGTAGATTAGTAATGTACATCTCCACTCACCATTAAACAAACAAAAAAATATCCACTACAGAAGTAGGCTTTCTAAATCTCAAAATAACTCCCCCTCCCACCCCAAGAAACAACTTACTTTACTGCAGTAACCCAGAGAGAAAAAAATAATTTAAATTATTTTTTTAAGTCAGTAAAATCACATCAGGACATTAAGGGTCAGGCTAAATATTATCAGGGATAAATGGGGACATAAAGTATTAAACAGTGTGCAGCTCTAAACAGTGTATACCTTCCTATCTGAATTTCTAACTTTTGTAGAACTTAAATAAAGTGCTAGGCCATCTGCTTTAGGGCCCTGAGGGGATGACAATACTTATATGGAAAGGCTTCTCTAAGCTGGATCCAGTGATTGCAGGGAGGAGATAAGTACCATTACCAAGTCCTAACATATGATTGATTGCACCATATGAGCTAGCACAGACTCTCATGATTATAGCACACTTAATGCAAATGAAAAAAAAAATATTGTTTTCAAGTTTCTACATCAATTTGTATCATGATGCATAATGCCAACTTTGATTTATAGCCCTGCTCTAAAAAAGTATTGGTGTAATAAGATTAAATAAATATTTGCAACTGATTTTAAAATTAGCAACAAAATAATAGCTACAAAAGCCAAACTAGGCAGATTCATATTCTCGGGGTTCAATAGAAATGGGCATTTGTGTGTTCTTTTTTTTAAATTTTAATTAATTAATTTATTTGTTCTAATTTGTTATACATGACAACAGAACGCATTTCAGTTCACGGTACACAAATGGAGCACAATTTTTCATTTCTCTGGTTGTACACAAAGTAGAGTCACACGATTCGTGTCTTCTTACATGTACCTAGGGTAATGATATCTATCTCATTCCACTGTTTTTCCTACCCCCATACCCCATCCTTTTCCCTCCCTCCATTTGCCCTATCCAAAATTCCTCTATTCCTCCCCTGCTCCACCCCCACCCAAACCCCCATTATGGATCAGCATCCACATATCAGAGAAAACATTTGGCCTTTGTTTTTGGGGGGATTGTCTTACTTCCTTAGCATAATATTCTCCAATTCCATCTATCTACCTGAAGGCATTTGTGTGTTCTTGGGGGGCTTTTAAAGTATATTAGCTTCCTAGCAAATTTTACTTTTATGGGAACTAGAGTAAATGATGGTTCTTATATTACTAATGTGTATAAACAAGCATGTAAAAAAGTGTGTAAGAAGGGGTCAAGAGCCATTTTCTAAGGCAGATTTCAGAGAGACGCAGTAGCTGCATGGAATCATATGGAACTAAGAGTGCTGACCTTGGATATGCCAGTGGGTAATAGTTTTTCTTGCAAACCTGGTCATTTTCTGAGTCTTTGCTAGTTCAGATAAAAGTAATAACCAATGTAAATAGTGTGAGTTGTGAACATTGTGTTTTTCAAAGGCTAGGAAGTATTAACCTGCCCCAAAGAAACACCTTGTTCAAGAACTAGAAAGTAGGACTGTGGGTGAAAAAGAGATAAAGCTTTCAATGACAATAAAAGTGAAGTTATAGTTATTTATAGTTCTAAGAATTTATAGAATAAAATGATATTTGAAGGAAAAGAACTGAATTCTTCTATGTTTGTAACAGAGCTATTTACCAGATAGATTTTTATTCTTATGCATGTTTTATTTTGTAAATACTTGCACAATTTAAATTGTGAAATATTCACTTAGATATTCACTTCCCAATATTTTATGAAATACTATTTAAGAATAAGTTTAACAAATTTAAGTTATAACCTTGATAGAAGAAAATATTTTTATTATTCTTTCCATGTAATTTATCACCAATGAAACGGTCTACTTAGACAACACCTATATAATATGAAGAGGTAATTTTTTTCCTATATCTTGACCCTTAAATAGTGAATAAATATCTACAATGTTCTGGTAGCTCTACTTGTTCTTACTTTAAGATTTAGTGTAAAAGCTAAATTGGACATGGGGGAAAAGGTTAACTTAGGGATTCCCTCTGCAAACTTATTAAAAAATAGAAGGGAATGGGCATTTCCATTGGATGATTATAAGTATTCATTTGTTTTGATTAATCTGTCTCCAAGAAGGCAAGAAATCCTGTCTTCCTTTCCAGTCAGCTTTATTGAACTGTTCGATTTCTTTGAGCCTTCGTTTCCTTGCCCAAAAAGAAAAATAAATTATCTAGTGTGAAAAGCTATGAAGGTTTGCTGCATTCCCTTCCCTTTTGTTCTTCCCTCTATCATTCAGATATTCTTGGTGGAAAATTAAGAGGCATGAGAAAATTAGAAGGTATCAAAACGTCCCTGAAAAGCAGGGAAATAGCCTACACATCACATGGGTGAATCTCAGGACAACACATCTTAATTTGATACAAAAAGTGCAGTGACAAATCATAAAGATATAAATTTGGCAGACCAAAAACAAATTAGTAAGACATTTCCAGTGTCTTTACCCTGAGCTAAAAAGAACCACTCCATCAGTGAAGTGTTGTGTAGGAGAAACAACTTGAAACTGGAAACTATTTTTACTTTTATACATAAAAAGAGGCAAATCATTTATCTTTTATGACCCTGATCATCTCAGCAACTTATGAATAATGTTTAGAATTCAATAAAGTAATGTGAGAGAGCGATCTGTGAACTTTAATAGGAAATGATCATTACTGTGATACCACTTATCATGTGTCATTTGTCAGGCACTGAGTTAGAGATTAGATAATATCTAATTTAATTTTTATTATGAACCTTTAAAGTAAATGTTATCATCATACTTATTGTATGAATGAATATACTGAAGTACAGGAAGATTATTTGTCCATGGAAACAGCTAACAAGTTTTATAGCCAGAATTGAACTTTTTTTTTTTGCGACTGAAAAACCATAATTCTTACCCTAAAACAAATCATCTTATTCTATGATTCCATAGATAGTAGCTATAAATAATAGATCATCTTTATTCACAAGTGATAGGTATGATTGAATACTATGTCTTGTGAAGGGCAAATTCATGTGATCACATTATTTGTTCAGTGTTAATGTCATTGTTCTTTCTGATTCTAACAGAAAGACTCATTTCACAAGGCTCTTGGGTTGTAACATATTTTTA
The DNA here is from genome assembly GCF_001458135.2 of Marmota marmota marmota. Lineage (NCBI taxonomy): Eukaryota > Metazoa > Chordata > Mammalia > Rodentia > Sciuridae > Marmota > Marmota marmota. The sequence continues at coordinate 24,556,789 of NW_026000057.1, read as the reverse complement.
ATCTTATGTATTATTTTGGCAAAAATCAAAAAAAAATTCACAAGGAATTTGACAAGTCTATGGATTTTTAAAAATTGTATGTTATGAAAAGGGAAAAAAATCTGTTCTGTGTTGATTCATATTCATATGCTGAACTATTTAATCCTCATGTAAGGGGGTGGATATAAAAGTTTTAGAAACAACATTAAAATATAAATGGAACACAAGCACTCCACTGGGAGGAATTCACTTTGCTTACAAAGAAGATCTGTACTTTTCATAAAGATGATCTCTGAGCAGGCACTATGTGCCAAGAGCAAAACTAAAAGATATTCAGTGGGGGAGAATCTCTCCACTTATTTTATTCATATAAAGTCCTTTAGCATTTAAAAACTCTCCATTCTATTTTTATTTAACAGCATTCACTCAGTGCTGAAAGTTTACTTCATGTTCTGTTTCATCCCAGAAATTCAAGGCTATAGGAAGTGTTGGAACTATATATACATGAAAAGAGGACCCAGAGTTGACAATAAGGGTTAGTTGACTTTACCTCATTTATAATGATCCAGTGACAGTCAAAAGCAACCAAATTCGTTTCCACAACCTAGAATAGAAAACAAACCAGCTATCAGCATTAATCATGAAAAACAATCAAACTAAATGGAGATACTTTGTAAATGACACAAAATGAATCATACATTAGAAAGGCCTTTCTATTGAATTCAAGATGGAAAATCATGAGCAAAATACCGCAGAAGCATTTGTGTTCAACAGGTAGATGTATTGTAGACTTGCTACACAAATTTAAAAATATAATTAATCAGAAGCCTTGAGAAGGATAAATTGCAACTAAAAACTCTGAGTAATACTGCATTGTGATTTAACAGGAATAGAGTTCAAATCTCAAATCACATTCCCTATTCCAACAAACTTTGATGGTTTTCTATTATCTATCTAACAAATATCTTAAGTATATCTCTCCCTACAATTTGGCTCTAACTTAATATTTTATCTTCTGCTACTTCACTGAGTATATACTTGTTTGCTACCATCTTCGGTAAGTAAACTGCTCCCTGTTTTGAAAATTATTTGTTTTGCATATTTTCAGTAGATTCAATTCTAAAATTATCTGATAATAAAATACTAGAAGTAAAAGATTACATTAACATTAAGGTATGGGTAGGAAATCTTGGTAGCTATAAATCACTGATAATATGAAAACAAAACTTACATAAAAAGTAAAGCAAATAACATATAGGTAGGAATCTTGGTTGGTTAACTTTGAACATTTTTCTAAATTACCCTTGTTGTAGGCCAAAAATGTATGGGGTGTGTGTGTGTGTGTGTGTGTGTGTACACTGAAGGTTGCATTTCTGTCAAGATTTGTATTATATCAACTCTTATAATACATAGTCTAAGACATGTTCTTACTATTGCTATCATAGACATATAACAGGAAAAATTGCTTTGTAAGAAATTATTCTTTTATTTTTAGCAATAATAACTGAAGATATGGTTTCAAATGAGGACGCATTCTAATAGCTAGCAAGGAGTTGTTATAAAGTGTTAATTGTATTTTGGTGGATTTTCTTTGTCCTTTTGAAAAATGCCTACTGAAAGATGCATGGATCACAAAAAATACAATTGGATATATGACTGTTTTGTGATTTTTATATTTTCTTAAAGTTAATATTTGCAGAATCTTTGTTTTCTTAATAGTTGCATGAATTTCATACTATTTCAACAGATATTATATTGGCTCCCATGATCTTACTGAAGTATACGGATAATGAATTATTAGAGAAGTGAGAATGTAGTATCAATTTTTAAGTTTGAACATTATTATTAGTGTTGAATTACATATATATATAATTTATTTATTTTATTAGTTGTTCAAAACATTACAAAGTTCTTGACATATCATATTTCATACATTTGATTCAAGCGGATTATGAACTCCCATTTTTACCCTATATACATAATACAGATTCACATCGGTTACACATCCACTTTTTTACCTATTGCCATACTAGTGTATATTGTATTCTGCTGCCTTTCCTAACCTCTACTATCCCCCCTCCCCNTTTTTTTTTTTTTTTTTTTTTTTTTTTTTTTTTTTTTTTTTTTTTTTTTGTGGCACTAGGGATTGAACCCACAGCCTTATACAGGCAAGGCAAACACTCTACCAACTGAGCTATATCCTCAATCCACTCAGGTATGTTGGCTTTTGGCACTACTAAGAAAAGTTTTTAAAATATTTATTTTATTTTTAAGTAGCTAAGTGACTCTTGGCAGAATAAATTAATTCTTACGTGTGACTGGCAAAAACAAAAAAAAATGAGAATGAGTCCTTAGTTGGATTTTGATTAGGGCTTAAGATGATGATTTCGGCCCATTGGCACTTTACTGCTGATATTATGAACTAAGGCTTTCTTGCTATCTTGAAGCAATTAAGGAAAACAAAGAGGCTCTGAAAGAGATGTCTATTGATTACATATAAATGCAACATATGGCCCTTCATAGCTGAGAATTTTTCATGCTTTTGCTTTGGTCCTTTTGATTTCTTCTCTATCCCCTCCTGGACTGCTTTCACATTCATAGTCCACATGTATAGGTCTCTGCATAACTGTCAGTTAAGAGAATGTGACTCCCATGATCACCACATGTCAATCACTTACCTTTTTCACCACTTACCCCCCCCACCCCAGTCTTAATATATACACTTATTGTTTCTTTCTAGGCTGAGCTTACCAATAGGAAGGACTTCATTTGGACCTCTGGTCTAGCCCCTTACAATAACAAGTAACATATGATACGGGGTTTCAGTAAAACTACTGCCAGGGACAAGGCAGATTTTCATTAAATACTGTTTATTAAAAAAAAAAAAAAAAAAGACAACCATGGAGCCTTAACTCATGTTTCTTTTCACGTCTGTTGATAACCCTACTTCATCTGCTATTAAAACCAATTTGATAAACTAATATGGAAAGGAAGTCATTAGATGAAACAATTCCAAAAATTAAATAATCAGAAAATAAATAATTTCACATTTTATCAAGAGAGGCTTGCTTTCTTGATTATTTACATGGTAATGAACTACAGAAGTGTTAAATTCAAAATCTCTAAAGTCAAATACATGAGGTCTTGAAGCCTAAGGTACTAGGAAAAGAACATAGAATTTAAGTGGGTTTGATTTCAAATCCTGGGCAACTGGATATGTCACTTATTCTGAGTCTGTTTCCTGATGATTTGAATGACACATTCTTCATGGGTGAAGAGTGAGGACTAAATGGCTAAATGTATCTTAAGCATCTGGGACATAATGTGTGGTGAAAAATCACTCATGTCTCTGCAGTGTTTTCAACAGCATTCATTAGTGGCCACGGACATATTTTTTCTATTCAGTAAATGTTCACTAATGTTTATCGTTTATATCAATGATAATAATATGTAAGCTAATATTTATTATTTATTATGTGCTAAACACTTCGTAATTATATGATATATATGTGTGTATACATTCTCACACACATATGTAAAATACACATTATATGGATACTTTAATAAAATTATAAATGAATATATGTTTTGAAATTAGTTAATCATTATATCAAATTGCTCCTACTTATAAGTGTATGCGTGTGTTTGTGTGTGTGTGTGGGGGGGTGGTGTACTTGGTGATTAGCCAGAGAAACAATTATCTGCTTTTAGTCTTTTCATCACAACAAAACTTTCCATTGTGACCATAGGAGGAAGGCTCAATGATTCTGGAGGAGAAATTGGACACTTATTCTTAGGTATTATGCCAATAAGGCAATTAAGCATCTAGTTTCTGCAGGTAGGCAGTTAATTGGTTTATTACTATTATACTCAAAGTCTTTGCATAGCTTAGTTGTACCCTGCATTATAAATGACTCATCATTGATGAAGCTACAATGGAAGCTGATTATTACTCTTTAAAAGACATTCATCATTCAATACTTCTGTTATCTTTAGGCTTTTCCAATATTGCATAGGGCCCTTGCTTTCTAGAATGTCAAGAGTGGTATTAAAGGTTGGTGATTTTAGAATCAAAAGACTTCACAAGGAAAAATGGTATATCAAAACCAACAGGGCCTTTGGAATACTAAGTATCCAAAGGGAAAAAAATAGAGAAATGCAAAGTGTGAGCTTTCCAGGGGCATCTTCCTAAATGACTGTGGAGTTTGTCATTTGCACAGTATTTAAGCTCATTGAAAGCATGACCCATGAGCCTTTTACTGAAGCAAAACACAATCTTTGAGCTTTTGGGGATTTCTAAACTTCTTCAATCATTTGTTCCATAAAAAAGCAGCCTAGTGGACTACTGTAAAAAATACTCTTAATGGTGTTGGACTTGACAGCAATGGATACTTTCCAGAATTCCAAGCAACTGACTACCCGTCTGTGCTATTTCACTATCGTGTGAAATACAAACTACCTTTTCTTACCATTGACAAATCACCTTATGGTGTTAGAACTGTGTTTAGTAACAAAATGTCAGTTGAAACTGAGGCACCAACTGCTAACTGCTCAAACAAATGTCATTTGCAGAATATAATTACGGTGTTTGAAAAAAGTAACCCATGCTATGATCACACAAGGCAGGCATACTTAAAAACATCTTATACATTCTACTGACCATAAACCTCTTGGTAAATTCTTTTTCTGAGTTATTAAAAAAATTCACACGTATGTTTATCTGTCAATATTTGTAATCACATGCTTTCTATAAAATGACTAGTTAGCCCGAATGCTATTCAAACATCTTAGAATTCTCCGTTTCATCACTTTTGCAAATGGAACACACAACTGTGTTTTGGGTGTCATTGAAAAGTTATGACTTTCATCCCCTATTGGATGCCTAATGTTGACCATAAATTTCTTTTTCTTTTCTTTTCCTGTTTATAGTTATGCTCCTCCCCCATTCTCCAAGGCAGTGACATTCAACCTGCAACTAGTTCCACTAGCCCATCTTCTAACAGCATCACAAGCGACTTTGTTTTCTATATAAACATAACATGGGTAACATTCTGTCGAAGAAGAAATGGCTTCAAGTCCCCTTATTCCTGCCCCTCCTAAAGTATAAGCAAAGCAAAGCAAAACAGTTTTCATTTAAAGTACAAGAGCTAACCTTTATTGAATGTGTATTACATAACAAGAACAGTGGTGAACTCCTTTTATTATTTAGGTCTCACAACAACCCTTTGAAGGTAGTTGCTATTATTTTCTCTATTTTGCAAATGAATACACACCTCCTATCTTTATTCCCCCCACTCTCATAGTTAAGAAGGATTGATCCTTTGAAATCAAGCCCTGGTTCCTTTTCTTCCTTCTTCTATAGACCACCTGAATCATGAGTTATCTACAGGGTCCTTATATATTTGCTATATTTGCCAATTGTGGGATATAGGCTTCCTTCTCCCTAATACACAACCTTTCAGTAAACTTGTCTTTACAGACAGTCTCCTCAAATATTGCTTTCTCTTTTTCCACATACCACATTCATACCTTTATCTTTCTGGCATCTGTCTATAACCCCCTGCACCTCTTCACTTGGCTGGCCTCTGAGTGTCTTTTAGGACTCCACTGAGGCATTATCATTATCATCTCTAAGAAGTCTTTCATGATTATAACATGCTGTGTTATAAATGTGGATAAGTACCACCACCAGTACACGTACATAATATTTTAATTACCTTTTTATTTTTCTACATTCTCCAACACACCAAAGTTTTCTAAGACAGGGATTATGGTCTGCCAATTTTTAAATTCCAAACAATTAACTCAGCCTGACTCAGACATTATTTGTCTGCTGGATGAAAGCAATCATGTTGTAAGGTCACTGTGTACAAACCCCCGTAGCCCATGTTAACTACCCTGCAGGTGAAAACACTTTTCAGCATATTGGCATATCCAAATTCAAGAGCTCCTGTCTTTTGTTTTCTTTCCCTGAGGACTTTCTCCAGCTTTTTTGGTCAGATAAAAATATAAGTAGCTAGAAATAGAAGGATGTTAGAATTGCTGGAGGTTAACTCTCAACTAATGGGGATGGAAGGAAGTGACTAAATGTCTCTTTCCCCATTCTCTAGTGCAGTGATTCCAAGTGGATAAGGTCTATATACATTCAGATATAAATTCCTTAAATTATAAGGTGCTTACTTGTTTCTTCATGAAAATCCTCCAGAATCCATTCAAGGGCCATTAGAAACTGGTTTTTCAAGAACAAACATGCACAGAAAAGGCTGTCTTTTAGACATTGACTTTTAGACATCCCAAGCTCAAAAGCCCCTGCACAGAACATAATTTAATTAACAAAACCAATAGGTTGTGTTGAGTACCTGCAATATACTAGATCTAGTGCTGGCTACTGTGTTGTTCCAATAAGCAAGGCTGACGTGGTCCCTATTCTAAGTGAGAAAATTAATACACACCTCTTATCTTTGAACCTGGCTCTACTGGATGCTTACCAGGAATATGTAAAGTACATTAATATCTACCAGTCTATGTGCAACCATCCAGCAGAAAACACAAAGGACATGTACCTTCCTCCGTAGAAGGAAATTCAAAAACCTTGTTCAGAAAGAATACTGATTTTAAGCCTATTGTTCAAAAATAACTTATTCAAAGTAAACTTCTTGAAATGTACTGAAGTGTTGCTATTTATATCTCAATCATCTCAACACAAATCATAGCTTCTTACAAATTATTTTGATCACACATACTTTCCATTTGGTGTGATTGTTTTAGCTTTTTTTGCTGCTGTGACTAAACAACCCAACCAAAACAATTTCAGGGGAAGAAAAGTTTAATTTAGGGCTCACATTTTCAGAAGTCTTAATCCACAGAAGGCCAACTCCATTCCTTGGGGATTTGGGGAAGGCAGAACATCATGAAAGAAGAGTGTGGCAGAGGAAAGCAGTTCACATGGTGATCAGAAGGCAGAGAGAGAGAAAAACTCCTCTCTCCAGATACAAAATATATACCCCATAGCCAGGCCCCCAGTGAACCACTTCCTCCAGCCACACCTCACCTGCATCCAGTCACAACTCAATTAATCGCATCAGGGATCAATTCACTGATTAGGTTAAGACTATAACCAATCATTTCTCCTCCAAACCTTCCTACATTGTCTCACACGTGAACTTTTTGGGGACTTTTCACATCCGAACCATAACAGTGATGTATTATTACTTATAAAGTTTAAATTTTCAGAATTTGGAAACATGAATATTTTTACTCTCAATTTTTTTGTTTTTATTTTTTTCATCACAAGTGATAAGGTCTGTCTTCAGTAGAGGGTACCAATCTTGAAATATGTCATTGAATTTGCCTGTCCTTTATTTCTTAGATGCCATTCCAAGTTCAAAAGTAAGAATCAGTCCAGCAAAACTGTTAAGTGTGTTATAACTTGTTTCAACTAATCCAGGCAGAAAAAGAAAAGAAAAAATATATTCTGAAAATTACAGTACATATTTCTGCCCTTTAGTCATCTTTGTCTTTGAGAATTACTCTGTATAAGGAATTACAGAACGGGATAAGGTGTGTTTCTGTCACTAGAGTTGAGACCATACATGGTGTGTGGTACAATCATGGTCTATATTCAAAGGGTCGACTGGAGACCAGTACCAGGACATTCTTGGTCCATTTTAAAGAGTATATAATAATTTTGAATCTCTCATATGTTTCATAGTTTACTTAAGTAAAATTTCATAGTTAGCACAATTACACAATTTACTCAGGTCAGAATATAAAAGCAAGCAATCTCTTCTTCAATAATAATCTCTTCTCTTCTTTCCCTTAGGCCCCATAAGATGAGAGAACAGCTACAACTCTGAACACCATGCATTTTTCTCCATATCAAATTTTGAAAACAGTCATAAAGCAGACTGATTGATAACCTTTAAAAGCCTTTCTTCGAAGATGACTTGATGACAGAAGTATTAGAAGATTGTCTTTAAGAGCCTTTTGATAGTACTTATTCTTGTGAGAATTAAGGACAAGGACATACTTGAAGTAAATATCATTCTGTGGGCTGATCATCACCATCTTTGAAATGAAGTGATCTTTTTTATTTTGTTTTTTGATTTGCTACTTTTTGTTTGCTTTGTAGACATTGCTATAACAGAGTTTAAAAATATATATATATATATATATATATATATATATATATATATATATAT